>NC_081182.1:158714870-159038801 GCF_029867415.1 Vicia villosa
ACTAACCTATTTTTCATCTTGGGGTACAGTTTAGCACTGATGTATGTAACTCTCTTCGTGGTTCCATCTCCGAGATCAATCTCTACTAATGGGTCCTGAGATAACATCTTTGCACCTGATGACTCTGGATCTTTCTCAAATCCCAAAGGCTCATCGTCATAGGTAGCGTCTAGCCTTTGGTTTAACGTATCTTCGTGTACCTGTTCTTCAGGAGGTTCTGGTATTGTGTTTGCCCCATATCCTGTATCTTTCAACATAATGCTTTTGGCCCCAACAGCCATGTCAATAATTTCGGCTTTGAGAGCCGCTATTCTTTTGTTCTCATCCATATAGGCCGAAATCTTTTCGAAGAATGAAGACTCATAGATAATCAACGTCTTCGTCCCAGCCCGAAGGCCGTGTTTCTGTTGATTATTCTTCTTCAAAGTCTCCCATGATCTCACGATTCCATTGAAAACCATTTGGGTGGAGAGTCAGAAAATATAAAGCATTCTTGTTTGGGGAGTAAGCATCTTCAACTGGGCTACATGGGCTTATATTTCCCAGATTCCTGTCAAAGTTTTCTTTATCTGCCTGGTTTACTTCGCTCATGAAGCAACTTTGGTCAGCTTCTATGTTCTCCATTATGCCATATGTTCTCCAGATAGATACCCTCTGATGCATGGTCGAAGGTACTGCCCCAATACCGTGGATCCATTACCTTCCAAGGAGCAAGTTGTAATTGGCCTTTGCTGGAACCACCATGAACATGGTAGGCCTTGTGATTGATCCCACAGTTAAATCCACCTGAATAACTCCTAGAGTATGTTCTATTTTCCCTTCGTAGTTCGATAAAACCATGTTATGAGGTTTCACATCTGTATCGAACATCCCTAACTTCTTCAGCATGAATTGAGGCATGAGATTCACTGTAGCTCCTCCATCCACCAGAACTTTATTTACTCCTACTTGTTCTATTTTGACCCTTATAAAGAGGGGTTTGAGGTGGTTCTACATCCCTTGATGTGGCCGCTCGAACTGGGCATTTTTCTCTTTGATGGCGCCATTACTAAGGACGTAGTAACACACGGGCTTATGCTTTGCCATCTCTGCTGCATCAACCTCATCATCATCATCATCAACCTCGGTCTCCTGGTTGTACTCGTGCGGTAACACGGAGACCACATTGCAGCAATTCATGTGTAAAGACGAGACTCCATTAGAATCGAAGTCATCAGTAGGTATATCATCCTCTCTCATTTGTTTTTCTTCAGCTTTATTATAATCCATTTTCCCCAACAGGGAATAACCTTCTCCCTACGGAAGGTTTGGTTGAATGCATTTTGTTTGGGAAAGTTTTTGTATTGCTGGATTCTCCGATTTCATTCGAAGCTGTCTCCTTTTCTACTTTCTTCAGCCTCTGGTGCCTTCTCCATTGGGATCTTGACATAGGATTCTTACCCTTGTAGTTCCCCAGTCTAACGGCTTCCCTTTCTGATGCCTGAAATTTCTTTCTGTAAGCCCAATACGTTCTTCCTCCATTGTCGAAGTTCCTCCACTTGTCTCTCTTTGGCCCCACTTGAACCTATTTGTGCTCTGAGACCTCTGATGGTACTTTGAAGGTAACTCTTATTGCTTTTGGATGTGGGATATCCAGTCTTCTTGGGATTCCCTCTTGTCGAAAATGTAGAGATATGGATTGCCCCTGCGGGCATCCTAATTTTGATTGGAGGGGATTCTTTCGAAAGATTCTGAAAACCTTTGATGGTAAACCGCCCCACATCTAGGACACATTAAACAGTCAGTTTCGACTTTGTGGCAACGAACAAGAAAACCTAATAGGCTTTCTCCGGGTTTGGGATACACTCCCAGCAATTCACCTTCCTTTCTCCAGTTTCTGTCAGCTTTAGCACGCTGCCACCTTTCATAGTCTTCAGCCACCCTTGGATTTACTTGTATACTGCACCTGAGGCATAATAGCATTTCAGAACTTTGTTTGTGACATCTCCAGAGGTATTCTTTCAGAGTTTCGTCAGGTTTGGGGTGATGAGACTGCACCCCTTCTTTCTTCAAACAACTTTCAACTTCCTCCATTTCAAGGGTTGAATGGTCCAGACTGACCATGTTGACGTCTAGGTTGGCGCCATGAGCAATTGTCATTTCTTCAAACTTCTTCCTTAGGCCTTCAGTAGCCATAGTTGTCTCTCCAACAAGACCTTCAATAGTCTTTGGTTCGACTGAAGCCTCAGATGTGACCTCCTTCAGGTCATCAGTAACCTGTTTTCCAACTTGGACATCTTCTTCATCTCCTAGGATCCCTCTTGCTCCAACTTTGACCATGTCAACCATGTTGATCTAGACAGGCTCAGTGTAATTTGTGTCAGCAATACTGAGGGGATTAACGTCTATCTTCATATGATTTCTTCCTTTGTTTGCAAACTTCAGACGTCCTTCCTTGATCGCATTCTGGATAAGATCCCTGAAAAGGAAACACTGTGATGTTTTGTGGCCCAAAAAATTGTGGTATTTACAGTAGCCTCTCTTCTTCCGTTTCTCTAATGGAGGAATCTTAATGTTAGGAGGCAAAACCATTTGGCCATCTTTCACAAGCAAATCAAATATTTCATCACATTTAGTTACGTCAAATGTGTATGTTTTCTTAGGAAACTTATCATTCTTTTCAATCTCGACGGGATTTTTTCCGTTCGATGGTGTGATTATCTTGCAAGTATAAGGGCCTGCTTCTTTTAATTCGGTTAGATCTATTTCGCAATCTTCAAAACCATATTGGTCCTCGAAGATCTCTGGTTCTCCTTAATCTACTTCGACGTAGGTAACCCTTTCCTTTTTATATCTTTTATTTGCTCTAGCCTTCTCAGCCTTTAATCTTTCGACCTAGCAAACTCTATCAGCCAATTGGGCCATATCTCGCAGATATTGAGTGTCCAATTTCTTCCTGATGGAGTAATCTAGACCTCCAGCGGCCATTTCGACTCATTCGTGTTCATATACCACTGTGAAACATCTAGCTTTTAGCAAACGGAACCTGTTCAGATAATCGTCTATAGGTTCGGTGAACTTCCTCTTAATACTGGCCAATTCTTTAAGACTTATTTTGGTTTGGCCCATATAGAATTGTTCATGGAACAATCTCTCTAACTGAGACCAAGTATCTATGGAGTTTGGTGGTAGTGTTGTGAACCATGTGAAAGCGTTCTTGGTTAAAGAATTGGGAAAATACTTCATCCTCAGATCCTCATTGTTTGCCAAATCTCCCGCCTCCGTCATATACCTGGCTATGTGCTTTGTGGTAGATTCACTAGTATCCCCTGAAAATTTGGTAAACTTAGGGATCTTGCAACCCCTAGGTAATTCAATTTGTAAAACATAATCAGTTAAAGGGGATGCATAATTTGGCCTTCGAAGTCCGGTGTTTAAAACATTTTGGGCCATAATCCTCTCTATCATAGCAGTCAAATTATTCTCCATCTGGTTATTTTGCCTAACCTTGTGAATCACTTCATCAGCATTTTGGTTTCTATTAACCATCACTACCCTCCTAGGTTGTTCTTCAAGAATCTCCTGTCGAACTATCTGTTGCTCTAATCCTGCCCTCAAGGGTTCAGTTTTGGGGGGTGGTCTTGGCGGTCGAACTTGATTTATGGTTGGTTCGTCCGCCTGAATGACTAATTGCTTTGTCCTTCGACGCACTGAGGTCTCAGGAGCGCCTAAAAAGTTGGCTATTCGACCCATCTGTACTAACAATTGTTGACATGTCTCAGAGTTATCTTGATTGGTCCGGTTAAGGTTTTGTATTAAAGGAGAAAAGATAGCATTCATTTCTCTTGCCAATAAACCTACCATATCTTGATTACTAGCGTCCATTTGTTGTCAGAACGCGGCTTGATTATTCGTTGTTATTGTGGGCATGACATTTTGGCCTTGGACATTTTGCCCCACATTATTCACACCAGAACTAGAGTTTTGGAACGGGGAAAAGGATGACATATTGGGTGCCGTATAAACAGGTATACTACTACTTAAATCCACCATGTAAGAATATGGCATCCCGTAAGGTGGATCTCTCCATTATCTCTGGTCTCCAAACCCTTGGTTCGGAGGGGGTGTCCCCTGAGTACCAAATGGTGGTATCTGGCTCACTTGTGCATTCGAAGGAGTGGTTATCGTGGTTGTAGCGGCAACAGATGTTGAATTATTCCCTTGGATCGTTCCTGTAGATCCAGGTATTGGACCAGTTACGGCCACTGAGTGCGTTGGCGCAGACATGGCATGTGATTGGGCATTGGGACCTGTAGTGTTTGTTGCACTATCATTGTTATTTCCCGATCCATATGGAGGATCCTGTTGTCCCCCTCTGTTAGTGTTATTAGCCATTCTCTTAGTATATTTCTTCTTAGGTATTGGTTGGTTATTGTCGAAAATTTTACCACTCCTAAGGTTCATACAACGCAGAAGGCAACGAAAACACTAAATCTACAAACTTAATTGAAATAAAAAACACTTGTGTTATCCTCGGTTTTTTGTGGGATGCGAACTCACTCTTCTTTTATTTTTGAGTTGTGAAAATCAGAGAGTCGCCACCGAATTTTATTTTATCCAATTAAGGAAAGGTTTATAAAAGAAACGGAAAAAGACCTTAAAGAGATTTTGGGTTCGGGGGTAGGTTATACAAAGGGAAGGTGTTAGCACCCTTTGTATCCATGGTTATCCATGGGCTCTTAATTGCTTAGCTCACTTGTTTGAATCGTTTGTCTTGCTTTGAAATGCTTGTATGTGGTTTTAAATATTTTGTAAAGAGTTAACTTTGTAATGATCCTTGTGCGGATGTATACAAAGTGTTTATCTTTCGAAAGATGTTTTGACGGTATAAAAAAGATTTTTAACTTCGTAATGATCCTTGTTTGGATATATACAAAGTGTAGTCTTTAGAAAGTTTGTTTTGGAAAAACAGTGATATGTGAGAACTTTTGTTGTTTTTTTGATTGAGCAAGCAATTAGGAGGTATACCCTAAGTTTATAAGGTTTTTTCCCATTTCTTTAGAAAGTTTTCTTTGACTGGATACGAAAGAAAAATTTGAACTTTTGCATTTGAAATAATATGATTGGTTTTGAAAAGAGTAACAGAGGGATTACCCTAAGAGGTGCAAGTGTGATTGTGTTTTATTTCAGATATTTTTGTCTTTGAAATTAGTGATCTAGCGCTTCAGTTTTATTCTTGTCATACACGCAGTTTTATATATATAGGAATTAAAGTGCGGGAATGAAAAATGCGGAAAGTAAATCTACGCTATTACATCGATTGTGCGAGAAATGTAAACTACGCTATTTACATGAATTTGACAACCTATACACTTATCTATGAATTTAAATTGCAATAAGATAAAGGGAAAATATTTTTGAATTTTTGGATGGTTGATTTTAATTAAAATTAATGCATAATTAATTTAATTAAAAGGTTAAGAATTAGAAATCAAATTTAAACCTAAAAAGTTAAGTCTAAAATATGTCCAAATTGTTTGTTAATTAATTTTAAAATTAAATTAAATTTTTTGTGATTTTTTTTTGAAACTGTTTTGGAGATTATTAAGTTAATTAATATATAATTATACAAGTAATTATACACATAAATTAAACTTAAAGATAAAAATATTCTAATTATGTACAAAATTAGTTCATGATATATAAACTTAATTTAATAAAAAGAAAAATATTTTTTCTGATTTTTTGATAGGCTAGAACTAATTAAAAGATAAATATATAAATACTATCTAATTAATTAAACAAAATATTTTAATTATGAAGAAAAATAAAATATTTTTATATCAAAAATTAATATAATATTTTATCAACTTAAAAATATTTTTAGTATAATTTTTTGATTTTTTAAACTATTTTAAAATAATTTTGCAAAGAAAATCAAATAAAAATTAAAAAAAAATTAAGTGATCATGTGTGGTTGATTGGAGGGCCTATGGTATGGATGGCGTGATCAGGTGCGTTGGATCTTGAATTAATGAGATCCGAGGGCTTCAAATGATAGGGTGCATCCTAAGTGTGTGGGATTAAAAACACTGGATCTGCCAATTTAAAAAAATTTCACGTAGGACCAGGATTTGAACCAGAGCCAATCAGAGCTCTTCCCTCCGCCACGCAAGCATTGACCGAGCCTGGAAATGTCAAACCACCACGCACGGTGGTTACCACCTTCTTCTCCGGCGATGCAAACCCTAGCTACGGCGGAACAGCGTGATTCGAGAAGGTTGAACACCCTTACCCCCCTAAATCAGACCTTGCGAATGCAATGGAGTGGTCCATTTGTCCTGAAAAGGCCTGTATAAAGAGCTACGAAGAAGAACTTGAGAACACGGTTAGCAATGGTAACCTATGATCTGGACGTTAGAGCTTTCATGTTAAGGTTCAAACCTGACCTGATGATCACTATAAACTCAACCATAACCATTAGACATGATAACAATGCATAAATGAAGAGTTTGAATTCAACGAAAGTTACCAAACCGGAGAGTGATGGAACTCGTGTTTCAGGTCCTTCTGAACTTGGCTATTGATCCAAACCTACCTAAACATGTCCCAGGAGATGATTTATGGACTTAGTTTGTTTTGAAACTAACTGCAAAATCAAACATGAAAAATAAAGTTTCTTGTAATTTTTTTTAGTTTTATGAAGTTTGTGAGCTATTCTTTGTGAATTATTTCGTGTGTCCCCTCTTGCTGATAGTCTCCAAGCCATTTATAAGCAATATGAGTGCTGAAATCTTAAGCTACCAAGCTCTTGAGTGTCTTTGAACTTTTGATTTTTTAATAATAAAAACTTTGAAAATCTTGGCCATGGCTTCAATTTTCTTCATCCCTCTTGCCATAGGTCTTATGTACCTCTATGCTGCAGAGTTTGGATCAAACTTGGTGGCTCATGCTAAGGACAAAGCATTGAATCATTATCTTGAACCATTTCTTTTTTAATTTAACTTTAAATGGAATAAAATTAAACTAAAATAGAAATAAAAATGTCATGGGCCTAATGTTGGTCGTGGGAGGCCTTTAACATCATTAGAATCATGTTTGGATCATAAATGCTTGGCCTCTTTTGGAAAAAAACAATTTTGATCATTGTTGGTTTCTTGCGTTTTTCCAAAAAATAGCCAACTTCAACAAGGCATAATTCCCTCAATTTTGATCATATGAAGGAGTTCTTGTACTTTTTAGAAACCTCAAGATGTCCTCTACAAGCTACTTTGGAAACTTTTTTGCATTTGGAGAAGTTATCTTGATGTTATGGGCTTTGACAAAAAACTGCTTTTTGTTGACTTTGAAAATGACCTGTAATGTCTTAGCTCATATTTTCCAAATGGTAAATCCAATGACCATGGGACCAATTTCATTTGAAAGATAATTGAATTTCATTCAAAATAAGCTTTGGTTGGAATTTTTCAGATGAACGAGGAGAGAGTTATGGCCGGTCAAAGTTCAGTTGACTTCATAGGAGAAAACCCTAATTTTGAAACTTGGAGTTTTGTCGATTTCTAAACTTTTCTTGATGAATTATGATCAACCATTGATCAAATGATGAATCTTTTGACAAAATATGGATATTGACAAAAAATTGCATTTTTGATTGCTGTTGACTTTTCGGTCAAACTGGTCGTCTGTTGACTGTTTGAGCCGTTGATTGTGCGTCCGAGCGAATCGAAGTTTGAAAATTTGTCTGGTGGTACTTTGAGACATATGGCGATCCATGAAATCCATTTGAGGTCTCAAAAAACTTGTTCTCCTGAAAAAACAAAAACCCTAGTTAGGGACTGTTTGTGTAGGAGACAGTTAAGCGTACCTAATTTTTGTGCAGTGTTGAGTCTCTGCTGATCATGTGATTATCAGAAGACTTCTAGAACAAAAATCTTGGAAATTTGAAATGCGAAAGATTTATTTGACTTATGGTACAAACACGGAGAATCGTGCTGTCAGCGGGTTTAACTGTTAACTGGCTGTCCGGGTATTATCATAGCAGTTAGAGGGAAAACTTAACAGTTAAAGTTAATTTTTTTTCTTTTTGTTTTTGTTGTGTTAATGGTGAAAAAATTATTTACATGATTTGTTAGAAAAACACAAACATAATAAATATACTGTACGCGAACGAAATTACCGATAATAATATTGAAAAGGATTTAATGCACAGAAATATAAATTTTTAACTAGCAATAAACACACATAATATTATCTCGATAATTAAACGACGGTACAACAGATAGTACAATATTTAATACTGACAGTACAAATATTACATAAGAATATAGCGAACAGTATGACAAATATAATGAACGGTACGTTATTTGAAAGCGAAAGATACAACAAACTTTAAGTATGACGATTAAAAACCCATGCTATAAACAACAATATATAGATGTACGGGAGTGTAAGCATCCCAGGTCCGCATTTTTCAGGACTATGCAGACAGAAAAAGGACATGATCACCACAAAAACAGTGATGACAACAAGAAAAAACGTATCCACCCACTTTGCCATTTTTGCCGGGGAGGAAGAGAAAATAATTAGGAGATAGTATGATAGAAATTTGGGAGATGAGTGAAATTTGATGTGAATTTATGGAAAAAATGAGGGGTATTTATAGAGTGAAAAGAAGGATGGAGACGTTGGGGAATGAAATGATACCGTACAAAAAAGGAAAGTTTGAGTGGTAGTAGGATTTGAAAGAAAGTGTATGGAATAAAGTTAGGATTTGATTTGAAAGAAAGAGATTTGAAAAGAAAGGAAGAGATTTGAAAATAATATAGTACAAAAAATTAGTGGGAAACAAAAAACCAATAATAATTTAATTGTTACCAGTACAGTCTGAATCCCCGGTCTCTGTGCCTGCAAAATTTAATTTTGTACCAACTGTGTCAGTATTATTTATCTGAAAATAAATCTCAAATAAAAAGCGTGTGAAGTGATAAACAGTACTTGGCGTTTGTGTAAGAATGAATTCAACAGCGAACCAAAATACCGTATGAAAATATTCTAAAAACTGAGTATTCATAAAATCAGGATATTTATGAAATAAAATCCAAGATTATATAAAACTCCAAATTTTTAGACAGAGGTCTGTTGTCTCCTCCTTGAAAAAAGATGCGGGCAAATTTTGGGGTATAACAGTTGCCCCTATTCAATCTTCTTAAACCTGAAGAGACCGATTGGAATCTGAAAGTAGAAGATGATTGAATATTTAGATGCCCTGAAATTTGCACTTACCTTCACCAGAAGTGATGCTAGAATTTGTATTGAATGCGGCTTGATAAATATTGTTGGCGGATCAAAACATTACTTGAGATGGGCTTTCAGATGCCATCTAGTGAATGTGTTGATGGTTTGTTCATCAGAATGAATCCATTGATTATGTCTTGATGAAGGATTTAAATCTCTGTATTGATTGTTACGGAACCGTCCGAGGTTACCGCTTTAAATCTTGGAGGTTGATCGTTACAGAACTGTCCAAAGTTTCCGGTATAGATTTTGAATGTTGATCGTTGTGGAACCGTCTGAGGTATCCGCTTTAGACTTTGGATGTTGATCGTTGTGGAACCGTCTGAGGTATCCGCTTTAAATCTTGAAGGTTGATCGTTACAGAACTGTCCAAAGTTTCTGCTATAGATTTTGAATGTTGATCGTTGTGGAACCGTCTGAGGTATCCGCTTTAAATCTTGAAGGTTGATCGTTACAGAACTGTCCAAAGTTTCCGCTATAGATTTTGAATGTTGATCGTTGCGGAACCGTCTGAGGTATCCGCTTTAGACTTTGAATGTTGATCGTTGTGGAACCGTCTGAGGTATCCACTTTAAATCTTGAAGGTTGATCGTTACAGAACCGTCCGAGGTGTCCGCTTTTAGATCTTGAAGATTGATTGCTTTAAGGAACCGTCTGAGGTATCGACTTAGATCTGAAGGTAGATCATTAAGGAACCGTCAAGGTATCGACTTAAATCTGAGGGTAGATCATTAAGGAACCGTCCAAGGCATCGACTTAGATCTGAAGGATTTGAAGTTGTTTATTCGACTGTGGTATAGCCTGGAAATGTCAGAATGAGTCACCATTAGACCGTATCTGCTTTGCTTGTTTAGAGTTGATAAGTGATTTGGAAAGAGAAAGCTCTTCAGAATGAATCTTTGGTTTGATTATATCTGAGAGGAATGCTTGTCTGGACAGAACCCGGGAGATTATTGCATGTGATTAAGGATAACCTGCTGAGGATATTCGTCCACCTGAAAAAACCAAGTTAGTGACATGCAATGTCATGATGCATGTAATGTATATGTTAAGATTCTCAAACTAGATTAGAACCGTGCATGTTATGTATGCGTTTGTCATGAAACATTATATGCTATGTATGAATATGCATATGATGTATGATGTATGGACATGACTTATGCCGTTTAGAGCGTATCAAACTTCTGGTTGGGAAAATAAATCCCTGCTTGTTATTTTGGAAACGATGGCATTATGACCGTTGATGATCTTTGCTATATTGTTCGAGTACACTTAGCTGGGGGAACTTCCTTACGGACCAGGATGCTCTGTTGAGGGATCTTTGACTACCGCTTGGGGATGAAGGTAATTTGAAGGTTCTGATTTTGATGCATCCTGACTGAAAATAAGAGAGATGTGTAATCCTCCGATGCACTATTTGATCAAGCCTTGATGTGGAGGATCACACCTTCTGGGGATAGTGATCTTAAACAGCCCTGCTGGGGGGTGAAGGAGATGAACAATCCTTCGATGTAATATCTTGTCCGAGCTTGGAGATAGGGCCCCTCGAATCATATTGTTGGAGAGGGAAATCTCATCAAGGATTCTGCTGAGAAATGTATCTCTGTTGGGGAACTAATTGGGCCCTGCTTATCTGGAGATAACTCCTTGAAGATTGCTCTGTAGGGGATATTCCCATGTTGCCGGTTTTGGGATGATGTCCAGATGATTGGGACATTACCTGAATGCTATTCCTGTTTTTCTTATAAACATCAATCATATTCAAATGCATATGTTCATCCAAAATTATCATTGGGACGTTTACGCATTCAAAACAGAAAAAGTGAAAATATTGATTTTGAGCATGAACTGTATTGATTTGAAAGAGAGCCTTAATAGGCTAATTAGTACAAGGAGACAAAAATCCTAGTAGTAGGAATTTGTCATAAAACTTTGAAAAGTACTTATAAAGGGAAATAGCTATGTGAAAACAATCCAGTCCAGTTTCAACTCTGCTATTGCCGATCTGTCTTTGAGTATCTCATCCCTCACTTGTTGGAAGAAAATGATTGGACTGATTGGTGCCTTTGATGTGTTGAACCTTGAAGGTGAGTAGGTGGCCAAACGGGACATAGTCGTACGCTTTATTCCCTAACTTTTGCCTAGGCTGCCTTTTCAGGTTTTCAGCCTACCGGGATAATTATTATTTTTTTTAGTCTCTAATTTTTGCCTGGATCGCCCTTTCAGGTTTTCAATCCACCGAGACGCTCATTTTTGCCTAAGTCGCCCTTTTAGGTTTTCAACTTAGCGAGCTTTTCTTTAAGCGAAGTATTTTTTGACTATGTCCGCATTTACAGGGTGTGGGAAATCCTCGCCATCCATAGTGGTAAGCAACATGGCTCCGCCGGAGAATACCTTCTTGATTACAAATGGTCCCTCATAAGTGGGAGTCCACTTGCCTCTGGGGTCGCCCTATGGTAAGATGATGCGTTTTACAACCAAATCACCGATTTGATATGCCTGACTTTTGACTTTCTTGTTGAAGGCTTTGATCATACGTTTCTGGTACAACTGGCCATGACAAATAGCCGCAAGCCTCTTCTCATCAATCAAGTTTATCTGGTCCAACTGAGTCCGAATCCAATCGTCTTCGTCTAGATCGGCTTCTTTCATAATCCTTAGGGAAGGAATCTGAACATCAATTAGAAGAACTGCCTCCATACCATAGACTAAGGAGAATGGAGTTGCCCCTGTTGAAGTACGCGCTGACGTGTGATAACCGTGAAGAGCAAAAGGTAACATCTCATGCCTGTCTTTGTAGGTTACTATCATCTTTTGTATGATCTTCTTGATGTTCTTGTTGGTGGCTTCCACCGCGCCATTCATCTTTGGTCGATATGGGGATGAATTATGATGTTTGATCTGGAACTGCGTGCAGAGTTCGGTAATCATCCTGTTGTTTAAATTTGTGCCATTGTCTGTGATGATCCTTTCAGGGACGCCATACCGACAAATGAGATTATGCTTGATAAACCGGGCCACAATATTCTTGGTGATAGAAGCAAACGAGGCTGCCTCTACCCATTTTATGAAGTAGTCAATACCGACTAGGATAAAACGATGTCCGTTGGAAGCAGTAGGCTTGATTTCTCCAATCATATCAATACCCCACGTTGCAAAAGGCCAAGGAGCCATCAGAACGTTTAATGGGACTGGAGGTACATGTACTTTGTCGGCATATATCTGGCATTTGTGACAAGTTCTGGAGTGATGGTTGCAGTCTGTCTCCATAGTAGACCAATAATAACCTGCTCTTAAGATCTTTTTAGCCATTGTATGTCCACTTGAATGAGTACCAAAGGCACCATTATGTATATCTTCCATAATCTGTTCCGCTTCCTTCTTGTTCACACAACGAAGCAAAGTCGAGTCATGGTTGCGCTTGTACAGGATTCCAAAACTTAGAAAGAATTTGGCAGCAAATCTTCTTAGAAACTTTCTGTCATTAATGGATGCCCCTTCAGGATACTCCTGAGTTTCGAGATATCTTTTTACTTCATGGAACCATGGTTTTTCTTCCAATCCTTCGGTATCAATCTCATTGCAATAGGCTGGTTCATCCTGTCTGTAAATGGTGATCATTGGCGCCTCATTGTCCCACCTGACTTTGAACATAGATGACATGGTAGCTAAGGCATCAACCAATTGATTTTCTTCTCGCGGGATATGTTCAAAAGTGATTTCTTCAAAGTAAGGAATCAAACTCAGCACATATTCTTTGTAAGGAATTAGATTCGAGTGCTTCGTGTCCCATTACCCTTTAACTTGATAAATTACAAGGGCCGAGTCTCCATAGACCTCCAGGAACTTGATTCTCAGATCGATTGCAGCTTTGAGACCCAGAATACATGCTTCATACTCGGCTATATTATTAGTGCAGTTGAAACATAATCTGGCAGTGAATGGTGTATGTCCTCCTGCAGGAGAAATGATCACAGCTCCGATGCCATTGTCAAGCGCATTAGAGGCTCCATCAAAAACCATAGTCCATCGGGATCCTGGCTCGGGTCCTTCCTCCGGTCCGGGTTGTTCGTAGTCAGTAACTAGCATAATATCTTCATCTGGGAAGTCAAAGTTCAATGCTTGATAATCATCCACTGCTTGATGAGCCAGATGATCAGCTACCACACTTCCTTTGATCTCCTTTTGCAAAGTGTACTGGATGACATACTCTGTTAAGATCATTTGCCATCTTGCTATTCTTCCAGAGAGAGCAGGTTTTTCGAACACATATTTGATAGGATCCATCTTGGAGATCAGCAAAGTGGTATGGTTTAGCATATACTGTCTTAGTCGGCGAGCCGCCCATGCCAAGGCACAGCAAGTTTTCTCGAGCAGTGAGTATCTTGTTTCACAATCGGTAAACTTTTTGCTAAGATAGTAGATTGCATGCTCTTTTCGGCCAGACTCGTCATGTTGCCCCAGTACACACCCCATTGAATCTTCTAACACTATTAGGTACATTATCAGAGGTCTTCCTTCCACTGGTGGTAGTAAGATTGGCGGTTTTTGAAGATATTCTTTGATCTTGTCAAAGGCTAATTGGCATTTGTCGTTCCATCTTTCTACTTGATCTTTCTTCAACAATTTGAAAATTGGCACACAAGTAGTAGTCATATGGGCAATAAATCTGGCGATGTAGTTCAGACGTCCCAAGAATCCTCTGACTTGCTTCTCGGTACGGGGTATGGGCATTTCTTGAATAGCTTTGACCTTGGCAGGGTCAACTTCAATACCCTTGCTGCTGACAATGAAACCTAAGAGTTTACCGGATCTCACCCCAAAGGTACACTTGTTCGGATTCAGTCGCAACCTGTACTTCTTGAGTCTGTCAAACAGCTTGTGCAGATGACCCAGATGTTCTTCTTCGGTGTTGGACTTTGCAATCATATCATCCATATAAACCTCTATTTCCTGATGAATCGTATCATGGAACAGAGCTACCATTGCACGCTGATACGTTGCTCCTGCATTTTTTAAACCAAAGGGCATTACTTTGTAACAAAAGGTTCCCCAGGGTGTTGTGAAGGTTGTTTTTTCCATGTCTTCGGGCGCCATCTTGATTTGATTGTAACCTGAGAATCCATCCATAAAGGAAAATATCTTGCATTGTGCAGTATTGTCAACCAGTACATCGATGTGAGGTAAAGGGAAATCATCTTTGGGGCTTGCCCGATTTAGATCTCTGTAGTCTACACACATTCTGACTTTCCCGTCTTTCTTAAGCACAGGCACGATGTTAGCTATCCATGGAGGATAACTCACAACTTTTAGAAAACCAACGTTGAATTGCTTCTCAACCTCGTCTTTAATCTTCTTGGACATATCGGGCCTACTTCTCCGCAGTTTCTGCTTAATTGGAGTGCTACCTTCTGTGATTGGCAGGCGATGGACCACAATATCCGTGTCGAGGCCAGGCATATCTTCATAGGACCAAGCGAATATCTCAACGTAGTCTTGTAACATTTGAATCAGTCTTTGCTTGACATTGTCTTCTAAATTAGCCCCTATCTTGACTTCTTTCTTTTCTTCGTCACTGCCCAGGTTGATAACCTCAATTGGCTCTTCATGCGGCTGTATAGTCCTTTCTTATTGTTCTAATAGCCTTGCAAGTTCCCTAGGTACTTCACAATCTTCCTCACTTTCGTCCTCAGTTTGGTAGATCGGATTTTCAAAGTCATGACTGGAAATAGCAGAATCGTTATCAACAGGATCCAGAGTGAATGTGAATCTGCATTTATTATGTGGGTGTGTGTAAGAACACATAGCTATTTGAAAATGAATAAAGTAAAGAAAGAAACAAAAAGGATCACAAAATTTGAATATGCAAACGTCCCATGATTTTATTGAATGAACATATGATCATGGTATGACAAACCCTTATAAAAAGGATCAGTGTGCTTCGGGCAAGGCACCTGGCTTTTAAGTTCATGGTTCGATAGTACAGGAACCATTTTTATTTTTGAACATATAAACAACGAGAACAGGAAATTGCATTTACTCCTGATCAAAGGAGATAACATCTTCGGCTTCCCAGTTGTTCAATCCGTTGTTGTGAGTAGGGAATATCCAGTTGCTCCAGTTGCAGTTGTCTTCTTCGTCTTCCACAGTATTGACTTCTTTGGTGACGAGATGAGTTGTTGATCCTTCAGGATGAGCAAGATGCTCTGCTGGATAAGAGAGCCCAGGCTGAGGTACTTCTGTTGGCTGAGAGAGATACTCGATAAGATTGTCCCATCCAGTTGGGATGATGTCTTTGATAGAGACTTGTGCACTCTGGGGAGCATTGTACTTCACCAGAAAATCATTCTCGCCATTTGGTGTTTCCCAGACTTCTTCAGGAGTGACAGGGCTTGTGATTGTCATATTGTCTTTGAAATGTTCATCCCATCCAGTTGGGATAATGTCTTCGATAGGGATTTGCGAGCTCAGGGGAGCGAAATACTTCACCATAAAGTCATACTTGCCACTTGGTTCTCCCAGTGTATCCCATACATCTCTTGGAATAAGTGGACTTTGGTATTGCTTAGCAATGGAACCTGTGATACTTATGTCATCTTCGAACTGATTATCCCATCCAGTTGGGACGATGTCTT
This sequence comes from Vicia villosa, assembly GCF_029867415.1. Lineage (NCBI taxonomy): Eukaryota > Viridiplantae > Streptophyta > Magnoliopsida > Fabales > Fabaceae > Vicia > Vicia villosa. Next base: position 158,730,779 of record NC_081182.1, read on the forward strand.
CAATGGCAATCAGAGAACTCTGAGGAGCAGTGTATTTCACTAGAAAGTCGTACTTGCCGCTTGGTTCTCCCAAAGTATCCCAAACTTCCTTGGAAACAGGTGGAACTTCATTTGGATGTTGCTTAGTAATATGGTTCGAGATCACTTTGTCGTCTTCAATAGCATTTACTCCTTGGCTGATGAAATGGGACCTTAATCGTCTAGAACGAGGACTTTGATCATTCTTCTGAGTTCCATTAGCATAGCCCAGACCTAGCTTATCGAACTTGTAAGGCACATCAAGGAGTTGTCCCCATACTGTGCAACCACCCTCTTCGATCACAGCCTTAGCATCTTTGAGAGAAGCCATTGTTGGAGTTATTTTTGTAGCAAGAGTAGCAGAAATATGTTTGGCAGTAGAGACAGCTGGAGGGACCACCTCAAAAGATTGGCAGGGGGTTTCGATGAATTCACCATCCATCTCAACATACTTGGAGTTACTCAAGTGGCTAACCACATATTCTTCTTCGCCATAAACTGTGACGACCTTGCCTTTTATCGGATATTTTAACTTCTGATGCAGGGTAGAAGTTACAGCGCTCGCCCCATGTATCCAAGGGCGTCCTAGTAAACAGGAGTACACTGGATGAATTTCCATCACGTAAAAGGTAGAATCAAAGATCTGAGAGCCCACTCTGATTGGGAGCTTAACTTCTCCGTATACTGTTCTTGTTGACCCGTCGAAGGCTCTTACCACAACATCGCTTGGTTGTAACACAACTCCTTCGAAGTCAAGTTTTTCCAGTACTACTTTTGGTAACACATTTAATGAGGAACCATTGTCTACTAGCACATGAGACAAAGTGGTGCCGTTACATTCAATAGAAATGTGCAGGGCTTTATTGTGATTTTTCCCAGCAGGTGTCAAATCAGCATCAGAGAAACCGAGACCGTTATCCACTGTTAGACTGGCAACACAATTTTCAAATTGGTCGACTGAAATCTCATGTGGTACATGTGCAGCTTTCAAGAATTTCATGAGAGCTTTAGCATGAGCTTCTGAAACCTCAACAGAGATAGCATTGAAATCTTTGAAGCAGTGTGCCCCAGTTGTTCAACAATATTGTAATCACTTTTGCAGATGATTTTCAATATTTCCTCCATTTCTTGCCTCGAAGGATCTTCAGCAGTGACTTCAATAGGTACTTGAACTGGTTCAATTAGTGGCTCTTTGCCTCGAGCATTGACATCTTGATTAGGAACTGGGACCTGGATTGGAGTAGTAGTAACATTTGGAGAAATTTCTGGCGAAAAGATTCTTCCACTTCTTGTAATCTTACTAGTCCCCACAATATTATCAACAGTTGGATTAGTAAAATTCACGACCTCTTCAATCAAGGTGTCTTGTTTAACTCTATGGACATAAACATTAGCGCCATAACTCCATGGGACAGCTTTATCTGAGGAATATAGAAATGAAGCTGGATTGGTGATGATTACAGATGCTACTCTAGGTGCAGCAGAAATCTTGAAGGGAGCCTTGGTAGGGATTTTCAATGGCATGTTAGAAACCACTGAGACGTCCTCTATCTTTATCCCATTTGAAAAACCTTCGCACAAATTGTCTATAGAAGGGAGTTTCTCAAACATAATGATACGACGATCCATCCACTTTTGAATTCCTCTTTTCAGATTTTCACAACCATTGGGTAGGTGTGCACAATAAAACCAATCAGGGTCACAACCTGGAAATAAACCAGCTTGTATTAGCTTTCTTTTGATTGCAAGGAGCGGAGTTGACAGTTCTCTCACATCATAGATATAAATAGTGTCCATGATAGCGCAGTGATGACATTTGGAGTCTCTGGAGGATCAAATTCAATTTCCCCAGCATCTATCATGTCTTGGATCTTGTTTTTCAAAGCCCAACAGTGATCTGCGTCATGTCCTGGACAATTGGGATGGTATGCACATGTTGCGTCGGGGCGATAACTAGGAGAGGAAGTGTTGGCATTCTTTGGAGGATCTTTCAATGTAATCAGATTTGCTTTTAACAAGTGCTGCAATGCTTGAGAGATTGGCATGTTGATTTTGGTGAAGTTTCTTCTCGGTGCATCTGGTCGACGCGTATACTTTGGCGGTTGATCTTTTTGAGGTGCAGACGCAGAGATCAAAACAGCCCCTACAGATTGGTGATGCTCACTTTTGCGACCTTTCTGACTGTGCACTGTATTGACTTCATTTCTCCCACTGATGGGCCTCTTTGTAGTACCAGAGGAGGAGCCTACTTGAATTTTTCCACTTTGAATGCCACTTTCGACAAACTCTCGAGTTAATATCAGGTCAGTGAAACCTGACGACGAGCTTCCCAGCAAATGACTGTAGAAAGGGCCAGTTAAAGTGCCCATGAACATGTCGACCAGCTCGCGATCAGATAAGGGAGGTTGAACCCTTCCAGCTAGATCTCTCCACTTTTGTGCATACTCTTTGAAACTTTCTTTTGGTTCCATGGTCATGCCCCGTAGTTGAGTACGGGTTGGTGCAAGGTCTGCGTTGTATTGATACTGTTTGTAGAAAGCAGCAGCCAGATCTTCCCAGGTGTGAACTTTTGTACTTTCCAGTTGGTAGTACCACTCGAGTTGAGTACCCGACAGACTTTCTTGGAAGAAATGAATCCACAACTTTTTATCTGCTGTATGAGGTTATATCTTTCTCACATAGGACCTTAGATGCAGCTTTGGACAAGAGACTCCATCATACTTTGCAAAGACAGGAACTTTGAATTTTGGAGGAATAACAACATCTGAGACTAGTCCAAGATCGTTGAAGTCTAAACCAGGTATTTTCTGTATCTCCATAGCTTTCATGCATTCTTCCAACTGCTGGTATTTGTTATCACCCTGTTCGTCTTCGGAATGATAATCTTCTTCGTTAGCAGATAGAGAGGGTTTGGCAGAACCCTGATTGTTGTGGTTGTCTTCTTGGTCACCTTCACCGACTTCTTCAGGGATTGGTGCCTTTTTGGGCATCCTGGCTGGGACTCTGACTTTCCTCACGAGGTGGCTCAAACCTACAGATCCCTTGGGCTTCTTTTTCTTCTTGGTCATCAGGGCTTTAAATTCCTGTTGCCCCTTTGCTAGCTCCAGAATTGCTATCTGAACTTGGGCGTTCTGTGCTTCGAGATTCTTGATGCTTGTTTCGGAATCCATCCCTTCTAACTGAAATAAACAGCGAGAAGATGAGAAACCTGTTATGTGAACCTGTTATGCAATGTTTATGAATGAGATGTATATGCAATGTTTTCAAGGATCTTAGAATTTAGATTTGTTTAAACAAAAGAGAAACAAACATTTATTAGTCAAACATTTTATTTCTTTTTTCTTTTCTTTCTTCTTCTTCTTTTTTTTTCTTTGCCTCTTTCGGGCTTACAAGATAAAGCAAAATAAAAGAAAATAATGGATTCTTCAAGCTTCCCATGGACGCTTTCTCTTTGCACCCAGGAACGTGTTGATCTGTTGTTCTTCATGGAGTTGTCTGGTGAGCTCCAACACTTTCCTCTCATAGTCTTGACAGTGTGTTTTGAAGGTGTCCCTTTCTCCTTTTAGTTGAACCCAAGATTTCTGCAGCTCTTCCAGGTCATTTGGCATGTCCGGATGTAGAATAACTCGAGGTTCCTCCCCTTCGACTTCTGGCTCAATGGTTACAGGTAGGATAGCGGGATATGGCATGATGAACTTCTGAGCACGAGCACGCACCCATTTGAGGTAAGGCTCCATGGGAATAGAATTCCATTGTCCTAAAGTCTTGCTTTCTACTTTGTAGACACTTCCCCAAGCATGTATAAACCTTCGTCGATGTCTTTGGGAATCATCATTGTAGTCGAACACAATGTTGTGGATGATCATGTCGTGAGGACCATTTCTTCGCGCATATCCAAATTGGCGCAAAGCTAAGGAGGGATTGTAGGTGATGCCTCCCCTAATGCCAAGGAGCGGCACATTAGGGTACTCCCCACAATGGTCAATGAGAGTGATGTCTTCTTGAAAGAAGTTGTTCCACCGGATATCTGAATGAGACAAGGACATAATTCTGTGAGACCATTGCATCATTTGCTCGTTTTTCAACACCGATCGGGGAAGGTGTGATGTAAACCATCTAGCTAGTAGTGGTACACAACACATAAGAGTTCCTCGCTTTTTCATGGTACGAGTGTGTAGAGAATGTAGAATGTCTCCCAGCAAAGTAGGTACCGGATTGCGGGTTAAGAAAATGTTGATAGCGTGCACACTTATGAATTGGTCGGGATTAGGGAATAAAACCAACCCATAAATCAAAAGAGCCGTAACTTCTTCAAAATCTTGGTAACTCCTATCTTTTAATAGTGATCGAGCCTTTCCCATTAAGAACTTAGCAAGCAAACCCTTGACTCCACTCTTTGTTTCCCAATTAGACTCGATTTCTGACTTTCGTAAATGTAAGGCAGCAGCAATGATTTCAGACTTTGGGATCTTTTCTAAACTAGTGAAAGGTAATTGATCTCGAACAGGTAACCCAATTAGTTCAGAGAATTCCTCCAAGGTGGGTACTAGCTGGTAATCAGGAAATGTAAAACAATGATGCTCGGGATCAAAGAATTGGAACAGGACTCGTATCATGTCTTCTTCAAATTTTGAGGTAACCAAATGGAGTAGGTGACCGTGCCTCTTGGTGAATTGAGCATTTCTGGGAAATTCTGATATTAAGTCCTTTAGTTCAGACGGTACTGTTGAGATGTTGATCCGGATGTAATTTCTGGTAGCGGGAGCCATTTACCTGCAACAACAGAACAAAGGTAAACTCTTCGATCCTTGAAATGATTAGTGAGAAAATGATATGTTTATGATGCTTATGATGTCATGATGTCAAACATGTGGAAAACACAAACAAATCACACAATAGCCTTAGGTTTAAAGGCTTTCACAAGGTTCATAGGTGATACCCTCCCCACTGAAGTTGAGTTGGTTTAAACCTGTCTTAAAATGGTATTCGGGTTCTATGATCCTTGGAGACAACATCTCAATACGGCACTCGGACGGCCGATCAAAACATTCCTCGAGGATAACCAACTTCGATCAATTTCAAAGCCAGTCACTTAATAGGCCACAAGTCAAGTTCAACTAAAGGTTCTTAGGAATATTAGTGCTTGATGACATTTCGGAAGCCTAACATACTCCTTGATCGTTTTCAAGGGATATCAGTACAGACCAAAGTGTCGCACTAACGGGGACTACCAGATTAACCATATCGGTACATGCCGTACAGTTTCCTTGGTCTATTGTCACATACTTAAGGTATCTCGAGATTCGGGCTAGAATCTTTCACACAAGTAAATTCGATTCCCAAACAAACCTTTGAAAATAGAGCAAACAAGACAAGCAATTGAACACATCGAAGTGATCTAAACTCTAAGGTAACCCCTTTTGAAAACATTTTGTTTTTGAAATCCCTAGCAGAGTCGCCAGTTCTGTTATCCTCGGTTTTTTGTGGGATGCGAACTGACTCTTCTTTTATTTTTGAGTTGTGAAAATCAGAGAGTCGCCACCGACTTTTATTTTATCCAATTAAGGAAAGGTTTATAAAAGAAACAGAAAAAGACCTTAAAGAGATTTTGGGTTTGGGGGTAGGTTATACAAAGGGAAGGTGTTAGCACCCTTTGTATCCATGGTTATCCATGGGCTCTTAATTGCTTAGCTCACTTGTTTGAATCGTTTGTCTTGCTTTGAAATGCTTGTATGTGGTTTTAAATATTTTGTAAAGAGTTAACTTTGAAATGATCCTTGTGCGGATGTATACAAAGTGTTTATCTTTCGAAAGATGTTTTGACGGTTTAAAAAAGATTTTTAACTTCGTAATGATCCTTGTTTGGATATATACAAAGTGTAGTCTTTTGAAAGTTTGTTTTGGAAAAACAGTGATATGTGAGAACTTTTGTTGTTTTTTTTATTGAGCAAGCAATTAGGAGGTATACCCTAAGTTTATAAGGTTTTTTCCCATTTCTTTAGAAAGTTTTCTTTGACTGGATACGTAAGAAAAATTTGAACTTTTGCATTTGAAATAATATGATTGGTTTTGAAAAGAGTAACAGAGGGATTACCCTAAGAGGTGCAAGTGTGATTGTGTTTTGTTTCAGATATTTTTGTCTTTGAAATTTGTGATCTAGCGCTTCAGTTTTATTCTTGTCATACACGCAGTTTTATATATACAGGAATTAAAGTGCGGGAATGTAAAATGCGGAAAGTAAATCTACGCTATTACATCGATTGTGCGAGAAATGTAAACTACGCTATTTACATGAATTTGACAACCTATACACTTATCTATGAATTTAAATTGCAATAAGATAAAGGGAAAATATTTTTGGATTTTTGGATGGTTGATTTTAATTAAAATTAATGCATAATTAATTTAATTAAAAGGTTAAGAATTAGAAATAAAATTTAAACCTAAAAAGTTAAGTCTAAAATATGTCCAAATTGTTTGTTAATTAATTTTAAAATTAAATTAAATTTTTTGTGATTTTTTTTGAAATTGTTTTGGATATTATTAAGTTAATTAATATATTATTATACAAGTAATTATACACATAAATTAAACTTAAAGATAAAAATATTCTAATTATGTACAAAGTTAGTTCATGATATGTAAACTTAATTTAATAAAAAGAAAAAAAAATTCTGATTTTTTGATAGGATAGAACTAATTAAAAGATAAATATATAAATATTATCTAATTAATTAAACAAAATATTTTAATTATGAAGAAAAATAAAATATTTTTATATCAAAAATTAATATAATATTTTATCAACTTAAAAATATTTTTAGTATAATTTTCTGATTTTTTTAACTATTTTAAAATAATTTTGCAAAGAAAATCAAATAAAAAAAATAATAAATTAAGTGATCATGTGTGGTTGATTGGAGGGCCTATGGTATGGATGGCGTGATCAGGTGCGTTGGATCTTGAATTAATGAGATCTGAGGGCTTCAAATGATAGGGTGCATCCTAAGTGTGTGGGATTAAAAACATTGGATCTGCCAGTTTAAAAAAATTTCACGTGGGACCAGGATTTAAACCAGAGCCAATCAGAGCTCTTCCCTCCGCCACGCAAGCATTAACCGAGCCTGGAAATGTCAAACCACCACGCACGGTGGTTACCACCTTCTTCTCCGGCGACGCAAACCCCTAGCTACGGCGGAACAGCGTGATTCGAGAAGGTTGAACACCCTTACCCCCCTAAATCAGACCTTGCGAATGCAATGGAGTGGTCCATTTGTCCTAAAAAGGCATGTATAAAGAGCTACGAAGAAGAACTTGAGAACACGGTTAGCAATGGCAACCTATGATCTGGACGTTGTCATACCCCAAAATTTGCCTCCCATATTCCATTTACAATAATTCAAAGTTTAAGATTCAAGTCCAAAGCCTTGCTCAAACAATCCCAAGATCCACAGTCAACTGATTCAAACCTGAAGGTCAACTACAATCAAAGCATGATTCAAACCTATGATCATTGGTCAAACATCAGGTATAGAGGTGCATAACCATCATTTGATCAAAGATTGATCATGATTCCATTAATAGAAACTTAGAGATGAACAAATACAAAAAGGTTCAAATTAGGGTTTCTTAGGAGAAAGTCAACCCAACTTTGACTGGGCATAACTTTCACATGAAACATCAAAAATTCCCCACTCAAAGCCTATTTTGAAGGAAATTGGATTCTCTATAACTTTATCTCTCACAAGCCAGGGCTAGAAATGATTCATTTGAGAGATACAGTGCAAAAGATTACAGGTCATTTTCAGGCATCCTCCAAAAGCAGTTTTTTCCCAAAGAGGATATGATCGAGATAAAAGCTCCAAATGAAAAATATATTCTAAAGTGGCTTATAGAGGATCTCTTGAGGTTTCCAAAAAGTCTTAGAACTCCCTCATAGCTTAAAAATTGAGTGAGATATGATTGATCAAAGTTGGGTGATTTTTGGAGGCAAAATGTGAAATAAGAAGGTTCAGATTGGATTTTTTGCAAATAGGCCCATACTTTTATGACTCAATCTTGGTCCACAAGTTATCCAAAACATATACTACAAATTATATCATTTTATTTGATTTTACATAATTTTTATTTCATTTAAAATTGATTTTTAATGATTTAATTAAGTGGAAAATCAAATATTTTGGTAGAAAATATGTTTTGATTGTTTTCAATCAACATTAATGACTAAATATAACCTAATTTTCGTGCATAAATCAAATGGAGAATATTGGTACAAAATAGGTCAAGAATAGTAACTTTCCATTCATGAACAAAAGCAAATCTTCCAAACTTTGCAAGAGGCAAAAATTCGCAAGAAAATTGGGAATTGGTTTGAGAGATTCAGAAGGTTTCAACAAGATTGAAAGAGTGCAAAAGCTTCCTTGGATCATTCTGAACGTATCTGGATCATCACGCTTTATCAATAACCCCAGAACGACCTCCAATAAGCTAAAGTAAGTCGTTTTAGATTCTTGATCGATTGGCATGATACGTGCCTATTCATGTTGTTTTAATCACATATTTCGTTTTGTCTGATCATTATGGATGTTTCTGGACTGATTTATTAAGTTTTATCACGTTCTAGGGTAATCGGCCATTGGAGGCCGATTCAAGCTTCTAGGGTTTTAATTAGGGGTTTTCTGTTAGGGTAAAATTAGTCTATAAAAGTTGTATGATTGGATTCGCATGGTGAGGACGAGGGGAATGAGAGGGTCGCGCCATGTTTATATGCTTGAATCCGCTATTCGCTATTTTTTCTAGTTCGTGTTTGCTACGAAAAGTCCCTAGCCAAACCGTAGCTAAAAGTGCAGGATTTACAGGCCCAGGGGTGGAAGACGATGAGCTGTCATTGTCTGGTTTGCCAGTTTGAAAATTGGCGCGCGTTTCCTATGGCGTGTGTTGATTCAATACGTATTGTTTTAAACGCGTGTGTTAAACAGTTTACTGGTTCAGTTGAGTTGGTTGGCAAGCGCATATGTAAGGGTGAGGTCGCAGGTTCGAGCCTCACCTCTAACATTTATTTTTCTGAAATTTACAATCTTTGATCATGTGCGCCCACGCTTCTATAGCCCACCATACACCCTCCACATCTGATCATCCAATCTCCAGCCAGCCAGATCCCACGCTCCAGAATTAATACCCATAACATATACCCTCAAACCAACCATATGGAATAAAAAATCACTAATTAACTTATTTATTTTAATTAATTTAAATATTTTAGTTAATTACATTTAATATTTATTTGTATAATAATTTATTTTTTATAAATAAGTTAATATATATTATAAATGTCAAATTTCTAACTTATTGATTCGTTCCGATTAAATTCATTAGTCGTGATGGGCAATAATTAATTTTCTTAAAATATTTATTTAATTAAAATATAATTAATTTCTATTTGATTAAATGGTTTCGACTATCTTATTAGTCGCGATGATTAATCTTTCTATTTTTCTTATTCTAATTCGTTATTCTTTTTAATCGAATTAATCGATTACGAGGGGTAATGATACAAGCTAATTATTAAAAATTATTAAAAAATATCCTAATTCGTTATTAGTAATAATCAAATCAATTGATTAAAATTGGTAACGATATAACTTCAAATCTGTTAACTATGGCGATCGAATCTATTGATCGTTGCGGTTAATAGTGCAAAACTAAATCAGGGTTGTACGCCCGAACCTCAAAACGCTTTTCAAACCTTTCAAATCACACATTTCAAACCACGGATTTTCATCCTTATTCAAAGCTACGATAGGCTACTCAAAAGCCTTCAAACCATCTCAAATCAAATTTCAACTCTAAGGCGTACAGTTCTGTCCCCGAACTACGTTGACTCTGATTCTCCCTAAGGAGATACGTAGGCACTTGGCAACAAGGCGAGTCCCCTTCCTTCAAATTCTAATCATGTCAATATAATTAAATTCTGTCTGTTACCCTTCTTTATAAACCTTGCCATGAAACCCTTATCTTTGAAATATTAGCCTTTAGGAAAGGGTTGGGGGTGCCTAACACCTTCCCTTGACCTGAATATAGTATCTTACCCTGATCTCTTAACTGCGTAGGTTTCCTATTCGCCTTGGTAGAATAGGTGGCGACTCTAAACCTATCAATTTTAAGGCAGGTTGCTACAGCTGGCGACTCTGCTGGGGACACACTTAATAGTGAATACTATGCTCCTATAGGTTTTGGCAGGGTTTAGGTTTGGCAAGTTTTTAGGGTTTGGCAAACTTGCCGTTTTTTTAGGGTTTGGCAAACTAGCCATTTTTAGGGTTTGGGGAGGTTCATCTTTTTAATAAATTTTAAATTATTTGTTTATTTTTATTTTTATTTGTTTTTGTTTTCCTGGAATGTTCATTTGCCTGCCTTAAAATGTTGATTATATATTATATGCATTGCTGGTATTTTCTATGATGTGTTAAACCCTAAGTGTGGGAGTTAACTTTGAGATCAATAGGGGAGCATGAATCGCCTACGAGTCTCATTGATAACTCCACTCAGAGTGGGTTGAATATTCGGAAATGTCCAAAACGAGGCTTGACTTTGTTGAGGGCAGGACTGGATACTTGGCTGATCTCTCCGAGAACCTACCCCAAAAATTCAAACCTCATGGATAAAATGAGTTGTTCTAAAATCCGAAGAGACAAAAAGTCTTGGAGGCTACGAACGACCCCATGAGACCTTCTAGAACCCCCCCCCCCCCCCCCCATAAAAAGGTTGGCTCCCTAGAGCCGCTATGTCGAACCTAGGGCCTATGTGATTATGTGCTATATGTATATATATGTGTTGATCATTATTTTTTTTATTATTTCTTTTTTCCATTCATCATTCCTCATGTGCATTCTTGCATCACATCTTATAAAAAAAAAAGAAGAAAAAAGGATATCATGCATGGCATACGCATCACTCTCATGGCATTAAGAGAAGATTTCTCTTCTATCTCCAGAACAAGGGACCATTGGGAAGGATAACCTAACATCCCGACCGTCTTATCAAACAAGATTTCAGCAAAAGAAATCAATGGATCAGCTAGAGCAGAATCAAGCCGCCCTTCGTGAGGAAGTGGATCAACTGAAGGTTAGTGTGGAAGAAGTTAAAGGAGGTATGACCCAGATGCTAGGATTCATGAAGGCCCTCCTGGATAAACAAGAAAAAGCAAAAGAGGTTCAGTCTAGGGATACCCTGGTTCAGGATGAGATCCCCAAGGACGAAAACCCGCCGCTAGGATTTGTTTCAGGCTTTGGCCCGGCTAAGGACAAACCTCAGGCCCGCTCTGTTAGGAGAGCTATCCAATTCCGAGAGAAAGGAGAAACTTCCCAAGAAGGATTTGTCCCCACTCTACAAACGAAAGGGACAACCCGCACAGTTCGCATTCCTGCTGACAATGTCCCTAAGGACGAAGATTACCTGGACCTACAATACGGAGTACAAGAGGTGGACGATACAAACCAAGCACCTTAGAGGCAACAGTCCAATCCCGACTCTAGGGAAGACTCCAAGGATAGTGAACAAATCAAAGCGCTGGAAGAGAGACTAAAAGTGGTAGAAGGATATGATGCCTTCGAAATGAGTTTGGTCTCAAACTTGACTATCCCTCGCAAATTCAAGATTCCCGATTTCGAGAAATACAAAGGACTCACTTGTCCGAGGAATCACTTGCGCATGTATGTGCGGAAAATGGCTGCCTACGCCCACGATCAAAAGCTAATGATACATTTCTTTCAAGAAAGCTTAAGCGGAGCGTCTATTGACTGGTACATGCAACTGGAGAAATCCTATATCAGAAGCTGGAATGATCTAGCTAACACATTCTTGAAGCAATACAAGTACAACTTGGACATGGCACCCAATCGGATGCAATTACAAAACATGTCACAGAAGAAGGATGAATCATTCAAGGAGTATGCCCAAAGGTGGAGGGAAATGGCTTCTCGAGTCCAACCTCCCCTAATGGAAAAAGAACTGGTGGACATATTTATGAGCACCTTGCAAGGACCATACTACGACAAGATGGTCGGAAGCATATCTTCAGGGTTCTCGGACTTGGTAGTCATTGGTGAGAGAATTGAAGATGGAATCAAAAATGGGAAGATACAAGGGGCACCCTCAGGTTCCTATCACACAAAGAAGTCATATGACGGAAAAAAGGAACCCAACACCGTTGGAGCAATCCTGGTTAATCAGACACCAACACTACAACAGTAGGATCAGCAAAAACAACAGGGTGGCCAACGCCCCTGGAGATCCAAGCCAAAACGATCATTCACCCCATTGCACATGCCGCTTTCTCAAGCTCTGCAACATCTGCTCAGTCAGAACTTGGTAACTCTGCTGCCTCTATACTCAGCTCCGGCTAACCCCGCTCCCGGGTACAAGCATCATGCTAGATGCGCTTATCATTCAGACAGTCCTGGTCATGATACAGAGGATTGTGGGCCGTTGAAACACAAGATACAAGATTTGATTGAAGAAGGGCTCATTGAGTTCGAAGATCCTAGCAAGTCTAAAGCCATAGGTGGCTAGAAGGAGGATTTCTCAGATCATTAGTTTTGTTTTCATTCGCAATTTCTTTCCGTTTGTTTAAACATTAATCTTATGACATATGCTATGTACTTTACAACAATCATTAATGCATTGCTTACGTTTGTCTTGATTCATTCCTAGTGTTCTCACTATATTCAAAACTGTGTTTTTACTTGGTTTTCTCCTTTGTGATATTCAACTATCGATCAAAGTCGTACACCTTTTGAGGGAGAATGACGAAAACGATACCACAATTTCATACACTACGCTTTCGAACAGACCGTGTTGACGATGTACAGGCATTGTTTCAATTCCCAAATAATGGAGATATAAGGATGTTAATCCCTCGTCAACCCCTTTGAGCCTAAAGAAGTAGGAGTTTTCCTTCATATAAAATAAAACCCTTAATATATAACCTGGGGTAGGGTAGCTGCTCAGTTAACTTAATTATTCCAAACTGTTCCTTTGAACATAATCACCGATGGTTCCCCATCATCATTAAAATCGGCAGTCGATATCCGCAAAGAAAAAAAGAGAAAGCAATGCAAAAGCCTGCTGAGTCAAAACCTATTAAGGAGATTTAGGCAAAATTGGGGCATCCCGCTGACTGTAGTTTTAAAATGAACAGTTCAGGCAGGAGTTAGGGATAACAAAGTCAAAAAGAGGTCACTACATAACCTCACAAAAGAAAAGAAAGGAGGATGACTGCCTTTGCAAAATAAACTTCTGGTTTTTGAACCATCATAAATGTCAATGTCATAATTCCCAAATTCTTTTGGAGACTAAATGCATAGTTAACTGAGCATAGGACCGGAGGACATCACGAAGAGGGGGATGGGTACAAATAAACTTTGAGCCACTATCCTTGTTTCTTAAAACCGTGAACCAGGCCACGTTACAACCCTTAAAAGTCCTAACTGAAGCATGGTTAGTTCGAAAGCATACCGTTACCAAAGGTATCCCGACTCCTTAAGGTCTACTATAACTCTTGAGTCGATATCACTTTCTTACAAAAAAAAACTTCATTTTATTCAAAAAATGTTTTTAAACTTTCAAGACAGACATATGCATTCGCATCTTATGAATTTCATTACAAAGTACACTTGTCTATGTGGATTCAGATGTTTAAACATCAGGGAGAAGTTGCATGGGGCATGGCTAATGGCTAAAAATCCTACTGACTGACGAAGTAGCTTTAAAAACTCGTCAAAAAGAAGAAACATCCCTTACTCATGACTGGGATGACTAATGTGTACATATGGCATAACTCGTCATCATCCCATTTACATGGGGCAATCTAATCAAGATTCATAGAATCTCTCTCAGACGCTGAATAGCCCATGGGGCAAGCCCATTACCTGGGGGCACGTTGCAAAGGTCACTCAGTAGCAGATGGTGTCAATGCCACTCCCACATCCTTTCCAGGAACCTTTATAGGATATTTCTCAATCTGTCCATATAGTCTTCTTTAAGACATGTTCAAATACTTCTTACCCTTTCTAGGAGCCTTTTTCAGATAGTCTTTTAAAGACCCATCTTCTTATCCTTTCTATTTTCAAACCCTTTCAGACAGTCTTCTCTAAGACATATTCCTTTCCAAGAACCTTTTTTAGGTAGTCTTCTGTAAGACATCTCTTAACTTTTTCAGTTAGTCTTTTAAGACATATTCAAACTTCTCTTACGCTTTCAAGAACCTTGTCAAACTTTGTTTAAAGTACAGAGTCTTCTCTAAGACAGTTCACCATCCTTTTTAGGGTGATCTTCTTCAAGATATCTTTTCCTAAGTTTTAAAACGCCACAAAAAAAAACAGTCTCTATCCTCTATAGGAATATTTTGACCCTCTGCACAAACACATCCCTTTGAGCTTTGTTTAAAGCGCGATCTTATTTAAGACAATCTCCCATTTCTTTCCAAGGACCTCTTCAGGTAGTCTTATAGAAGGCATCATCTCATCCTAAGTACTCAGCAAATCATTGTCCGTCAGGATGCAACCTAAACACATGACTCATTCTGAAAAGCATCTGCTTCACATTCAAATCAACACTTAGCATCAAGGAGACCTCAAAATTTGTCTAATCAAAGACGATCATTCCTGATAAAGACTCTTGAATGGGGAAACCACATCCAGAGGGTTTTCCTAAAACAGGGGCATACAACCAAGGATCCTATTGACTAGGGGCATATCTTTCAAAAAAATCAAACACTGGGGCAATGCATATCAGGCAAGACATGGTGAAACTCGAGTTCCCTCTAAAGGTCCCTCCTTCATATTAAGGGGAACGTCTCTCAAATTTCTGATAGTCGGGGAGTCACACTAGTATCATACAAAGAGCATTGTTGCATAATTGATCTTCCCACGCCTGTACTATTTACATCCCGCAGTGTGGGATTGACATACATGCATAATTCTCATTTATTTTGAGAATCTCATTACATGACGCATGCATCATGACATTGCATAAAACTAACGCTGCCTTTTCAGGTCACTTCATATTCAAAAGGATGTTATCATCCAATTACAGTGCAAATACGATCGTATCAACGATTCAATCTTAATAGATACAATTCCAATACCTCATTCCAAGTCTTTCTTCAAAGACAATCCAGAAGCAATCAAAGAATTTCTTACCTCTCCAGGTAGTCTTGTCCAAGACAATTATCCTAATCTTTCCAAGCAGTCTTGTGTAAGACGTATCCTGACCTTTTCTAGGTAGTTTAAAACATCCCATGTCCTTTATAGGAACCTTTCTAGGTAGTTTTGTTTAAAACGTCTTATGTCCTTTATAGGAACCTTTCTAGGTAGTTTTGTTTAAAACATATCGTGTCCTTTATAGGAATCTTTCTAGATAGTTTTGTTTAAAACGTATCGTTCCCTTTATAGGAATCTTTCTAGATAGTTTTGTTTAAAACGTATCGTTCCCTTTATAGGAACCTTTCTAGGTAGTTTTGTTTAAAACGTCTTATGTCCTTTATAGGAACCTTTCTAGGTAGTTTTGTTTAAAACATATCGTGTCCTTTATAGGAATCTTTCTAGATAGTTTTGTTTAAAACGTATCGTTCCCTTTATAGGAATCTTTCTAGATAGTTTTGTTTAAAACGTATCGTTCCCTTTATAGGAATCTTTCTAGATAGTTTTGTTTAAAACGTATCGCTCCCTTTATAGGAATCTTTCTAGATAGTTTTGTTTAAAACGTATCGTTCCCTTTATAGGAATCTTTCTAGATAGTTTTGTTTAAAACGTATCGTTCCCTTTATAGGAATCTTTCTAGATAGTTTTGTTTAAAACGTATCGTCCCCTTTATAGGAACCTCTCTAGGTAAGTCTTGTTTAAGATATCCCGAACCCTATCTAAGAGCCTTTCCGGGTGAATCCTGTTTAAGACGTACCATAACCTGTCTAGGTAGTCCTGTTTAAGACGTTTCAAATCACACATTTCAAACCACGGATTTTCATCCTTATTCAAAGCTACGATAGGCTACTCAAAAGCCTTCAAACCATCTCAAATCAAATTTCAACTCTAAGGCGTACAGTTCTGTCCCCGAACTACGTTGACTCTGATTCTCCCTAAGGAGATACGTAGGCACTTGGCAACAAGGCGAGTCCCCTTCCTTCAAATTCTAATCATGTCAATATAATTAAATTCTGTCTGTTACCCTTCTTTATAAACCTTGCCATGAAACCCTTATCTTTGAAATATTAGCCTTTAGGAAAGGGTTGGGGGTGCCTAACACCTTCCCTCGACCTGAATATAGTATCTTACCCTGATCTCTTAACTGCGTAGGTTTCCTATTCGCCTTGGTAGAATAGGTGGCGACTCTAAACCTTTCAATTTTAAGGCAGGTTGCTGCAGACGTTAGAGCTTTCATGTTAAGGTTCAAACCTGACCTGATGATCACTATAAACTCAACCATAACCATTAGACATGATAACAATGCATAAATGAAGAGTTTGAATTCAATGAAAGTTACCAAACCGGAGAGTGATGGAACTCGTGTTTCAGGTCCTTCTGAACTTGGCTATTGATCCAAACCTACCTAAACATGTCCCAAGAGATGATTTATGGACTTAGTTTGTTTTGAAACTAACTGCAAAATCAAACACGGAAATTAAAGTTTCTTGTAATTTTTTTTAGTTTTATGAAGTTTGTGAGCTATTCTTTGTGAATTATTTCGTGTGTCCCCTCTTGCTGATAGTCTCCAAGCCATTTATAAGCAATATGAGTGCTGAAATCATAAGCTACCAAGCTCTTGAGTGTCTTTGAACTTTTGATTTTGTAATAATAAAAACTTTGAAAATCTTGGCCATGGCTTCAATTTTCTTCACCCCTCTTGCCATAGGTCTTCTGTACCTCTATGCTGCAGAGTTTGCATCAAACTTGGTGGCTCATGCTAAGGACAAAGCATTGAATCATTATCTTGAACCATTTCTTTTTTAATTTAACTTTAAATGGAATAAAATTAAACTAAAAAAGAAATAAAAATGTCATGGGCCTAATGTTGGTCGTGGGAGGCCTTTAACATCATTAGAATCATGTTTGGATCATAAATGCTTGGCCTCTTTTGGAAAAAAAACAATTTTGATCATTGTTGGTTTCATGCATTTTCCCAAAAAATAGCAAACTTCAACAAGGCATAATTCCCTCAATTTTGATCATATGAAGGAGTTCTTGTACTTTTTAGAAACCTCAAGATGTCCTCTACAAGCTACATTAGAAACTTTTTTGCATTTGGAGAAGTTATCTTGATATTATGGGCTTTGACAAAAAACTGCTTTTTGGTGACTTTGAAAATGACCTGTAATGTCTTAGCTCATATTTTCCAAATGGTAAATCCAATGACCATGGGACCAATTTCATTTGAAAGATAATTGAATTTCCTTCAAAATAAGCTTTGGTTGGAATTTTTCGGATGAACGAGGAGAGAGTTATGGTCGGTCAAAGTTCAGTTGACTTTTTAGGAGAAAACCCTAATTTTGAAACTTGGAGTTTTGTCGATTTCTGAACTTTTCTTGATGAATTATGATCAACCATTGATCAAATGATGAATCTTTTGAAAAAATATGGATATTGACAAAAAATTGCATTTTTGACTGTCTGTTGACTTTTCGGTCAAACTGGTCGTCTGTTGACTGTTTGAGCCGTTGATTGTGCGTCCGAGCGAATCGAAGTTTGAAAATTTGTCTGGTGGTACTTTGAGACATATGGCGATCCATGAAATCCATTTGAGGTCTCAAAAAACTTGTTCTCCTGAAAAAAAAACAAAAACCCTAGTTAGGGACTGTTTGTGTAGGAGACAGTTAAGCGTACCTGATTTTTGTGCAGTGTTGAGTCTCTGCTGATCATGTGATTATCAGAAGACTTATAGAAAAAAAATCTTGGAAATTTGAAATGCGAAAGATTGATTTGACTGATGGTACAAACACGGAGAATCGTGCTGTCAGCGGGTTTAACTGTTAACTGGCTGTCCGGGTATTATCATAGCAGTTAGAGGGAAAAATTAACAGTTAAAGTTAATTTTTTTTCTTTTTGTTTTTGTTGTGTTAATGGTGAAAAAATTATTTACATCATTTGTTAGAAAAACACAAACGTAATAAATATACTGTACGCGAACGAAATTACCGATAATAATATTGAAAAGGATTTAATGCACAGAAATATAAATATTTAACTAGCAATAAACACACATAATATTATCTCGATAATTAAACGACGGTACAACAGATAGTACAATATTTAATACTGACAGTACATATATTACATAAGAATATATCGAACAGTACGACAAATATAATGAACGGTACGTTATTTGAAAGCGAAAGATACGACAAACTTTAAGTATGACGATTAAAAACCCATGCTATAAACAACAATATATAGATGTACGGGGAGGAAGAGGAAAATAATTAGGAGATAGTATGATAGAAATTTGGGAGATGAGTGAAATTTGATGTGAGAATTTATGGAAAAAATGAGGGGTATTTATAGAGTGAAAAGAAGGATGGAGACGTTGGGGAATGAAGTCATACCGTACAAAAAAGGAAAGTTTGAGTGGTAGTAGGATTTGAAAGAAAGTGTATGGAATAAAGTTAGGATTTGATTTGAAAGAAAGAGATTTGAAAAGAAAGGAAGAGATTTGAAAATAATATAGTACAAAAAATTAGTGGGAAACAAAAAACCAATAATAATTTAATTGTTACCAGAACAGTCTGAATCCCCGGTCTCTGTGCTTGCAAAATTTAATTTTGTACCAACTGTGTCAGTATTATTTATCTGAAAATAAATCTCAAATAAACAGCGTGTGAAGTGATAAACAGTACTTGGCGTTTGTGTAAGAATGAATTCAACAGCGAACCAAAATACCGTATGAAAATATTCTAAAAACTGAGTATTCATAAAATCAGGATATTTATGAAATAAAATCCAAGATTATATAAAACTCCAAATTTTTAGACAGAGGTCTGTTGTCTCCTCCTTGAAAAAAGATGCGGGCAAATTTTGGGGTATAACAACTTGAAAATAACACTATGACACAGTCCCACCAGGTGTGCCAATTTCTTTACCAGTGATTTCTGACAAACAACCGCTAGTCCTCCAAAGTGTTTAAACAATCTGGTTACTCGCAGGATCGACTAGATTGATCCTAGGACATTGTTGAATAGTGTTTTGTGAATATATACAACTTTCTAACGTAATTTGCAATAAGTAAATGACTTTAAAATGAAACAAAGAAAATGCATAAACAACATGAATTTTAAATATAACTTTGCATTGAACAAATAACATTAAATGTAAATATGATGTTCTTCACACATACATTGTTTCAGCAAAGAATCTTTTCTCTCGCGCTGGTACTTGGAGTATTTTTTATGAATTTTTTGTATATTCATTCGAACATATCAATCTAAACAATAGTACTCCTATTTATACTACTTCGACCCTAACGGTCATTACATAGATGTCTTCCACGTTCAACATTTCGAACGTTTACTTCGCTTCAGATTTTCCCACGCGTCCGCTAGACAAAGTTGTTCCATTTGAATTTCAAGTCTTCCCGCTTTAGCATTTCGAATATGCCAGCGCTTTCGTCGAAGGATACTTGTAAAAGATTATAAAAGTTACTCTTAGTCGAATAATATCTCTTCCAAAGAGAAAAACCCTTAAATAGCTCTATGAGAACCATTTCTTTATCATAATCCAATACTCTAAGGTATTACAATTCTTTAGTCGAAATCTTCAACTAACAAAGGGTGAGTCTCATTCACAATTATTCAATGTTATAAATTCACAAATAACAAAATATCATGCATATCATTCACCCAATTGAATATATTCAGGTATTCAACAATTAATACATCAAACACACCAATTAAATCGATCACACCACATTATAACATTGGACATCTTCCATTCATGTTATAACCATACATACATCCTAATGCAATGCAACTACATGCATGTGGTACCAATCCATGGGATTAACCCATCTCACCGATCCACCATCGTCAAGGATACGGCTACCTCCGCTCACTAATTCCACCTAATAGGAATTAGCTACCGCTGATCCAACACCACTAGGATACAACCACAATTATGATTATGTATGCATGCATCACATATCGCATGCTAATCATCAACACCAAACAATATGAATAGTATTCATCATATTTCAACACCGAACAACAATTATGGATAATGTATTCACACGTCAACATAATCCAAAAAATTACATTATATAGTTCACACCAGACACAATATTTCATCATAAACATATTGTCACAGCACATTCACATTGTCACATTAATCAATCGATACACACAATGCACGACACAATACCAAGACCTTAAATCAAGGCATTTAAAATAAAGCCAACTACTATTCCAACACATCATTTAGTATTATAGAATATTTTATTAGCTTCACGATGCTCAAAACGGTACTCAAAACGGATAAACGGTTTAAAAGATATGAATTTTATAAACAATTTATTTTTCAAAAACACACAGCGGTAACCGGTTACCTCACTTCAAGTAACCGGTTACTGCCTGACGGAGTAACCCAAAATTCTATTCGTAACAGCGGTAACCGGTTACCTCAATCCAAGTAACCAATTACTGCGTCCAAGACAACAACAACAACGCATTTTCATACAGCGGTAACTGGTTACCTCGCCTCAAGTAACTGGTTACTTCACAACGAATATCAATTCCTCGTTGACGTAACCTCAGGTAATCGGTTACCACCCCCAGGTAACCGGTTACCTCGTACCTGCAGCCCCCAAAACACAGTTTTACAACTTCTAATCATTTCAAATTCCATCCAATTCGTGTCAAAACGATTCCAACACAAAAACAACACCAGATTTCATGTTATAACACAACACTAACATGTTTGAGAAACAAATTAACACCATATGAAATCACCGTCATTCCAATTCATCAAATCTTCCCAAAACCCCAAAAATCCCCAAAACCTAACATATCCCAATCGAATCAAACAACATACAAATCAATCTTACTACTCATGAATCGATAAAAGAGATTAATCGGAAGAGCCCCCCCTTACCTTAGAGTTTAGTTTGGTTCTTCCCCTTCTTTTGCTCTTCAGCTCTTTCATGTTCTTCTCTTTTCTCCAAATGTGTTCTTTCTCTTCTATTTTTCAATTTCCTCTATTTTCCTTCTTTTATGAAAAATAAAAATATACTTTAGTAAAAGGCTTAGTATTAGTACCCCTCTTTTACTAATCACTATCTAGGCCCAACAACATTCTCTTCTCAATTCTCCAAGAAATCCAATAAAATGCCAAATAATTCCAATAAATAATAAATTTTCAATTTAAAGTAATTAAGGAAAATATGGGGTGTTACAATACCATACACGGATTGAAGGATGAACCTTAGTTTCAGGAATTACGACTGACCTAAGGAAACCTAAGCAAGTTTTAGACATGTCGTCGGACCTAATGAAATCCCTACAGGTTAAGGATAGGCAGACGGAGATTCGTACCGGCTAGGAATTGTGACAGACATAATGGAAACTCCTGAAAGACTTGGTATAATAAAGAAAAAAGGAATCCCTACAAGCTAGGGATTAGGATACACAACAGGAAATCCCTACAGGCTAGTGATTGTGACAGACAAAAGGAAATCCCTACGGGCTAAGGATTATGAAATACTTAAGGGAATCTCTATAGGCCTAAGGATTGTAATTGATAGACTGAAAACCCCTATGGGTTTATGGAATGAAACCCAAACAGATTCATGGATACTGATTATATAAAAGGAAACCCTTCCGGGTTAAGGGATATAAATAGGACGTCCTTCTTGGGATGGTTTCCTATAAGGGGAATATTAAAAAAGTAAACTATAGGAAGGTTCTTACACAAGGTTCTAAGTTCATTTTACCTGTCCCAAGGGTGGTTTATCCTAGGCAGTGACGGACCCAAGTTCTATCATGTATGGGCTGGGGCCCCCACTATCTTTTGAACAAAATTGAGTATAAATATTACTTATAATAACATATTTATTAAATTTAATTTAAATTTTTTGAATAATCTTCAAAAACTATTACACGTGTCTGAAATATTTTTATATTTATATCATGGCCCACTAAAAAAATAGCAGAGTTCATGGACATAAACAACTGTAGAGCTGGTCATCTGATCAAAGTAAGAAGAGCTGGAGGTTATCATCTGATGGTGAAGAATGCAAAAGTTAGAAGCGTCATTTTGCCAAATCCTGGTCGTACAAATTTAAACAATCTTGACAATTGGCTTTACGACCTTAACGCTCCCGAGCCTGGTATGAATGAGCAAGGTAACCAAGATGATGATAACAATGCCGCAGTTGATGAAATTGAAGAAGAATTAGAGCACCAAGCGCCTCAACCAAATTTTTAACCTCCCGAGGCCCAACCACAGAACGCCAATCAACCAGCCACCCTTGACGCAATTAATGCCGCAATATTGCAGCAGAACCAATTGTTCAATCAGCATTACTAAAAATTTGAGACGCACCAAGGTGAGATGATGAACCTCATGCAGCAGATGCAAAGAGATTAACATGACTATGCTCAAAGGCATGATCAGCGCGTAGAAGACCAAGGACTCGTGGCAGATTTCATGGACGAGGCGAGGATGAATGAGTATTTTAGTTTCCAACTTCCTTTTTCATCTTTCGTCAATACATTGAGGACAATGTATGATTTAAGTATGGGGGAGGAAGTACTTCCGTTTTTCTAGTAATTTTTATATTTCCTTTGTAATTCCCCTTCTAGTTATTTCCGTTCAATAAATTTTTGTTTTATCATGTTATTTAAGCAACATTTATGTTATTTGATTCCCTTATTTTATTGAGCCCTAACAAATTTTTTTCAGTTTAATGCATAACTTGACCCACTCGACGAGTATGTAGGTTGCCAAATCTTTAAAACTAATTAGAAAATTTTAGCGAGATTTGACGAAATCACTACCGTCTGGACACTCTACAACCCCAGAGTATAATAGACTAGTTCAAGTACCTGCTATCCCGAAACCCTGAGCTTTAGTTTTGAAGTAACCTTAAGTAGTTTATTTAGCAGTCGGCACAGTCTTCAACACAAACTATGCAGAGAGTCGATGAATATAAGTGGATAGTCTCGGTAAATTATTAGAAAAATGTTACACGCTTTATGTAACAAGAAATGTACCCGGTCGTTTAATCCAACGGATGCAAGCCATACAAAGTAACATAAGAATTCATTGTTAGGTGGTTCAGAAGCGTCTGGTACTGAACTTGGTAGGGCAGACTATGGTCTAATCCCCTGCATCTTGCAATGGGATAGAGAAGGTTGCCACATTATTGTGCTAGAAACCATGGAGTTAAAAAAATCATAACCACTAACCGGTTGTTCTGCTATGTGCGTGTAAAGATAAATGGCTTAATATGAATACGCTAGAATGAAATGGGTGAAACAGGACGAATACTCGGGGTGAGCTATAGTAGCATCTGAAATTGGTTTATGTGAGATAGGATTATCTAGTGTCATTACCGTGGTGTTGGAGTATAAATTGAGCTTTTGATTCTCTAACAAAAACACCATGTAACCATGTATAAGTTGATTTGGGTCTTGTAGGTGCATCTGACCAATGTTTAGAAAAACATCGTACTGAGTATTTGCGTGAGGACAAGAAAAGTTCAAGTATAGGGGAGTTTGATAACACGTAAATGTATTGCATTTGTAGCTTGATTTACTTAATTTATTTCCCATTTTTAATCTAAATTTAATTACTTTGTATTGGTATTACACTGGTATTTGTTTATTTTGCAGGTATCTATTTATTTGAAGACTTTATGAGAAAATGAAGAAAAGAGGGGCACAAAATAACAAAAAGGGAACAAAAAGAGAACAAAAGAAGAAACCCCCAAGCCCAATGGAGTCTCACACGTGGCCCACTTGAAGAAGCATGCAATGGACGGCATTGCAAAAATCCATGATGAACGGAACCCCCTAGTGACGAACGGCATAGATGCCTTTTGGGCCTTGACAAACGTCATGCATGACTTGGGCCTTGACGGATTGAGACGCCCGTCTCTCTTTTCCTCATTCCTTTTCTGCCATGTCATGAATTAGGACCAAATAATATGATACTGAGACGCACGTCTCAAAGACTTCTTCAATTCCCCCATTTTTTTGCCACGTTCCAAGTTAAAATTCATTATTAAGTGGGCTACATTTCAGGAAGACTAGAACCACGATTGAGGAAATGGAAGTTAGAAAGAAAACACTATATAAAGAACCGAATATGTGTGTGTGAAAGGGGTAGGACCATCTTTTGTCCCAGCATTAGCTTTTTCTTGAGCATTATTTTCATTCCAACAATTGTTTTCTATTTCATTCTTTTTTTTTCTAACAATTTCTACACCGAAAATTATTGTGAACCTTTAACTGGTCTAACCTTACGTTAGATTCAAGTCTTTTATTTCCTTCTTTATTTTCTATTGAATAATTAATCAAAGAGAAATCCAACCGACCTGTGGTGGAAGGTTCCTGTATTCGAAGATTCAAGTTTAAATTCAGTATTTCAGGTTTTTATTTATAGCTTTTAATTTCTATTCTGATTATTGTATGATCGTTATTGTATGTCAATGAATATACTTGAAATTATGAACCTAAATTTTTTATGCATGTTTAATTCAAATAGTATGTGTAGTTAAATCGATCTGGTATCGGTATGTAAATTAATCTAACCGAAGGGATCCGAAATAAACTGGCCTAAATAATGTTTTATTGAAAATCACCTTTTTCTGGTTTTAGTGTCTAATTGAATTTATAAAAGTTTATAAAGTAAACAGAGCGAAATTTTGAGATTTTAAAACTAGATTAAGGTTAGAAATCAACAGAGCGAGAGTTTGAGATATTTAACCGGATAGTAGACATTGGACATTAGTTTTAAGGACAACGAGAGCGTATTAGAACTAATTAGACATTTACTTATTTTCAAAAAGTGTTTTTAAACTTGGCGAGACAGCGAGAGCGTACGTCAGGGGATATTAGCATAATCTAAGTCAATAGAGTGAGAGTTTGAGACAAGGGTTTTTAAGTGAATAATATTTACATGAAAAAGGCATTTTATTAATTCTGTTGTTTTCAAAAAGCGTTTCTAAATCTGATGGGACAGCGAGAGCGTACATTATGAGTTAGGATCATAATCTAAGTCAATAGAGCGAGAGTTTAAGAGGAGGGCTTTTAAACTGACATAGTTAATAAAGGATTTTTTATTTGATTAAAAACTTGGCCAGTGGAACTTTGAATTTCCTAAGTTAGACGAATTACATACCGGTTTCCATTTATTAATATTTTATCTAGATTTAGTATTATTTTGCCCCTAGAACATGATTAAAATATTGCTAGCCTTAGCTTTACAAAGCAACGATAGAATACAGTAGGTTGACATTGGTCCCTGTGGATTCGATATCTTTTAAAACTACACGTCACAACTATGCACTTGCAGTCTCCCGATTTATAGACACGTAAAGTCGCGATTAGTAAAAGCCACACACTAGAAAGAAATGTTAGTGTACACTATTGTTCTTTAAGATAACATGTAAATTTATCATCAAAAATTAAGGCCAGATGCATAACCAATCTTGTTCTTACAAGTTCCTCCTCAAATGTTCTTGAAAATGCGTTTTCTTTGGTTGGTGCTGAGATTCATAAGGAATTCAAAGAAAATTGCAACACAGGCTTGTTCTAAAACATCATGTGTACAACCCCAGTTGTTGAAACACTCCACATTCCCTTTAAGTTTTTTATATAAAAATAAATAAAAAAGAAAAGACGTGCCTTAACATTAAATGAATATATATGATGGCGTTGAGGTTCGAACCCATGAAAGCTTGATGGTTTTACCATGGTTGGCTACTCAATTGTTGTTATATACAATTAATTTTTAATCAAAATAAATAAATAATATGGTAGTGCCTTATTTTAGAGATGTCACCACAATATAGTGAAGAACTGTGATGACCATGGCGTTGTTGTTAACGCGGTTTTAGTAGTGTGATAAGGGTTCCCAAGAGTATGGCTCTAGTTCATGAGATAATAAATTTGGTATTGCATTTGGATATGAGTCTACAATCATTGTTATGCTCAAGAACATACAGGTTAAACATGATGAGCGCTATGAGGAGGAGTTGCATTGGCAATCAGATTTTGAGACAACTCAAGAGGAATGTTTTAGGCTTGTTCAAAAGCACTTGTCTACAAAAGATACACACTATGATGCCTTTGCCTCCTATGCCACTGGGCAATTTTCATTAATTCAGAATGAAATGGTCTCCAATCAGGCTACCACAACCTCTCAAATTAATACCATGCGTTCAACTCAAGAGGAGAATCATAATCACTACTCACTATTCTACCAGGAGATGTGTGATATTTTAGATAATGAATATGGAAATGATGGAAACAGTTGGCATCATGGAGGACGTTGAAGAAATGAGTTTTTATAATGGCGGATCAAACTTCTATTTGGGTCATTTCTATCATGCATTTTATGTTGTGGTGTCTCATGCATTTGGTTTTGTTTTCATGTTTTATTATCATGTTCAAGTATTGACAATTGTGTCACTTATTTAAAGTGAACTTTGCTTTCAGGTTTTATTTCTATGCCTTATGTTTAATGTATATGGATATCCTATTGCAACACTGTTATATTGCTTGTTTAAATTTCCTTTATTTATGTTCAGCATTTCATTTTTGTGTCATTTCATATATGTGAGTGCATGTTATTTCTTTCTTTGTAAATGCCTTTGTGTGATATATTGGTTTATGTGTGATAATTAATACTTCTTATGGCTTACTTTGTCTCTTTTTGATGTTGTCAAAGGGGGAGAAGCATATGAAAAACGAATTTGGATGCACATACTCAGGGGGAGCCTTCATGAAGACACGAAGCTCATCACCGCTTGTTTTGCCATCATAAAAAGGGGGAATATGGAGTGCATTTTCCTAAATTAAATGTTTTACATGATGTCAAAACAAGGATCTTTAGTGTTTTTGTACATTGGACGGTATCATCTAAGTCTTGATGTGCATCTTAGCATTAAGAAGCAAAACAACATCTTAGAATGCATTTAGAAAATGTTTTGTGCATTAAGAAAAGAGTTCATGCAGTAAAAATCAGTTTTACATGAAAAATGGGTTTATGTATCGACACATACATGTTATAAGTCAACACATGTGGATCAATATTAAAGCATGTAGCTTCCGTTTGGATGTATGCACACATGGGTGCCTTTAGGTCGATTGGCGAACCGCCTAAACAAATCTTCATGTCCTCTCTCTCTATCTCTTAATTTCTTTATTTTACATTTAATCACAAGTTATTGAATTCATTGATTGTGCATTGATACTTATAGAACAATTCTTTGTATCAAACTTGAAATTGCTTTGTTGATTAGATTAAAATTCTTAGAATTGTAATTGAGCTTTCATATCTACGAAGTCAAAAAGGAAAATCTGAAATATCAAAGTGCACACCTTGTGTTTGATAATTTGGATATTTGTGTTTTGTGTATCAATTAATTTCATTGGAAATAGGCTATCATTGTGAACATAGTAAGACGACTGATTGAGCAAATATTGTATTGTGTTCTTATCATTGTCTTCGTTTTCATTTAGTTTCTTATGCATATTCGAGTTTCCAATAGTCGGTTCGGATTAGACGACTTTGTTTGATCTAGGATTTAACTTCTACTTGCCATAGTTGTTACATGTTCTTAAAATAGTTTTTAAAACTATGTTTTTAACTTAGGGATATATTCACCTCCTCGTAGATAAGTTGTCGTAGTCTAACACTAACCTTTAAGGATGCGCATATTTTTGTTACAATGTGTGACTAATGCTAATGCACTGGAAATATTTAAAAGAGGAATTAAATGACTTTGAAAAACATCCTAGAGGTTGAAATCTTTGATGTATGGGAAGTAGACTTTATGGGACCTTTCCCATCCTTGTTTGGGAATCATTAACATACTTGTTGTTATCGACTACTATTTAAAATGGATTTAGGCTATTGCCTCTCCTACCACAACACACGAGTTTTAGTTTAGCTATTCAAAAAGGTTATTTTAATGAGGTTTTGAGTACCTAGAGTAGTCATCTGCAATGTAGGATATCATTCACCATAAGAAAAAAAGCCTTCTTCCTTCGGAGTAGAAAAAGAGAACATGTTTTTATGTCCAATAATATGCTTTGAATAGTCACTTTCAAGATACTATTTAGCGTTTGAGACTGTAAAGTATACTTGTATTAAAAAAAATTATTTTTTACGTATTCAAAAGTACTAGTAACAAACCCGTGCATACGCACAGGTTCTGTTCGGTTACGCGAATTTGGATACATCATTTATTTTAAACAAAAATAAAAAAATTTATATAAATAATTGATTATTTCGTATATAAAAATATTTAGATCAATGATATATTTTTTCCCGTATACCATTTTTGGATTAAAAATATTTAATCATAAATACCATTTCTCGTATATAAAAATATTTAGATCAATAATAGATTTTTATCATTTACAAAAATATTTGGATCAATTGTAAATTTCGTATATAAAAATATTTAGATCAATAATAAATTTTTTCCTGTACACCATTTTTGAATAAAAAATATTTGGGTCATAAATACCATTTTTCGTAAATAATAGATTTTTTTCCATATACAAATATTATTTTTGTTTAGGTATCATTTACAAAAATATTTGGATCAAAATTAAATTTTTGTATATTAAAATATTTAGATCAATAATATGTATTTTCCCGTATACCATTTTTGGATAAAAAATATTTGATCATAAATACCATTTCTCATATATATAAAAATATTTAGGTAAATAATAGATTTTTTCCCGTATACAGACTTCATTTTTGTTTAGGTATCATTTACAAAAATATTTGGACCGTATACCAATTTTGAATAAAAAATATTTGGATCATAAATAACATTTTTCGTAAATAATAATACAAATATTAATTTTTTTTTTAGGTATCATTTACAAAAATATTTGAATCAATATTAAAATTTTCGTATAAAAAAATATTTAGATCAATAGTAGATTTTTTCCCGTATACCATTTTTGGATCAAAAATATTTGATCATAAATACCATTTCTCGTATATAAAAATATTTAGGTCAATAATAGATTTTTTTTCCCGTATAGAGACCTCATTTTTGTTTAGGTATCATTTACAAAAATATTTGGATTAATAGTAAATTTCCTGTAATACCCTACCAATATGTGTCTAGAATCATATTAGCAGAATACTAATAACTGGTACTGAGTACATACAAAAGTCAGGAATAATAAAATAAGATGTATACATTTCAAAATCATCTCGAAGATGGATACAATTGATATGTCTACACAATGATAATAATACACAGCGGAAGAAAAGATCAGGCACATTCTTCACGGCATCCGGTCAAAAGCTCTTGATCCAAGCATCTAGCAAAACTCGATCTTGCACGGTACCTGAAAAATAATAAGATGAATGGGGTGAGATTACTAAATCTCAGTGAGTTCCCCTATCTTATGGGTTCTCTCGGCTCTACAGGGTACATACATCAACTACAGATCCATGTCAGATCCTAAGGTTTCCTCACTATCCAGTACAGGAAAGCATGTCAACTCGTAGCACCACGATTGAATGTCCACTAACCATCCGATTAGATATTCTGAGAACATATCACATGTTCGGATATTAGGTACATGTTTCCTCCAGAATAGGTCTTTTGGGTTTACCTGCCAACCTTCTGTCGGGAGCTACCCTCAAGGTATGGTCTTCCGGGTTTACCTGCCTATCTGCTCTCGAAACAAGGCCTCAAATCATACCTTTTCAATCTACATGGTAAGTAACTCATATGACTATAGAGAACCATGAAACCGACATTGAATCGCCACAATGATTCAACTCGTCCAATTTCCTGGGTCCAAATCTCACATAGAAATTCACCCATAAGGAAACAACAAAAAAGGAGAAGGTGAGGTACACATCCCCGGGAGTTCATCCCCGAAGAATAACTCCTGAACTAAGGAGCCGACCCATTCCCAGACCAAAGCCCGAGAATGCCTGCAATATATGTGGCACAAGGGCATCCTTGGAATTTCTTCACAAGAAGTAGCCAACATATATGTAACGTGCCTACTCGCAGTTACTGTCCTTTTGTATGTCCTCTAACCCCTCGTCACATACTTACTACACCATTAGATTTTAGAATTTCAGAAGAAGTCGCTTGATAGGAAAGAGGTAATATCAGGATGTTCAGGTATCATAGTTTAGGTATCCTAAGGCTCAGCTTACCATATCCATATTTTGTTTATCGACGTACACAAGTTTCACCAAGTTGTAAGGCCTCCTCGCCTCTTGGTTCACTTGCTTAGCTTCACAAGCTATAATACCTAAACATCTTTAGTGAACATGGCTAGCTTTGATTTTCATCACCGCTCATTCTATGATGCCTACTACCCTCTTAAAGGAACACTTGGGCACTACGGCCCTTAGGACGGTTAACGAATCAATTATTCGAGTATTATCTTTTAGTACCAAGGTACAAGAATATTCACATGGATTTAATTAGTACTTAATAGTATACTAAGGTTGTGGAAGCTTAGACATCTCGTAGCCCTTTCCATTAGCTTTCCAATGCCTCCGACGGCACCCAATTCTGAGTTACGAAACTCCAGTTATGGTCGAAACAGTAAAGGGATGATTTTCTGTAAGGTGCAATCGATTTGCAGTGGTGTGCAATCGATTGTTCGCTGAACCAAAAGCGCAGAAAGTCAATTTTTCACAGTGCAATCGATTGCTTGACCCCTGCAATCGATTACTTACTGAACCAGAAGCAAAAATCACATTTTTCTTGCATAAAACCAGTTCCAATAGTGTTCTAACTCATCCCTAGGTTCCCCAACAATCCAAAATTGAACCCTAACATGTAACAACATTCTATAGCAGCATATACATGTATCAACACACCTATCAATACCAACATGCATCAACAATTTTCTCATTCTAATCCTTGTTCCCAAACATGCAATTCATAAAACCCCAATTCCTACCCCAAGTTCTAACTATGGAACTCACCTTGTTGATGATGATGAAACAGAATGAGATGCTGAGAAAGGAGATGACGATGATGATGGTCTTCACACTTGATCATAGTTCTTCCTCCATGGTCACCAAGTTCCACACACATGCATGTTGATGATGAGCTTGAAGTTAGTCTTGCTTCCTCTTCTTCTTCAAGACCTCCCTATCTCTATCTCATATCTCTTTTACTTCCAAATTCTGATTTTCTTCTAAGTGTGGAAAGAATGAGGAAAAATGAGTTAGAAAGACCACATATTGGGTTTATATGGTTCAAGTGCAAAATATCCAATTTGCCCCTTGTCTTACTCATCAAAATTACTAAACATGTCCTTGTCTTACTAACTCTCCACTAAATTCACCAATTAACTACTAATTTTACCAATTATACTTTAATACAAATTCTAGCATAAGAGTCCAAAATTGGTGAATAGGGATATTACATTCTCCTCCCCCTTAATTAGAATTCGCCCTCGAATTCCTTCCAATCACCCTGGCAACAAGCTCTTCACATCATCTCCCGACGTCGGAACGAAACGTTCCTTACATCACACGTCTCTTCAGATATTATGTCATTATACACTTGGGAAAAATCCTTCCAAGGTCTCTGACCTTTACTTCTTCGCACTTGAGTATTAATAGCTCTATAAACCAATACCAGTATGTGTTTAGCCTGTAACCTCTTACTCATGTACGCCATTGGTTTCCCACGTCTTTTCTTTGATTTGCCTCCAATATAAGGAACCCCTACTGCAATATTCATATCTAGCAACGATATTCTAGATTCAATGCTACACGAATCCATATGGAGTCACACAAGTGTCTGCTAA
This sequence comes from Vicia villosa, assembly GCF_029867415.1. Classification (NCBI taxonomy): domain Eukaryota; kingdom Viridiplantae; phylum Streptophyta; class Magnoliopsida; order Fabales; family Fabaceae; genus Vicia; species Vicia villosa. The sequence continues at coordinate 158,762,823 of NC_081182.1, forward strand.
GTCCTTGGGTCTTGACTTCTAATTCCCAAATGCTTAGAAGGATTGATTCCAAGTTCACCTTCACTGTACAACAACCACCTTCCCACTTTGATCCTCCTTTCGATCTTGGTCGGAACAATTGAATCCAAAATCCACAAGAGCGTACAATTCCTACAACTATCTATCTTGATAGCTAAATACTTCACACAAGGTCTTGCCAATGAAGAGAAAGCTCTAACGGTTGACCTGCAACATCGCTCAAATTCTCCACATACGCTCACAAGTTTACCCGACATAGTCAAATAACACTTCGTCAAATAAAATCCTCTACTTACCTCCAGCATCTCCAATGGTCACAATACTCCTTCCAATATTCACAAGCTAGCCCGTGAAACTTCCGATCATACCTCGACCACAGCGTCCTTCTATACCAGTCCATCAGCGGGTTTCTCTAGATTATGGTGGATCCTTGAGTCTACGATGAACGAAACATTACTTTGTCGAGTTCATCTTCGGAAGGTATCCCCATACATACCTACTACAGGCATATCCCATTCTTGTCTGTTGCACTATTCTGATCTCAACCGATCACACACTTCACGGAACCCACTAAGCCATATTGTGTCCATAATCCACTTGGCTTCATTACTCTATTGCTCTCAATCCCTTGGTAGCAACAACTCCTTCTCGGCATTCTTCCAATTATGATACGTGCTAGAGTCTTAACCACACTTACCAACACTACTAGTCGAGATCGAGTAGTTCTTAACATCAAGTCACTAATTACTCCGTCATCCTTGGAAAATTCTCCTTAGAATACAACCCTTGTCATACATTTCATTTTCCGAACTTCTGAAACTGAATACTCGCCAAAAATGAATTCATGTTACTTTACTAATTCCCGAATCGTACAGCTGCTACAATAACTTTGTCAATCTGTCCATAGTTTCTTCTCAACCATACGACTTCATACCGCTGGCATGACAACACTTCCCAGAATCCATATGGCTTAACCAAAATAACAATACTTTCATAGTCGCACTTCAACCACACTGTCATCTAATGCCTTTTCATTTCCGAAACTGGCACTAAACTGACTCCCTCGGTTGCATTCCCCAATGCATCAGTTCTAGCAGTTAAGTGTATATCATAATGCAAGGAATCAAACTTTGTGCCTTGGATATTCCCCTTTGAAAGTGCCTCTGCTTACCAAGACTGACCTTGTTTAACTTTTGAGGATCTACAAATACTCCCCTCGATGCATCTCACATTGATCTAACCCAAGGCATACGTCTTCTATTCTAACACTGATCACCATTGTTAAAGAATAGTTACATAATGCGCTAGTCGGAATATGACAATCACACACATATCCCATCTCGAACAGTACGCATAAAGGTTAACTAACTCCAACAAAACAAGGAGCATCCACATTGTAGAATCCAAAAATTCTCAAGCGGTCTCGACCACCCAAGTTCTCCTCCTAAGCGTAGCATTAGAATCTAATCCACCTTGTCGTCGCCTACTCGCATAATCCTCAATCATCGAGTGCAACATGTGGATTCTTATCCCACCTACACTACGCCAAAAAGACTTTTAGACAGCGCCCCTAAGACAGCGCTTTTATACAAAAGCGTTGCTATAAATAAAATAAAACACGGAAACTGTATTAAAAAATGAATAAAAGCGCTGGTATAGGACCGACCTTAGACAACGCTTCTTCAAAAGCGCTGGTATAGGACCATATTAGAAAGCGCTTTACAAAAGCGCTGGTATAGGACCACATTAGAAAGCGTTTTCTGAAAAAGCGCTGCCTTAGATGGATTAAAATTGAAATTGAAAAATAGTTTCTAATATTCTGAATCACTATTATCGTTCTACTCTCCAGCTATCGTTCTTCTTCTTCTGCCAAACGAAAAACCCTAATCTTCTGAATCCACCAACAAACCTTCTAAATCCACGAACAAACCTTCTGAATTCAAAGAACCCTAATCGAACCCACGGCCGCAAATTTCTTCTCTCACGCAAATCCCTTCAGAATTCGAAAAATCCTAATCTAACCGGCGGTTGCGATTTTCTTTCTCTGGAAAACGAAATTGCTTTCATCGTTCTTCCATAATCAACAACATCTCAGCGTGGTTCTTCCCTGGTTAGTTTTATTGTGTATTCAAATTTGTATATCTTGCTTTATTGTGTATTCAAATCTGTATATCTTAGTTTTATTATGAATTGTATATGCATTCAAATCTGTATATGTATTCAAGTCTTTATATCTTAGTTTTATTTTGAACTGTATATGTATTCAAATATGCTGTGTTGTGCTTGTAATATGGAAACAAGAAAAATGTGGTACAATCTTCAAAAGAATGAAAAGACAATATAAGAAAAGCTCTGAATCTAATCCTTCTATGCATCTATCTCTGGAAAACATTCATCATCCATAATTAGAAAAGCATACATGTTAACTAATGCTATGAACCATACATGGCTGCACCTTGTTAATTAAATTTAAAGAAAGTCTATCATGTTTAACACACTAGGTTATTATGTGGTGTATATTTATCAGAGAGAATAGAAGATAGAATACCATGAGCCATCAAGATTTTGTGTATTTTCAATGTAATGAATTGCTTTGGCAAGGCAGTGATGTATTTCCTTTGTTCTATGACAAGGGTGTAGCTTTGTGAAGAGTACCAGGGCTTGCATTGTAGAACCAGTGCACTCAACATACCTATTAATTTCAAAACAAGGAACACAAATATGCAGTAAGTGAGATATGCATTGACAGTGTTTTTTTATGATTGATGTTGCTATATATCTTACTCCCTCTCAATCAGCGTGTCTTCGAAGAATTCAGTTGGATTGAATTTCTGCAACAAACATTCATGCATATAATTAGTTGTTTCTTTTATATATTAATTTGTTTGATGAATAAGAGTAACTTCATAACATACCTCTAGCCAACTGTAAGCATTTTGAGGCTCCCAAGCAGGGAACCCACCATTACTGCTCTGTAGAGAGTGGATGACATTAACAGCATCATTGAACCGCTCTGTTTCCAATTTCAGAAAGTTACTTTTGTTGTAGAACACTAAAGGGAGAGGACGATTGAAGTATCTGTTGCAGCAAACAGAGCTGTTTGCTCATTTTGCAAAAAGTGAGGAAGCTTCTTCTCAAAAGAAGACTAAGGGAAGGTACTTTCTGAAGATTAGTGGATACTGTGTTGCAATTTGTCTCTTATTTTTTGTTGTCTTAGTGGGTTTTAATTGTATTGATGATTGTTCTTTGGTGTCTATGCAAGTTATTTCAAGGGTTTGTGAAACTTATACCTACCTATAAAATTGTCGATGTAAACTAGCTATAACTATTTGATGTTGGACAGTCTTGCTACTTCCAAAGTGTTTTAAATTTAATTTTGTATAAGAATTGTTAGAAATAGAATGGCTAAGCTATGCATTTCTACCGGGGGTGAGCAAAATTAGGCAACTGTTTTCTCTAGTGTCATATAACTTATATTGAATTCAATGTTGTTCATTTAAGGTGATAGTTATCTGGCGAGCTTGAAAAGCAATACCATTTCTAGGTAGAAGTACACTATCCTAGTTAGAATTCATGTGAATTCCACAAGTTTTAAAAAGGGGCCTATAATTGTGATTTCAACTGCTGCACTACAATTTTAAGTTATCTACAGCGGCAGCAAGTAATGGTCTATTTGGATCCACATTGACACATCAAACTTCATGTCCCAATGTATATTGAAGGTGTCACGAAAATACAATGTTTGAGCTTGTCGGCAGCCAACTCATGGCAATTTCACAAAAACTCACATTAATAAAAAACGTACATTCAACAACATAGTACATATACATGGTGAGATTTGATGTGTCAATGCATATCTATACAAACCATTATCCATATATCTTTCAGTATCAAATTGTATTGTTAGACTATGGTACTAGCAAGAAAAACTATTGAGCATCAATGCATGAAGAACATGAATAACTGTAGTGTAGTTATTTTCTCCTAGTAATTGAACAGATTGCTTTTGTATTTATATTAGTCCTATCAATGGGAATTGTGAAACAATTTTTTTTATCAACTCATATATAAGCATCTCAGTAGCCACATTATCAAAATTCAGCCTCAAATGCATAGGTGGAGAGGGACCAAAATCAGATAATAAAAAAATGTCTCAGTTGAAAACTCAATTCACTTTATACTACCAGGAACCAAATTCAAAAGGGGTAAACATGGTCACCTTTATACTAACCAACTGCTCCAATCATCATTGTATATTTTCTTCTAGCTTTCTTTGGTCCTTATATATTTGTATAGATTGTCATAATGCGCATATGCTTAGTAACTTGTTTGTTGTAACTTCTATGATTTATCAGTTTTTTCTTCCTATATGCTTTGTTCGTGATACTTCTCAATATTGAAGTAATCACTTGATTCTATGTTTATCCTTTGTGATTTTTTTGGCACATAAATAGTACAAGAAGCAAGTGACAAACGCCAGAAAGCAGCTACCTTTGTAAGTATGATTGCTTATGATATATATTCATTGTTTACTTGATTCTATGTTTACCCCCCTAGAGCTAGCAGTTTTTGTTAATTAATAAACTTTACTTTCAAGTTATGTTTTATGTTCAACATTTCTTTTGAAAGCCTAGAATCTACACCAATCATAACTCAATTTCAATACGTTTTACTATCTTTTCAATCTTGTAGTAATTTTGGTTTAAGATTTCTAATACCCTATAAAATAATTTCTACACATCCATTGGTCTAATCACTCAATAAGTATGATATATATATATATATATATATATATATATATATATATATATATATATATATATATATATATATATATATATCATAAGTATAAAATTAATTTCATTTTATGACTTTTAAAGTTAACAATAAAATGTTCTCTGAAGCTGATCTAGTAGCTTTTGCATTTCGAATTTGTGGTCAATTCAGATCTAGGAAGTTACAGCGGAAACGATGTCGTTTATATATCAACTACTTGATTAAGTTTGAAAAATAAAAATTCATGACTTAGTGTAAACTTAACTTTGATCTTTTTATCGTCAAGTAAAACTGCAGTACTTAGTCGTTTACTATGTTTTGTTCGATACTATGTTTGTACTTAAGTTTACAAATGAAGAATTTACTTGGCAGTCCGCCACTGATGTCTAGAAGTTTACTTAATGTTATTCTGTTAACTACTGTTATAGGCTAAGCTTCAAGAGTTCATATTGATATGTGTTTGTTCAATATTACATGCATAAACATAGTAAATTTGAAAGATGATAGACACTATCTATAAAACTATTTTACAGACTCTTATGTTAACACTATAATATAATGGACAGGAGAACTCTTATGATCTTGCACGTCTCCACTGTAATTGAAATTCAACATCATAAACTTTAGAAAATAGCACTGATATCATAAACCAATTATTCATGTTAATTATTCATGTTAATTTCACAAGTAATTTCACTATAATATAATGTTTATTTAGCATCTTAGTAATGTTTAAAATCAATTTTAATATAAATCTAATTCTATAACTAGTTTGAAAATATAGTTAGTTTTAATATAAATTCAATTCTCCTTCTTGTTCTCTTCAATTAACTTTTTTATTTTATATTTTCAGGAATATCTTTGCTAGGGGTTTTACTTGTGAAGAGTGAAGTTCGATTCGTTTCCAAGAATCTTACAGTGTGTGTTTCCAGAAGTTGCTGACTTTCTCTACAGGTAATTAGCGTTTTTTGTTTAGCTTATTTTGAAATAGTTGCGTGAATAGTTATAGTGTTTTTGTTTACCTTAATTAGTGATAATTCCATGGATAAAAAATGGATGAATGCCGATCGATTGTCAAAAGAGTACGAGAATGGGGTATTGAAATAGTTGCGTGAATAATTATAGTGTTTTTGTTTAGATTATTTAGTGATATGTAGGCCGCTTGAAATACATTCGTGGCAAACGTAGAATGGTTTTATGGACACTAATGTAGAATGTTTTTCACCTTTATATTATTTTGTTTTTGGTTTTCTGTTATTCTGTTTTGTGATTGTAATGGTTTGATGCAATTGCAGGATATTGAAGGGTAAAAAGGTTACAGTTGTTGGCAAGAAGAAAAAGTAGATATTTAGCATCCTTTTGACTTGGATGTAATTTTGTGTAATTGTTTTCATTGAATTGGATGTAATTTTGTTGTTTTGGGTAAAAATGTTTTGGATGATGCAATTGTTTTCATTGAATTAGATGTAATTTTATTGTTGTTTATTAATATATTCTTAGCATTTTAGCATATAAAAAATACAAAGTTTATTCGTATACATATATTCTTAGCATCTTAGCTCTGAAAAATAGAGTTTTTTTTTGTTGTTTATATGTGAAATTTGTAATGGTATATACAGGTGTAAAATGTGGTGAAAACCCGGGGCAAACCTTTTTTAAATAGATGCATCTAAAAATTTCGTGGACATTAGACAGCGCTTTACAAGAGAAGCGCTGCCTAAAAGCTCTTTAAAAATTTTGTTCAGAAAAGCGCTGCCTAAATGGGGCCTTTAACAGCGCTTTTAAGATAAAAGTGTTGGCTAAATTGGGCCTTTAGCAGCGCTTCTGGGAACAGCGCTGTCTAAAGGTGGCCTTTAGCAGCGCTTTTAAGAGGCTTTTTCTTAAAAATTGTTTCATAAAAGCGCTGTCTAAAGTGGGCCGTTAGCAGCGCTTTATAGGTAAAAGTGCTGGCTAAAAGGTGCATTTAGCAGTGCTTTAAAGGTGAAATAAAGCGCTGCCTTTACCTACGGCAGCGGGGGAATAGATAGCGCTTTAAAGCGCTGCCTAAAGCCAAAAAAAGCGTTGTCTTTTTCCTTGTTTGGCGTAGTGCTACCTTATGAGAATCTGGATCCGCGTCACGAATACCAATCTCATCCTACCTTGAGTTCCAGATCAGCATGTCCCACATCTGTCAGGAAAGGTCGACTCACGCGCCTCGTGCACGATAGCGATACTGTGGCGATATACCTGTCTAGCAGTACTAACATGGTGGTCCAAATTCGAGGCCATGCACTCAAGTAACCTACCCAGTAGCGTATAACAATCTCCACCTGTATCCTATAGCCACTAACGACTAATCGAACATGTCTCAACTGAGGTCATCTCTACTCTGATCCTTCTAGTCACACGTTTAAGGTTAACCTCCACTGAACACAACAAACTAGATCTGACTCACTACAAATCCAGTTCGAGTTCCTATGCCAGGTGTGTACTCACTCACACAGGGCACGCATGAGAGATTCTCAATGTAACTCCCACCATATAGGAATATCATGGTTACAAATAACAGTCACCTACTGCGGTCAACTCACCGATGCTTTAGACAACCACTAGTGTATTTCACCTAAGTACCCAATGCATAGTGTAGCTTGATGGCTTCACCCGGGATTAAATGATTCATAACTAGCAGGGAACATGGATTGCTGCCCTCTGCATATCCCTCCATTCAGTTTCCGCCTAGCGTAGTTCTAGGACTCACGCATTTCAGAATACACAAGGAGATGCAATAGATTCTTTCACCCAATCAGATATCCTAGATCTCCAAATTGGAGGTCACCACTTCCACTCGTTCCATAAACCGTTCACTATATGACTACTCACACCTTAATGTACACCATAACGAGTCAGAGTGTAATGATCTTATCCATCCAAGTACTTCCCAGGCCAAAGCAATTAGAAAGATCCAATATCTCGGTCCAACTCTCAAAGTCTTCCATTCATCCATTTCTCTATCCATGTCTGCTACTGTCACCATATTCGAGTAACGAATTCCTAACGGATTCAAGCTTAACTCCATCATGGAATTCCCTTACCCCATTCCTACTTAGGTGCTTTATAGATTTCCCTCACTGCTATCGAGATCCAGATAAAGTTCACTCCATCCAATCGAAATCTTGGAACTTCTAGTCGTCTTAGACCTTACCACGACAGCTAGGTTGACAACTATTCCGTGTTAATTTCTCTTCTTATGTTTGACAATTCCAACATACTCCCAACTTAACCGACTTCTACCATTTTAACTGCCTCCTCTAACATACACTTCGTCTGAAAGGTTCACTTTGTCCTATAAGGTGTTTTGGAAATTCCAACTTCCTCTGACTTCTGCCGTGGAGAGTGTTATCGCATCTACCTTGCATATGAGACATTATCCAAGTCCAACATTTCTCCAAAATTACTACTGGAATTCTTTTACCACACTAGTCACTTTGGGGATAACGCGTCCTCGTGGCGGCTCTGCCGCGATCCTTCCTATCACGTACCCAGTTGGTGAGTTGATCAAGTTCAACAACTGAATAACATGACAGTAGAATCGATCCAGCAACGCACACTTGTGAGGAAGAAAGGAGTTTGCTAATGATGCCTCACAGTTAGGTCGACGGTCGACCTGCTCTGATACCAACTGTAATACCCTACCAATATGTGTCTAGAATCATATTAGCAGAATACTAATAACTGGTACTAAGTACATACAAAAGTCAGGAATAATAAAATAAGATGTATACATTTCAAAATCATCTCGAAGATGGATACAATTGATATGTCTACACAATGATAATAATACACAGCGGAAGAAAAGATCAGGCACATTCTTCACGGCATCCGGTCAAAAGCTCTTGATCCAAGCATCTAGCAAAACTCGATCTTGCACGGTACCTGAAAAATAATAAGATGAATGGGGTGAGATTACTAAATCTCAGTGAGTTCCCCTATCTTATGGGTTCTCTCGGCTCTACAGGGTACATACATCAACTACAGATCCATGTCAGATCCTAACGTTTCCTCACTATCCAGTACAGGAAAGCATGTCAACTCGTAGCACCACGATTGAATGTCCACTAACCATCCGATTAGATATTCTGAGAACATATCACATGTTCGGATATTAGGTACATGTTTCCTCTAGAATAGGTCTTCCGGGTTTACCTGCCAACCTTCTGTCGGGAGCTACCCTCAAGGTCTGGTCTTCCGGGTTTACCTACCTATCTGCTCTCGAAACAAGACCTCAAATCATACCTTTTCAATCTACATGGTAAGTAACTCATATGACTATAGAGAACCATGGAACCGACATTGAATCGCCACAATGATTCAACTCGTCCAATTTCCTGGGTCCAAATCTCACATAGAAATTCACCCATAAGGAAACAACAAAAGGAGAAGGTGAGGTACACATCCCCGGGAGTTCATCCCCGAAGAATAACTCCTGAACTAAGGAGCCGACCCATTCCCGAGACCAAAGCCCGAGAATGCCTGCAATATATGTGGCACAAGGGCATCCTTGGAATTTCTTCACAAGAAGTAGCCAACATATATGTAACGTGCCTACTCGCAGTTACTGTCCTTTTGTATGTCCTCTAACCCCTCGTCACATACTTACTACACCATTAGATTTTAGAATTTCAGAAGAAGTCGCTTGATAGGAAAGAGGTAATATCAGGATGTTCAGGTATCATAGTTTAGGTATCCTAAGGCTCAGCTTACCATATCCATATTTTGTTTATCGACGTACACAAGTTTCACCAAGTTGTAAGGCCTCCTCGCCTCTTGGTTCACTTGCTTAGCTTCACAAGCTATAATACCTAAACATCTTTAGTGAACATGGCTAGCTTTGATTTTCATCATCGCTCATTCTATGATGCCTACTACCCTCTTAAAGGAACACTTGGGCACTACGGCCCTTAGGACGGTTAACGAATCAATTATTCGAGTATTATCTTTTAGTACCAAGGTACAAGAATATTCACATGGATTTAATTAGTACTTAATAGTATACTAAGGTTGTGGAAGCTTAGACATCTCGTAGCCCTTTCCATTAGCTTTCCAATGCCTCCGACGACACCCAATTCTGAGTTACGAAACTCCAGTTATGGTCGAAACAGTAAAGGGATGATTTTCTGTAAGGTGCAATCGATTTGCACTGGTGTGCAATCGATTGTTCGCTGAACCAGAAGCGCAGAAAGTCAATTTTTCACACTGCAATCGATTGCTTGACCCCTGCAATCGATTGCTTACTGAACCAGAAGCAAAAATCACGTTTTTCTTGCATAAAACCAGTTCCAATAGTGTTCTAACTCATCCCTAGGTTCCCCAACAATCCAAAATCGAACCCTAACATGTAACAACATTCTATAGCAGCATATACATGTATCAACACACCTATCAATACCAACATGCATCAACAATTTTCTCATTCTAATCCTTGTTCCCAAACATGCAATTCATAAAACCCCAATTCCTACCCCAAGTTCTAACTATGGAACTCACCTTGTTGATGATGATGAAACAGAATGAGATGATGAGAAAGGAGATGACGATGATGATGGTCTTCACACTTGATCATAGTTCTTCCTCCATGGTCACCAAGTTCCACACACATGCATGTTGATGATGAGCTTGAAGTTAGTCTTGCTTCCTCTTCTTCTTCAAGACCTCCCTATCTCTATCTCATATCTCTTTTACTTCCAAATTCTGATTTTCTTCTAAGTGTGGAAAGAATGAGGAAAAATGAGTTAGAAAGACCACATATTGGGTTTATATAGTTCAAGTGCAAAATATCCAATTTGCCCCTTGTCTTACTCATCAAAATTACTAAACATGTCCTTGTCTTACTAACTCTCCACTAAATTCACCAATTAACTACTAATTTTAGCAATTATACTTTAATACAAATTCTAGCATAAGAGTCCAAAATTGGTGAATAGGGATATTACATTTCCTATATAAAAATATTTAGATCAATAGTAGGTTATTCTCCCGTATACCATTTTGGAATAAAAATATTTGGATCATAAATACTATTTTTCGTAAATAATAGATTTTTTTCCATATAAAAATATTATTTTTGTTTAGGTGTCATTTACAAAAATATTTGGATCAATATCAAATTTTCGTATGTAAAAATATTTAGATCAATAATAGATTTTTTGGCTATTCCATTTTTGAATAAAAAATATTTGGTTCATAAATAACATTTTTTTGTATTTAAAAATATTTAGATCAATAGTAGATTTTTTTCCTGTATACAAACTTCATTTTTTTTAGGTATCATTTACAAAAATATTTGGATCAATAGTAAATTTCGTATATAAAAATATTTAGATAAATAGTAGATTTTTTCCGGTAAATCATTTTTGAATAAAAATATTTGGATCATAAATACGATTTTTCGAAAATAATAGATTTTTTTCGTATACAAATATTATTTTTATTTAGGTATCATTTACAAAAATATTTTGATCAATATTAAATTTTCGTATATAAAAATATTTAGATCAATAATAGATTTTTTGAATAAATTTTTCCCGTATATCATTTTTTACTCAAAAATATTTCGATCATAAATACCATTTTTCGTATATAAAAAAATATATATCAATAATAAATTTTTTTTTTGTGGAAGAAAGAAGTGAGAAAGTTATGAAAGAGAAAAAAAAATAGAGAATGAAGAGAGATTTGATAAGTTTGATAAAATATAAGAGTTGTATTATTTTAATAATAAAATTAAGAACTTTAAGGTCAATTTTAACGTGGTGGCAAAAAATCAAATAAGGGTATTTTTGACTTTTCCACAACCACTAATTTTCTTATATTACTAGTAGGATACCCGTGCGTCCGCACGGGTACTGGTTTGGGCTAGACTAGGTATACCAAATAGATTTCATATTTAATTTTAAATTGAGAAGTATTACATGTAAAATTAAAAATATACAAATTTTAATGTGCAAAAAGAAAACTAAATTGTTGTTGAAAGACAATGATTTAAATAAATTAAAAGAAGAATGTGTCAAAAACAATTGATATCCCACATATAAAATGGATAAAAGACCAAATTGATTTAAATATTTTCTTCCGTATATAAAAATACTTTAATAAACAATATAATTATTTTAAAATGTCATAAAAATGCAAATTAGAAAAAAATTGTTATACAAAAAAATAATATTATCTTTAATAAAAAGACATTTTTTAAAAAGAAAACTAAAAGGTTTTATCAAAATTTTTTTACATCAATAATATATATTTTAACATAAATAATTAAAAACAAAATATTTTTACCGTGTTTGGATTAATACGTTATTTTTACTTTTATTTTGTTTTATTGTACACAAAATATAATAACTCGTGCGACCGCACGAATGTTGATATGATTACTCGTGCGTTGACACGGTAGTGACGTGTTACCCATGCATTCACACAGATTTTGACTTGGTTACCCGTGCGTTCACATGGTACTGGTGTATTATCCGTGCGTTCACAGGAATTTTGGCCTGATTACCCGTGCACTCACACGGTACTGATGTGTTACCCGTGCGTGGGTATTGGTGTGGTACGCACGTTTTTGTTTTTTAAATGTAATAGAATAATTAAAAAAATAGAAAAAAGACATATTGTGTAACCAAAATAGTTTATAATTTTTAAATGAGAAAATAAATGAGAAAAAATTGTTTTAAAAAGAAAGACATATTTTTAAAATAAAAACAAAATTGTTTTACCAAAATTACTTAAAATATTTTATTTTATTTTATTGTAAAAAGAATGTAATAACATGTGAGTTCGCATCGATTTTAGTTTGAATACCTGTGGATTCGTACGGATACTGGTGTGTTCATTCAATTATTATTTGTGTTGAATTTCATGTAATTAATTTAAAATATAAAGTATTTAAATATTGTTTTGACTTATCATAAAATAATTATGAATTGTTTATATTGACATATAATTTTAATGTCATTTAATTCATAAATTAAATGTGTTTTTTTGTCTAGTATCTTTTTACTTATAAATATTTGTCTCATTTATTTATTTTTAGTAATATAAATAAGGGTTAAATATGTATGAGGTCCCTGTAAATATGGCACTTTTCAGTTTTAGTCCCTACAAAATTTTTCTTCGAACTTTGGTCCCTGTAAGTTTTTCCGTCCCCATTAAGAGTCCCTCCCGTTAGATTCCACTAACGGAGGGTGACGTGTCATGCCAAAGGTGTGAATTTTTTTTTACAGCTGTTTTTATTGGTGACACGTAGGACAATTGTGTTAAGACAAAAGGGGATCGTGAACAATTTTAACCCTAATTTCTTCTGCAGCTTCCTTCTTCATCTCCACACTCTCAAATTTCACTATCCCCTTCTTTGCCTTTCCTTCTCTTGCTTCGTTTGAATTAGTCGGTCAATTGAATACGTCGCTCGCAAGCTCACGATGTCATCTTCGTCAAGGAGAACGAAGCCAACATCTTCATCAAGTGTGAGTACACGTCCAGGTAGAAGATGTGCGTGTGATGCTCGTATGACTTCGTATTACTGTAAGAATGGACCTAACAAAGGGAGCCTGTTTTGGAGATGTCCATTTTGGCAAGGTGATGAAACTTGTAACTTATTTATATGGGATGATGATATTGCTCAACGGACCGGTGTTCACGAAATGTCAGATCATGAGAGCAAGATGAAGGAGGTATCAATTTCTCTTGAAACTATGAGAGAGTTGTACGAAATTTCACAGAAGAAGAACAAGAAATTGAAGGTGAAGATAAAGTCAGATGTTGTGTATGGAAAGATGAAGACTTGGTGTATTGTTGTGTCTGTAATGGTCAATTTGTATTTTCTATGGAAATGTAATTGTTGAATCAGTGTTTGGAATGTTCATTTTGGATGTAATGTTGTTGGTACGAAATCTGAGTTTGTTAACTGTTGAATTAGCTATATCATCTGTTGTTGTTTTGTGGCCAATAATCTGAGTTGGATGTAATGTTTTGTTGAATCAGTTGAATCAGTGATTTTTTTATGGCCAATATGTATTAATGTTGTATCAGTGTTGTATCAGTTATTCTCATTCAATTATAATATGTTTTTGTTTACACCAGTTGGCATATATTTGTCTATAATTTGTCTATGTTTTGTCTATATTTGACTATAAAATTTGACATATATTTGACTATAAAATGTGTCATTAAAGTGACATATAATTCATCTTTAAACTGACCTGTAAAACACATATATTTGACCATAAAATTTGATCAGTACTTGTCATATAAAGTCACTTACAATTGGTCTCCAAAATTTGCACAAAAAACCATTGACATACCATTAGGTTTGATACATATGTTCATAAAACACAAAATAGATTGCAGTAACATGAAAATAGTTAGAGGACTAGCCTCACTAACATTACAAACATAACATTTCCTACTGAGTTCATTCAAACTAAACAGCATAGCATCACTAAGTCATCCTACTGAGTCATCCTTTTGCAAATGGCCTCCCAATCTTCTGACTGCTTCCCACCCTTGGATTGGTCTGAGGTTGCTTCATCTTCATTAATGACCAAAGGGTCATCAGGCTTCTTTCCAGGGTGTCGCACGCTCGCGAAAAATGAACAGAGTCGCCACCAATATATTTATCCCATAAGGGAAAGGAATATCAGGAAACCTAGGAAAGGATAAGAACAGGGTCTTGCGACCAGAGAATCTAGGTACGGGAGTCGGTTACGCGAGGGGAAGGTACTAGCACCCCTCGCGCCCATCGTACTCGATGGTATCCACCTATGTTTGTTTCTATCTAAAGGGTGTGTACTATGTCTATGTCTATGTGAATGCATGCAAAAAGAAATACGGGGAAAAGAAGGAATTATTTACAAGTGTGCTCGTTCAAGCCCCGCGACTTGATGCCTACGTATCCTTTTCAGGAATCAGAGCGCCGTAGTTCGGCTAACGATTTTCTGTTTGTTTTTGTGTTTTTTTAGTTGGGCGGAGTTAACGCTCGCGCTCTTGCATAAGGGGACAGCCTAGGATGCAATAGAGCGGAGATAACAATGCCCTTAAGAAAGGAGAGAAAGAGAGAGAGAGAGAGAGTTTGAGTGTTTCGAGGAAATCCCTAAGGCAAGGGAAACTCGAGTTACTCTTTGGTTTGTGTCTTTTAGAATTTGGGAACTTACGCCCGAATGGTTCCCTAAAGCAAGGGAGATCCAAGCACTCGAATGATTCCCTAAAGCAAGGGAGATTCAAGCTTCCATTCCCTTTTTAATGATTTTCACTTTTTTATTAATGTTTTTTTAAGTATTTTCTTAGTATTTTTTAAAGGGATTTTATTTTGAATATTTTTAGATGTTCTAGTGTTGTAAAAGAAAAGAATGAAAGAGAAGGGGAACTATTCCTAATTTCTAAATCTATGTTATGGATTAAAATCCTAATAGAAAAGGGGGAAGAAAAATCAATTAAGTTGATAAAAATCAACTTTAAGAACCAAGGGTATATTTGTCATTTCACAATGTAGAAAATATTCACAAAAGAAAAGGATTAAATCTAAACTATTTATGAAAATGTATTCACAAGCATGAAGGAAATTAATCACAAAACAAATTTCATTTTTATTCACATGGGAAACTAATTTTGAATTATCAAAGAAAAACTATTTATTCTTGTTTATGGTTTATATGTAAAAAATTTATTAAAACTCAAGGGAATCTAATCAATTAAAAGATATAATTTCTAAAAATCTAATTGGTAAGAAAATATTTTTTGTTCTTTTTATTTAAAAGAGTTTCAATTACTTTCGCAAAAATAAAAGAAATAAGAAAGAAGAAAAAAGCAATTTTAATGTTTATTTTCTTTATTAAGAGCCTGGGGTGTAAAAGTAGTTTTTTTTTTTTATATGAACTAACAGCAATTAAGTAAAACTGGGCCTAAAAAAGGGGTGGCAAGAGGAAGGCGCATCAGGCCCATGGTCATCAGGCGCACGTGGTGCACTAGCATCAGTGGGGTGTAATCCAGAAATGTTACTAGGTCCAGAATCTTGTGGCCCAACTGCTCTTTTATTCTATTTCCATTTATTTACCTGTTGCAAGATTATTATTATGTGGTATGTGATTTACTTTAAACCTATGCTTCCATATTAACGTGACCACATAATATATTAATAGGTCAACTGTATTTTAAAATGAATGAGGACAAAAGACAGTACCCAACCACTCTTCATGCGCCAGCACATCAACCCAATCATATGGATAAGCCAAAAAGGAAAATAACAGAATGTAAAGACTAATGGAAAGAAGCCACGTGGTGATCTGAGATAAAATGCCAAAGCCTTACACAGACGCCGGAGATTCCTCCGGTCGTCTTCCTCGACGTCAACAGCCACCGGAGACAACCAACACGCCCAGAAAAACGAAAATCCGCCACTGCCCCGCTCGTTTTTTCGTGTAGATCACAAATCCGGTGTCAGTTTCCATTAATATTCCCTCCACCACTCGAACCGAACACACACTTAATGCCCTAGATCTATAGATCTTCACCAAAATACACTCTGAATATGTAAATGCCCTCATAATTCATCACTAGACTCAGATACACGATTCAAACGTCTAAACAATATGCACTTCACGTGAAACAATCCGAGATTCAGGAATCACACTAAGCTTCATACAAATGCGATATACTACTGATTACATGGCGCTATGTGAAAATGAATTTTGGAGTTACCTGTAGAATCTTGAAGTAAACGGATAATAATGAAGCTCCACAGATGAGTCCGAACGCACACTTGATAGTGATGGTGAAAGATCTTCGAAGCCTTGGATGAACCTTGTGCCGTCTGATAAATAAACTCAGAACAGAATCTTGAATTCGGAGGCCTTGGTTGAATTTGGAGGGAGGCTATGGGGATGACCTCGCTGAAGAAGAGTGAGGGAAGGTTGGAGAAAGTTCATGACGGTTGAGAGTGTTGGTGGTTGGTGGCTGCAGTGGTGGTGATTGGTTCTTGGTGAAGAGTGTTGAATGAGAGCGAAGGTGATTGCATGAAGAAGGTGAAGTGAAGTGGTGTGGTTGCTGAGTAACGTTCGCCGGAGTCGGTTACGGTTGTTACAGTGGCGGCTGTGAGTTTGTTATATTAGTTACGGTGGAGAGAGATGAGAGATGAGAGAATATAGAAGAGAGAGTGGAGAGAAACTGAAAATGGAGGTGGAAGTGTGTAGCATGTGAGTTTGTGAAGCGAGAATGGGAAGTATGAAGAGAGTGACGAGAGGGAGTGGAGAGAATGAGAGAAGGTGAGAGAGAGTGATGAGAGGACGAAGAGAAATTCAAGAAAGAAGAATGGGGAAAAATGGAAGTAGAGAAGGGAGGGCGTGTGGAATGATGGCTGTGCACAATTTCATTTATATATGGCCAATGATTGGTGAGTGATGAGGATTTCTTGGATGTGGAGCTTAGAGTGTAGCTTGCAGCATAGCTTTTGCATTTCTTGAATGTGGGACTTGCTTTGGTGTGTATGTTTGTAGTGAAGGGCTTTACAACACTTAGGGAACAAGTTTACCACATGGAGCAAAGTTCCTTCATGCCTTTTCCATAACTCAGCAATTTGCATGGCTTTATGTGGAAGTGTGTTGTGAGAATTTATCATAGCAATGCTCATGCAAACCCATGCAATATAGGTTGAGCTACCACTTTTAAAGGCGAATATCTCGTGCCATGCTCCATCAATTGACTCACACTTATGCTCAATGGGAAGAGGGGATGGAATACATGAGATTTGCTGTTTGAAAGATCTTGAATTACCATCTAGAAATGGGAGAAAAGTGATCATGAATTCAAGGCATCTTCACTGCGCGCGCACAGCAAGGAACTGGGCTATGCCTATAGTCAGAATATGACTTTGTGAGGGTGACACTTTGAGCCCCTCTATCTTGCCCCTCACTTACTCAATTGTTGTGAACTCTGGATCAATGTAAAGAGGGCATGGTAAGGATTGGCTTAGAATCAAGCTTGTTCAAAATAGTGACTTGTGGAGGAAGAAAAAGGCATTGACATTTGGCACACCATGTGTTTTCTGAAATGCATGCGTGTGCCCTAGGAATCTGCCTTGGCAGCATGCAGGATTTGGCCAGTGTTGAGGCACTACTTTGAAAGCTTGCATCTCACTCAATATTTGTTCAATTTTCCCAATTCTTGTTTCAATGGATAGAGGAGATGGCAAAGAAGAGAATGGTACCAAGTTTGCATTCATGGCCCTTTTGTAGAGCTCAAAAAATGGCTGGAGATTTGGCCTGCCATGTGTTTGTTAAAATGCTAGGTCATGACCTGGCCCATGACCTGGATTGTGACTTGGATTGAATGAATTTTCAGAAACTTCACACCACTTTAACTCTTCATACAAGCTTCAAATGAAAAAATGTCCGACTACAAAGTTGTTCTCCTCCATGAGAGGAACAACTTTGATGTTAGGAATTTCTTCAAAAAATGCCATTTGCCACGTGTAAACTAGGGCTGAAGTGGACTGCTCATCAAGATTCAAAATGCCAAAAAAAAATTCTAAGTGTTGGAACTTTTGTCTTTTTGCTATTTTGGCAACTTTTGTCGAACTCCCGATTTTATCCATTCTTTGACTTTTCTTGACTGATTTTCCACCAAAAGTCAATATTTGAATAATTCTTCTGATTTTGACCCCAAAAGTCAACTGTTCTGATTTTTCCGACTATTGATGAAATTCCCGATTAAATCTCTTCCAGTCAAATCCAGTCAAACAAACACATCCACATAGTCAGTATGAGAAGCTTTTCACACATAGAAACCATTCCTGATTAAATGTTGACCAGAAGGTCAACTGGTTGACTTTGGTCAAAGAAACCCTGATTTAAGGAACCAGATGATTTGCAAGCCAGTATCCTTCAACCAATGCCTTGACTTGAGACAAAGAGAAACCCCAATCCAGGAGGACTTCCTTGAACATAGAACCACATGATTATACCTCAGTCTCCTTCTTCTCTGATCAAAATTCTTTGCAACAGAGCTTTTTCTTGCTAGCCTTTGAATAGCACCAATGATATGCATGCATGGGTATGGATTATGACCTAGGTGATGTATGTACATGAATGCAAAGCCTAAGCCAGATAAAAGTTAAAGGGTAGGAAAAATTTGGGGTATGACACAGGGCCAGCAGTATTCTTTGTTTTTATGGTCCTAAGTCTGTCACTCTATCGTTTTTGAACACCCATATCAACAATCTTCTTGGGCTTAGGCTTCTGGTTTGGTTTTTTGACCTAGTAATAATTAACAAATACAGTTAATCTATATAAATCAATCATTTAAAAAAGTGTGAAATGTCCAAATAAGACTTACAGGTTCTGAACATGTTGGCCTGGATGAAGAAGAAGCAGTGGCTTTGGAAGGTTTCTTGACCACCTTTGGAGCTTTACCAACAAAAGTTCTGACTGTTCTTTTCACAGGAGTTGTGTCAACATTCAATGGTTGAACATCTAGAATTTCATCATCATCAAGAAGCTTAGCCAATGTTTCAGCATCTATACCACAATACTTTTTAAGAGAAGACTGTGAATCATTGATGTCAGTATTTTCAGTTGGAATGGGAGCATCATGAACATCATCTTGCACAGGGACAACATCTTGAACATCATCTTGAACAGCGACATCATCTTGCACAGGGATATCAGCTTGAACATCATCCTTTTTAGGAATAGAATCAGGAACTGGATCATTTTCAGGCACAGCATTTTCAGGAACACCATCTCTTTCAGGAACAGCATTTGCAGCTACATCACATTCTGGATCAATAGTCTTAGTTGCCCTAGATTTTTTTGTCTTGGGTTCCACTTTATCTTTCTTTTTCTTGTTGATAGACCCTGTAGGCCTCCCCTGATAAAATTCATAAGACATAGGTCAGTCTCAATCTCTAAAAATGCAGGAAAAAGAAATAATTATGTTAGTTACAATACCCTTTTTTTGCTTGTTTGACTAGCCTGTGTCGGAGCCTCTTGTGTTGGAGCCTCTTGTGTTGGAGCCTGTTGTGATGTTGTTGCAGCAGATACAGCAACTATCTGCTTATTTTTCTTGCAGGTCCTCTTGTTGTGACCTAGTACAAAGCATATCTTGCATCTGTGGGTTGTATTTGTTCTTTGCCACTTTGTTTGATTTGCCTTATCAGGTTCTCTCCTGCGTAGTTTTTTGGGCCTCCCTGGGCCACGTTTGAACAATGGTGGCATGATAATAGGATGTGTTGTCTTAGGCCACTTGTTTTGCCCATTCAAAGGTGTTATCACCTCACTATAACAGTGTTCATAAGTGGTCCTAAGATAACATTTGTGTACATACTTAACTGGGTCATCAACTTTCCTATGAATGGCTGCTACAGCATGCCTACATGGTATCCCAATCAACTCCCAATAGTTACATGAACAAGTGTGTTTTTCTAGGTCCACTACAAAGCTATCAGTGAAAAGCACATGTGTTACCTGAAATGTTAACCTACCAGCATATGTTGTTGTCCAACTAGCACTTTTCTCTATTTCTCTATCTAGTCTCCTTAATGGTTTGGTCATTACATAACCCTTATAAAGCATTCACCTTTTCCCTAAGTGTTGCAAACCTACCCATCAAGTAGTTTCTGATCCACTCAAACATTGTTATAATGGGTTTGTCTCTTTGCAAAAGTATGGTAGCATTAAATGATTCACTAAGATTATTCATTAAAACATCACATTTTGAGTAGAAAGGAAATGCATGCTTACACCACTTGTGTTTGGGGATTGCCTGCAGCCACTCATAAGCATCCACACTTGCTTCCTTGATCATGAGCATCTTTGCCTCATGTGCCTCATAATAAGTTGCCTTAGCAGCAACCATCATTAGATCCCTAAACAATGTCCCTCCACCAAACTTCTTTTTGAAGTTAGCATAAAGATGCCTTAAACAAAATCTATGCTCAAAGGAAGGATACTCCTCATCAAACACATTGACCAGACCCTAAAACAAATACAAATACTTTTAAGTAAATATTGTACAACATAAATACTTTGAATTTTAAGTAAACAACATAAATATTGTACCTTTTGCTGGTCAGAAATAAAACACCATCTTCCATCACCAATATCTTCCAACAACAACTTCATGAACCAGCTCCAAGTTTCTTTTGATTCATTTTCTACAACTCCAAATGCAATTGGCAAGTACTGATCATTTGGATCTCTTCCTACAGTAATGAGCAGAATTCCACCATATTTGTGCTTCAAGTGCATCCATCCAAACCAATGAAAGGTCTGCATGCTTTTTTTAATGCCATCTTAGTCCCATCAAAACACATATAACACTTCTCAAATCTTGGATTTAACCCTTCACCAGAACATGTTGTGTTGAGTTTGAATGTATTCCCTGGGGTTGCCCTTCTTAACTCAGCACCATAAGACCAAAGGAGGTTGAATTGCTTACTAGAGTCACCTTCCACAATCTGTCTAGCAATCTGCCTTGCCTTGAATGCCCTACAACCTGGGATTTCTGTTGCATATCTAAGCCTAACATCTGCTACCACATCATTCAACTTCATCTTTGTGTTGTTCTTCAACCCATCCACAATGACCTTAGCCACCCAATCAGCTTTAGCACATCTATTAAAGAACTGTCTTCCACACTTGTGCTTAGAATACAAGGTTTTAATCCTAAAAGTAGTGGATGTTAGGACTCTACTACATAGCACAGTGTAGTCACACTTCTCCTTATCCTTACATACAACTCTACATCTATTGGCATCATTCTTTTCAAACTTAACTTCCCTCCCATTAAGAACATTGTGCTCTAGTATAGCATCTTTAAACTACATAAGTGAACGAAACTCCATTCCAACTTTAAAAACAAAATCTTTAGTGAAAGATTCTTCTGCATTGAACCTTATAACACATGGTCTATCATCACCACTATCATCATCAGCTCCACTGTCCAATTCATCTGTCATGTATTCCTCCTCAATTACATGTGCCTTGCCCATCTCATCTGTAATAAATATGTTATTGTCTGTTTCATTAGGGACAGCATTGTTTGTAACAGGTGGACTCCTAATTTCACTAGTTTTACCTACACCAACTACTTCCTCAAAGTCATCTTCAAACCCATTCATCCTTTCTTCCTCACTGTCATCAAAGTGTACATCCTTGATACTCTCATCACTTGAATCTCCACTGCATTCATCTAATGGTTCCTTCTCTGATGCACAAGACTTACCCTTCCCTTTTTGCCTAACAGAGTCCATAAAAGTCAGCTCTCCTTCATCTAGTTTTGGCTCACAATATATCTCAACTTCAGTTCCATGACCAATAGCATAAGCAGCCAACTCAGCTAAATCTCCATCATCTCTGAATGGATTTAAATCAGCTTCAAACGATCCTGCTTCATGTTTCCACCACATCTTAACCATCTCAAAATCAAATTCAGGGTCAATACTCTTCACTAAATCACAGGCCTCAAAGAAAGACCAATAGTCACTATCTTGACCACTAAAAGCATACATTTCCCCACCATCATATTTCAGTTCAGGGTCTTTTACAAACTTGCCCCTTGTGTAGAAAATAACTTTAAACTTAGACATTTCCTATTAGGGCAACACAATACTTAATTCAATTTCTAATTAGGGCAACAAAAAACGACAGATAAAGTACATATGTTGTACTCAACAGATACGACATAATAATCAAAATCTTTGTCCTATAGTAGTTAATGTTTGTTTAACAACCACTATCATTAGAAAATAGCAAAAAGTCGAAGAAAGATGAACCATTCACATACCTGGTCCACGCAAAGTCGAACGAACGAATCAGCTCCACTAGGCTTCGTTTTGGGACCACAATGTGCTTCGTTTTAGGACCACAAAGATGCTTCTTGTCTGGGATGTTGGGACCACGATGTTGGAAGAAAGAAGATTTAACTA
This sequence comes from Vicia villosa, assembly GCF_029867415.1. Lineage (NCBI taxonomy): Eukaryota > Viridiplantae > Streptophyta > Magnoliopsida > Fabales > Fabaceae > Vicia > Vicia villosa. Next base: position 158,785,567 of record NC_081182.1, read on the forward strand.
GGGTTTGCAGTTGAATAAAAAAGAGCTTGAGTAAAAACGAAATGGTTGAACTGTGGGTGAGTTTTTGTTTAAGTGAGTTTACCCTTATCATTTCCACGCTGGCGAATCAGAAAGAAATAAAATCCACGTATGTGTTACACGTCACCCTCCGTTAGTGGAATCTAACGGGAGGGACTCTTAACGGGGACGGAAAAACTTGCAGGGACCAAAGTTCGAAGAAAAATTTTGTAGGGACTAAAATTGAAAAGTGCCATATTTACAGGGACTAAAAACTTATTTAACCCTATAAATAATTAAAAAATAACATAATTTCTCAATGTTACGTTTAAGTGTATTTATTTTTAAGAGACTATTTAATATAATAAATTAAAAAATAATTTATAAAATTAAATGAAAAACGATTTTTTATTTTACGTTTGTCTAAATGTATTAATATTTTACAAAAAAAAAATAGATTAAACAGATTTTAAGCTTTTTAAGAAAAATAATAAGACTCTTTTTAATCACAAAATAATTTTTTAAGATAGAAAATGATGGGATATATTTGAAAAATAAACCAAAGAGAGGTCTCAACAACTATTTTGCTTCGTTTGGATTGAGATAGATACATAGATAAACAAAGTTACCTCATAATATGTTCGCCTCCTTCACTCTTGTTCTACAGAACCATAACGTCACTATCATCTTACACTTCAGATCTGCAATCGAACACCGACGATGAATCCACAAAATCAAAACCGTAACTTTCCCAAACCCTAACAACAAAATCAAAACCCTAATTTTAAACATTTAACCAAACAAATTTTAAACATATAACCAAAAAAATCAGAAAAGATACAATTTGTAAACTCAGAATTTCTATTATTATGCTATGATTCAAAACCATAGACACAATAATCTCTAACAACTCAACCAACAAACCGATAGAAATAGAAGAAATTTCATAATCAAAAAGCAAAAATCTCTTACCACATATGAGTTTCTCTAACAATACCATACTTTCTCAACAAATTAGTCACATACCCTTTGTTCCCTCTATCCAAATTTAAAGCAGAAAAAAGAAGAGGTAGAGAGGGAAGAGAAAAGAAAGGGAGAGAAGAGAGAAGAAAGAAGAGGAAGAGAGAGATGATGTTGGGAAGAGAGAACACGTGAAAGAGGTGAGTTATGAAAATTGGTTTCCGTGAAAACAAAATAAAGTGGAATTTCATTAGTTGATTTGTAACCAAACAACCCTGTGTGACATCATCTAACCATTCTAACTTAATGATCAAAGGCAAAAAAAATACAACTATGTAATTGAAACAAAAAAATATGACATCATTAGTTAGAAAAATCATTTTTTAGACACAAAATAGCCTTACTTTGGTGAGGTGGAAAATGTAGAGGTTGGGGCATTGGTGTCTTTTCCAGAACTATTAAAGTTCTTATATGGTAGATTTCCTAATTTCCTTAGATACCTCTAAATGTTTTCCAATTCATAGAACAACAAATTCTACGAAAAAATATCTCTTTGTCTCTCTGAATTTCTTCTAGGACATCCCCTCTCGGATTTGGATCCAAAAAGGGTTGAAAAACACCTTTTATAAATGTCATGGGAAGCACATTGTGTTTCCTTGAGACGCGTCCCGTTTCTGAAAAAACACATGAATTCCTTAAAGACGCACTGTGTTTCTGCCAAATATAGTGTGTTTTCGTGAATCTTCCAAATGATATTTTAAAATCAATCACCACACAGACACACACTCCCAAATCATTTTTGGACTTCCATAATTTTGTTGCTAAAAGTTACAAAGGTGACCAAAGGTGAGTGTGCCTTCTATCTAAATTTTCTTTCCGTTATCAATTGGTTAGATGAGCATATGCTTTAAATTAAATCTTGAAATTTATGTTATAGATCATACATTTAAGGATACTATACCTTTTTTGTGTTTATGTCAAGTCAATTCTTGGCAAGCGTGTTACTCATGTATTGATGTCATGATATGAATAATGTTGTTGAAGTTGAGAATGAGGAGGGGACAAAATATGCATTGTTCCCTACATTTATGTTTTGTGTCAACAAAATATATTTTGGATTTTGATATTTTTCTTCATTAATGTTCTTTTATTTATGCTCAAGTGCAATTAAATTATTTAACTCATTTGCCTATGGTTTGTTATGCTATCTTCTGTTTTTAGGAAATATAAATATATTAATTTATACTCCTTCCGTTCCTTTTTAATTGTCACTCTTGCCAAATTCTCTATAACCAAGACAACCAAAAAATAATAAATATATTTACATTTCCAAATTTACACTTACTTTTTCATTATTCAGCCTACCATATCTCTTTCCTAGATACTCCTCATTTAATGTCTAGATTTCACTAATAACACAACTTTCTTAACTTCTCCAACTTTCTTAACTTTTTTTTTACTTAAAGTCTCAACACTCTTCTTTTCTTTTTTCATCATACACTTAAAATTCATCTTCCCTCCAACTCTATTACTCCAAATTCATGACATATTTAAAATCCAACTTCCCTCTAATTTTATTATTTCAAATTTCATGCTTCCCACCAAAAAAAGAATTAAAATCATTAATAGTTTAAGTGTATATATACCTTTATATTGTAGGGTTACAAGATACAGAACTCATAAAATATGGCTTCAAACACTACTAAATTTTCAATGTGTAATATAGATTTTAATATAGAATTTTCTCATTTTCCAGATTTAAATATTGGTGTAGAAGAAGTAGAAGATCATTTTCCAGATTTAAATGTTGGTGTCAAAGAAGTGGAAGATCATTTTCCCGATTTAAATGTTGGTGTAGAAGAAGTTGAAGAAACCAACAATAATATTGGTACTGTATTTATTCTTTCCTTGTTTTTTCTCTTTCAATTTTCTTATTTTTATCTCTATGAATAATTTATGGTAGTTAATTGGTGAATAATGACATAGTAACTCATTAATTTAATTGTTGAGATTATGTACATTTTGTGGATTCCCCAAATACGTTGAGGAAATAATCAACCAGATTGTTGAGATTCTTTCCTTTTTGTGGATTGCCCAAAGAATTTTTTTTTACCAAAGCAAAACTGACTTCTTTCATTCAATAAAATAGTATCAATACAAGGAGGTATAAAATTAACGTAACAACATCGAGACCAGGAATTGACCGCCTTTGTTAAACAATGAGCAACCATATTTGCTTGACGCTTAACAAACTCTACCTCAAAGTTTGGAAAATCAAGTAACAAAAGTTTAATAGAACGAATGATATAACTAAACTCGGAACCTCCGACAACATTGGAATGGATAGCTTGCACCAATTTTGCGAGTCAGTCGAAAAAACTACATGATCGAGATGAAAGGCTAAAGCTCCTTGGATAGCTTCTTTCAAAGCCAACACATCTATTTCTAGCACAGATAAAGTACCAACATCCCAAGCAACGCCCACCTGAACAAAATTCCCCATATTATCTCGGATACACCAACCTCTATTGGTGGTTCGTAGACTACTATTATACCCCCAATCGACATTGCACTTGAGCCAACCCAAAGGGGGGATCCAATGATGTGGATTAGGGGGGCAGCCTCTCTATCTTGAACATTTTGTGCCATAAACCAATCCTGCCACCTGTGAAATGGGAACCAACCAAGTCTTCACGCCACCTCCTTCTCGTTGTTCCAAATAAAAGTATTTCTATTATGCCATAAAGTTTCAATCATAACCGCAAAACGCCCAACCACTTTTCTATCCACCGCACTACACACTTTCAAAATAAGAGATTTAATGTTATTAAAATTATTAATAAAAGGTGCAACAGTGTCGTGCAAACCTGTTGTCGTCCAACAAGAATTAGTTCTAGGACACCCCAAAAAAACGTGCCAATCATCCTCCTCAGAAAAATCACAAAACTAACAAGTAGAAGGAAAAGGTACATGATGTTGTTTTAGCCGAACCCGTGAAGGCAAACAACCTATGCAAATCCGCCAAATAAGGTGTTTCACTCGGGTTGGCGCAAGAATAGACCACAGACCTTGCCAGTTAACCTCATGATTCTCCTGGGTGTAGCACTTCTTTCTACTCTTCCAAACTCGATACCCTGAACGGACATTATACTGACCATCTTTTTCTTCCTTCCAAACCAAGCTATCTTCGGTAACATCCTCCACAAGCGGAACAAAAAGAATTTCCTCCGCCTCTACACAATCAAACAAATAGCGAATCACCCTCATATTCCACTGCTTAACGTTAGGAAGCATCAAGTCCTTAACAACCAAATTATAAATACCTTGTTGTTGCGGCCCATGCATACAACCCTCTGCTCTACCTCAAATCCAAGGTTCATTCATTACTTTTATTTGGATACCATCACCTATACTCCACCTACAACCAATAGTTAGCACCTCTCTGGCTTTCCAAATACTTCTCCAAACAAAGCTAGGATTATAACCGAGATTAGCATCAAGGAAGGTAGTTTTAGGAAAGTACCTTGCTTTAAAGAACCTGGACACCAACGCTTGCATATTATTCATGAGAAACCATCCTTGTTTTGCAACCATAGCCATATTAAAAGCTCTAAAATCTCTGAATCCAAGGCCCCCCTCTCTCTTGGAGCATGCTAACTTATCCCAAGCCATCCACCGAATACCCTTACGATTAGAGCCCCCGCACCACCAGAAAGCATTCAACATCTTCTCAATCTCACTAATCATCGTTTCAAGAAAAATATAGATACTCATCATATAGGCCAGGATAGCTTGGAGAACCGATTTGATCATGACTTCTTTCCCCGCTTTAGATAAGGACCGACCTTTCCAATAATTAATTCTTTCCCAAATCCCATCTTTGATGAACGTGAAAGTAGCCTTTTTACTCCTTCCAATCATAGAGGGCAAACCTAAATACTTCCCCGTTCCTAACACATGACGAACTCCCATGACATTGGCTAGGTCCTCCTGTGCTGGAAAACTTAGATTACGGCTAAAGAAAACCTCGTATTTGTTCAAATTGATCTCCTGGCCGGATGCTTTAGCATAGGTTTCTAGAACCTTCATAAGATGTGTTACTTCGTCTACATTGGCCCTGCAAAACAGACAACAGTCATAAGCAAAAAGCAGATGCGACAAACTAGGTGCCCCTCTGCATATTTGTATTCCATGGATGTTTCACTTAGCAACAGTCCCCTTGATGAGGGTCGGAAGTCCTTCAGTTATAAGAATAAATAGGTAAGGCGACAGTGGGTCGCCTTGCCTGAGTCCTCTTCCTGGAACAATAGGTCCTACAATGTCTGAATTAACCATTACATAATAGTGAACCAAAGTAAAACACATCATAATCCAATGTGTCCATCTCTCAGCAAATCCCATCTTCAACAACATACCTCTAAGGAACCCCTAGTCCACCCTGTCATATGCTTTACTGATATCGATCTTAAGGGCCAAATGAGCTCGCCTCCCTTGCGTCTTTCTCTTAAGGGTGTGAATAATTTCAGTCGCAGTCATAGCATTATGGAAAATAGAACGACCCTCCACAAAAGCTGATTGTTCCTCAGAAACACACTTATCCAAAATCGGCTTCAGTCTATTTGCCAAGGCTTTAGAAACCACTTTATAAATAACGTTACATAGCGATATGGGTCGAAAATATTGCATTCTACTGGGTTGCACACACTTTGGAATCAAACATATATTCGTATCGTTGAAAGATTCATGAAAGTAGCCTCTTTCTAACCACACCGAAGCTGCCTCAAAAATATCCTCTCCGCATACCTCCTAGAAGTGCTGATAAAAACCAGGATTGAACCCGTCAGGCCCGGGGGATTTGTCTGGGTGCATGTCCATCAGTTCTTCATACACCTAATATCTTTACTCCACTTCTCAAGATTCTCTGCACATGAAGAAATTTTCTTCATCACCTCCGCCTGCTCCTCAAAGTTCCAGCCATCACACACCACATCTTTGATACCCTCTTCCTTTAACCAACTGTTTTCAAAATGAAAATGATATCTTCTACCATTATTCTGGACCGTATCACACGATAACAGGATGGGGCTATGATCGGAGTGCGATGCTATGAGATTTGTAAGTTTAGCATTAGGAAATGTCGTCATCCAATTAGAGTTAGCAAGAGCATGGTCCAATCTTTCTTCTATCATGTGATTTGTTCCCCTACTTTTCACCCAAGTAAACTGATAAACTTCAAGAATAATGTCATACCCCAAAATATTCCCACCACACTTTCATATTCAAGCTCATACCAGAGTTCAAAACTCAAAGACACATTCTCCTAAACAATGGCTCAATGAACTAGGGTTTTGAATTCTCTGAAGAAAATCAATGAATCAAAGTCTCCAATGGATCTCATATGGTTCATGATGTTTCAAGTTATCTCTATGACAAAATTCAGGCTCCAATTCCAAGGATTGCCCAGTCAATTGCTCAGAAAGTCAACAGTCGACTAGTTTGACCTAAAAGTCAACTGTGGTCAAAGTACAGTCACAATTCCTGATTTTTTGTCAACATCTTTATTTTGAATTATCATTCATCATTTGATCAAGGATTGATCATGATTCATCAAGGAAAGTTCAGAAATCAAGAAAACTCAAAGTTTCTAAATTAGGGTTTTTTGACCTAACGTCAACTGAACTTTTACCAGCCATAACTTTCACATGGAACATCAGAAATTTTCCATCCAAGGCTCGATTTGAAGGAAATTGAATTCTCTACAACTTTGTCTCTAACATGCCAAGGCTAGAAATGCTTCATTTGAGAGATATGAGCAAATACATTACAGGTCCTTCTAGAAGCTCGCAAAAAGTTGTTTTCTTCCAGGAGCCATATCTTCAAGATAAAATCTTCAAATGCAAAAACTCTTCCAAAGTGCCTTGTATAGGACATCTTGGGCTTTCCAAAAAGTCCTAGATCATCTCCATATGATAAATATTGAAAGAGTTATGATTGGTGTAAGTTGGGCAAAATTTGAGAATTACATGAAACTCTTATTGGTGAATTTTGAAAGTTTGAGTCATGGGTCTTTAATTTCAAGTTGCCCACGTGGATTTGAGCTCATCAAAGGCCCATAGATCATTTTATCTTTATTTTGTGGTTTTTATTTATTTTATTTTGAATTTATTCATTAAAATCAAAATAAATCAAAATAAAATCATTATTTAATGATAAAATACGATTTGATTATTTGTAAAATCATATAATCAGATGGAGGTTGATCTAATGGCCAAGATTTAAGGAAAATATGCATAAAATAAAAGAAGGCTCAAAATAGAAATATTTGGTGCAATATGGAATCAATCAAATATTTTCCAATATTTTCCTCACGAATTAAGTGATCTTTGGCCTAAGTTTTCAACCCTAAAATACCTCTCTATATATTCCTAGCAAGACCTAATGAAGAGGACATGAGAAGGCAGCCAAGAGAATAGGGTGTGAAGTTCCAAAATTCCAAACAAAAGTTGCACTTTCGAATCCCTAGTTGCAGCCACCCTCAGGCAATTCCAGACGTTTATTCTTGTTCCTGGGGTCTTCAAAGGTAAGTACATGTCCATATCCATGGCCAAGCATACGTGAATCATACATGTCATGAACCATAATTGCACTATATTTGTGAATTTCGTATTTTGATTTCGTTGCGTTTTCTTTCAAAACTAACCTCACTAACGTGTTCCAGAAGCTCATTAGAACATGTTTGATACACTCTTCGCGAGGTTTAACGTGAGAATCACAAAACGCCATGGTTAGGGCTTGAACATGGCAAGGCTTCGGTTTGCAAGATGCAGCCATCATCGAACCTTAAAAACTATACCATTGAATTCGTAATCTCTCATATAGTGGACCTGGGTTAAATATGCGTCTTGCTTCGTTGTTTTTTGTGTGTTTCAAAACGCAGGTTCCATGGATGCTGAACCAAGTAAATTGTGGGTGATTCCGCATGAAAAGCTGCAGGTACATAGGAAGAGGATAATGAACAGTACCTAGGATATTGGCTTGTACGCGTGGCTTGAGGCTGATGGCTAGTCAAACATTCTCTTCCTCTCTCCACTCCTTAGTAGTTGGTCAGCAAATCAAAACCTCTCTCCTCAATCTGATTGGACGGTCAACCAAGACGTGGGCCACGCACGCAGGTTTTATGAATTCCAAAAACAATTAATTATATGTTTACTTTTCATTGCGTTTTAGTATCAATTAATTGTGATGGTTCAGTTGGCAAGGAAATGCATGTAATCTGCAGGGCCTGGGCTCGATCCCAGCGTCCTGCATTTGTTTTATTTTCACTCTTTTGTATGTGTTTCCCAGCAGATTTAGCGTAACTAGCTAGCGCGCGTCCACAATGCACCTTCATGCTGCGACCATCAGATTACCAGCGCTCCAGATCCAACGTGCCTGGGTTGAGGATTCATCATATGGACCTCCAGGCTTACCACACTCAAGCAAAATCCTGGTTTTGTTTTACTTTATTTCATTTACTTAAATATTTGTTTCATAGTTTTAAATTAAAAACTTAAAACCTTTTTTAACCTATTTTAATAATTCTAAGTAATATTTTTAATTTAGGTTTTAAAGTAATAATTTTTAATTTAGATTTTAATTAATAATTTTAATTTAGGTTTTAGCTAATAATTTTAATATAGGTAAATAATTAATTTTTAGGTTTGTTAGCCTTGATTTAATTAGAAACCCCAGTAGCCTTAGGTATTTTTAGGTAGGTGTTGTCCATTAACTTAGCGTGTCAATTTGTCTCATAAAACTTCATTCACTAAAAAATCAGGGTCTACCTTGAATATTTTCAGAAAACCTTTTGCCTTCCTTTTTTTAAAACTTTTTTCTATTTTTATTTTACCTGTTTGCCTTGCCTTTATTTATTCTATTAACCTGATTAACTTGTTCCCCCATTTGGGGTTTGCCTCTTTATTATTATTGCCTAATTGCCTTGCAGGATCATAATATTTTGTATTTTCATGTGGTTTGCCCACGAGTTTGTTTTTTTTTTGCCTTATCATTGCAGGGAATCATCTACTTAATTATTTCTTGTGGTTTGCCCACAAGTTGTTTTTGCCTTATTATGTAACTGCTCACAGGTTGTAATAGTTAATTAGGATTTTATTTTTCTGCCTTATTTTCTGTATGATTAATTGCGTGGTTAGTAATATAGGGAGTGAAAACCTTGAACTGAACTTAGAATCATTAATTTTTATAAGATAAAATTATCTGAATTTAATCACTTGATTGTGCACCCACACACCTTTAAGGTTATCCCTCTTGTTGCCTTGTTGCCTGTTGCCTTGTGAACTTAAAAATAGTCAAGTCCCTCGGATACGAGGATACCTTAGCAAATGTTGCCCTCAGTTCATTATCATCACTAAAAGATCATAAGTCCCTTCGATGTTGCCTTCGGTTATATGATCTCGTCCCTTGAGGTTGCCTACGATATGATGATGATAGTCCCTTTCAATTGCTGAGGTATCCTCATTGGTTGCCTAAAAAGACTATTTTATCCTTCCCTTAGACTACCTGCCCTCTTTATGGCAGGGACAGTCTTGTGGCGAACGATAACTTCGATGACCCTTCAAATCCAATGAAAGGACTACCTGCCCTCTTTATGGTATGGATAGCCCTTTCCCATTAAAGTCTTAAAGAACATAAATCTTAAACTTAGGGTAGGTGCTCCTGATTGCTTACTCTTTTCAAATTCAAAACCCTTTTTCACACTATCTTTTCAAATACTTTCAAAAACAAGGCTACGCTTATTTACAAGCTAAAGTCCTTAACAAAGTTTTTACTATTCACACACTACACTTCAAACATTTTAAAAATAAAAGTGAGCTAAGCAATTAAGAGCCCATGGATAACCACGGATACAAAGGGTGCTTACACATTCCCTTTGTATAACCTACCCCCCGAACTCAAAGTCTTTTAAAAGGTTTTTTCTGTTCTTTTAGCCTTTCCTAATTGGATGAAATAAAAGTCGGTGGCGACTCTTGCTATCCGCAACATTTATAAAAGTCAGTACTCCCACCGTATTACAAATAATATCCGATAAATCGCAATCACTCACCGCTTGACGGAATCATGAGCACAACCAATTTGGATGAGGATGTCTGCCGTTTTTATCTTGTTGAGTAAGGAGATCGTTAAAATCTCGAATAATACACCATGGTAAATTCGACATGTCCCAAATCTCCCGAAGCATGTCCCAAGCAAGTCTCCTTCTACTTCTTTTCAGGAACCCATAGTAGCAGGTAAGCCTCCATGCACCTTTCTCTTCATCAGTAACCATAATGTTCACAAAATTTCTAGTATAGTTTAAAACGCTACAACTTTCAGTGTTCATCCATAAGACCGCAAGTCCAACACTTCTTCCTTCAACATCCACTGCTAAACTAGCATCAAACTTCAAGATTACCCGAATAGTCTCCAGCTTACGAGAATTAGAGAGAGTCTCGGCTAGAAAAATTATATCGGGCCGTTGTTGTTGAGCTAACTTCTTCAAGTTAGGAATTATACTCGGGTTGCTCAAACCCCGACAATTTCAGCTAAGGATTTTCATGAGTCCCCCGGCAATCCTGGCTTCCAGGATGTGCCGTTAAAAAAGACTGATTAATTGCTATATCTTCCTCCTTCTTACTCTCGGCAACTTCACCCAACTCCCTTCTGGGTTTCTTTTCCACATGTTCCTCCTTACTGTGTGGCCCCTTTAAGTCAATATATGGGGAGCTATCACTAGTTTGCTCCTTACTGTGGCCCTTTTAAGTCAATATATGGGGAGCTATCATTAGTTTGCTGAGGTTGTAACAAAGACTGATTCAAAGGGCTGCTAGGCTTGGTGAAAGTGTTAGTATATTTCTGTTTAATAAGGGGATGTTTGGTGTTTGGATTTTTGTTCTTGAAATGAACTGGTTTTGGGTTTAGTAAGGTATGCCCAAAGAATTACTATAACCAAATACACTCGTTTCATAGCATCATCATAAGTTAAAAGGAAGAATAAACAATTGAGAACCCCATGCAAACATCAAATTACCTATTAGCCTCCCCCACGATAGCAACGTAAACACCACCCCTCAAACTGATAACCCACCTACAGCAAATCACTTACTCAATGCCAAACCATTTAAATTCAAAACCAAACAAACACATATCAAACCTGGACAAACCAACCATAAACAATCTCGTCTGCCCAAACTCATACAACCACAACCTCAAACCAAACTTTCACAACCTCCACATACTGCCCTGAACCTTGACCAAGACAATATTTCCCTTGAATTACATAGAGAAACTGAACAAGGAGAGAAGAAGAGGAGAAGAGAGCCTGCTGCAATGGCGGATAATAACGGAACCTCATCGACTGTTCATTTTTTAACGGCAAGTCCTGGCAGCCAGGACTGCCGGGACTAATGAAGATCTTAAGTTGGAATTGTCGGGGTCTGAGCAGCCCGCGTGCAATTCCTAATTTATGTAAGCTAGCTTGTATGCACCAGCCAGATATCATCTTCCTATCAGAGACTCTCGCTAAAACTCGCAAATTGGAGACTATTCGAGTAGTGTTGAAATGTACGGCCTATTTAGTTAGTGATGTCAATGGTAGAAGCTGAGGTTTGGTGGTTCTTTGGAAAAACTCGGATAAGTGCAGTGTGCAGAATTTTACTCGTAATTTTATTAACATTCATGTCAAAGACAATAACAAAGGAGATTGGCGGTTAACCTGTTACTACGGTTTTCCGGAACGAAGCAGAAGAAGACAGGCTTGGGATATGATGAGAGAAATCAGCTCTATGTCAAATTTACCATGGTGTATAATTAGAGATTTCAATGATATGCTCTCTCAACAAGACAAGCATGGAATCCACCCACACCCCAACTGGCTTTTGCAATGGTTTTCGTGATACTGTTAGTGCTTGTAACCTCGTCGATATCCCTCTTGAAGGACACCAATATACTTGGATTAAGAGCCGAGGAACTGACCGTATGGTTGAAGAGAGACTAGACCATGCACTTGCTAATCCGTCATGGCTGAAGAAATTTCCATCGGCCAAGCTAGTTAATCTCATCGCAACGCATTCGGATCACTCTCCGATACTGCTCTCGTGCGATCTTGTTCTTCAGCACCGTCGGCATCTTGCTTTTCGTTTCGAAAATTGCTGGCTAGAAGAAGATGATATAGAAGAGGTTGTTCGACATGGGTGGCAGCAGGAAAGATCATGTGACGTTACGCAACAACTAGCTAATTGTGCACATGATTTGGAGAAGTGGAATAATAGGAACAGAAGGAAAAGGAAGGAGGAGTTAGAACGGTACAAATCAATTATGGAGTCTTACCGTAGTAGCCATGATGCTGAAGCGAATTCTCGTTTTTTCGAAGCCCAACGTGAATACGATAAGGATCTTATAAAGGAGGATCTTTATTGGCGGCAACGAGCTAAGATGCATTGGTACCGAGATGGTGATTGCAACACTCGGTTTTTCCATCAATCGGCAACGGCACGAAGGAAATTCAAGCAAATTAGTTTATTGAAGAATGATGAGGGAGAAGAGGATACTGAGCAGGATGAATTATGCAATGTGGCTAGAAGTTACTTTAATTCTCTTTTTACGGGAACAGTAGGAAACTATGAGGCTATTCTTAATTTGTTCCAGAAAGTAATAACTGAGGAAGATAATGAGAAGCTTCTCCGCCCTATTAAACAGGAAGAATTATATGATGCCCTTTGTGACATGCACCCTAATAAATCTCCCGGCCCCGACGGCTTTAATCCGGCTTTTTACAAAAACTTTTGCGAACTTTGTGGTAGAGACATTTGGCAGGCAACGATTGAATGGCTTTTGAGGGGGTATTCTCCGACATCCCTGAACAACACCAACATTTGCCTAATCCCGAAATGCTCCAATCCTCAAAGTATGAAGGATTATCGACCAATTTCCCTTTGTAATGTTGTGTATAAACTGGTGTCAAAAGCTTTAGCCAACAGAATGAAACATTTATTGAATAAATGTGTCACAGAGGAACAATCAGCTTTTATTGAAGGTAGATCGATTCTCGATAATGCTATGATCGCTTTTGAGGTCATCCATGCACTTAAAAGACAAACACGAGGCAATAGGGTGAACTTCGCCCTTAAAATCGACATTAGCAAGGCGTATGATAAAGTGGATTGGGGTTTCCTAAGAGGTGTTCTATCCCGTTTGGGCTTTGATGAGAAATGGATTCATTGGATGATGATGTGTGTTACTTCGGTACACTATACTGTTCTTGTTAACTCGGATCAAGCATGACCAATTGAACCAGAAAGAGGGCTTAGACAAGGGGACCCACTGTCTCCTTACTTGTTTATTCTTGTTACAGAAGGACTTTCCAAACTCATGACAGCATCAGTGGCCCGTGGTGATACTCATGGGATACAAATCTGTAGAGGGGCACCTAAAGTGTCCCATCTACGTTTTGCTGACGATTGTTTTCTGTTTTGCATGGCAAACTTAACCGAAGTGAGAAACTTGATGAAAGTAATTAAGACTTATGCGGAGGCTTCAGGTCAGGAAATTAATCTGACTAAAGCGGAGGTGTTTTTTAGTCGCAACTTATCCAAACCAGCTCAGGAGGATCTTGCCAGTATTATGGGAGTTCGTCATGTGTTAGTGTCATACCCCAAAATTTGCCCATACGTTTTCTCCTATTCAAAATCAAATCAATGCGCAAAACCCATAAGACACATTCTCCTATACAAAGGCTCTGAACTAGGGTTTGATTCTTTCAAAGGAAAATCACTGAATCAATGGCTCCAAGGCATCTCATATGGCTCAATATATCTCACATCATCTCCATGACAAGTATCAAGTCTCATCCCAAAGAATTAGTCACTCAATTGTTCAGAAAATCAACAGTCGACTAGTTGACTTAAAAAGTCAACTGTGGTCAAAGTAAAGTCAAAACTTCTGATTTTTTGTCAAGATCCTCATATTGAAGTATCATTCACCATTTGATCAAGAATTGTTCATGGTTCATCAAGGAAAGATCAAAAAATCAACAAATCAAAAAGTTTCTAAATTAGGGTTTTGTACAGGAAAAGTCAACTGAACTTTGACCAGCCATAACTCTCACATGGAACATCAGAAATTTTCCATCCAAAGCTCATTTTGAAGGAAATTTGATTCTCTACAATTTTGTCTCTCACATGCCAAGTCTAAAAATGCTTCATTTAAGAGATATGGACTAAAACATTATAGGTCACTTTCAAAAGTCAACAAAAATTCACTTTTTTCAAAAGTACACACAAGGAGCATGGAAAATGATTTTAATATGAGACCAAAGAAATTGGTTAGAGGACTCTCTAAGGTTTCTAAAAAGTCCAAGAACTTGGAAAAATATTGAAGTATGAGGAGATGGCAAGGTGTACAAGTTCACTTAAATTCAAGGGCATGTATGGAAAGAAAAAGCTCAAAACCACCAATATTTCCAAATGGGCCTATGATCTTTCCATCCAATCTCTATCATGAGCCCATTCACGATCCAAAACAAGAGTCATGATATTTTTGCTATTTTTATTAATTATTTTATGGTTTATATCACTTTAAATCATAAGTTAATTATATAAAATAGTAAATTAAATAAAGATTTGATCTTGCTTTGAGTTTAAATCAAGGAATCAATCAATATAATCCTCCAAATAGATCAAATTTCGTTCAAAGCAAATTGGTGAAGAAAAGATTTGGTTTTGGACATATTTGGAAAGATTTGCAAATCAAATTTTCTCAAAGAACAAATCATTGATTCAAGGAGATTTGGTCAGAAATTGTTAACCTAAACCTTTCTATTATAAATACATAACAAGTGCAGACCCCAAGGGTTACAGAATTCTGCCTCCAAGAGTTCCAAAACCGAGTCCAAAAATTCCAAGAAAACTCAACTTCGAATTCTGAATTAGAGGACAATTCAAGTGATTTTGTTGATTGCAACGTGTTCCAAGATCCTCAAGAAAGTTGTCCCAATCATCCCAAGGCTTTAAAACATCCAGAACAAGACGCTGTAAGTCACTCTTAACCGATTCTTAAATTGCTTCGATTCTACAAATTCATGCATTCATTCTCGAATCCAATTGCATATTTGTGTTTCTTATACTGTGTTGATTAATTCTGGAAAGTTTTGGACATTATGATGTTGTTATATACGTTTTGCCATGTTAGGGTTTGCAACTCCAATTTGGGGGTTTTTGCTACAGGTTAAATTAGGCCTAATTAAAGACAAGGTTGTGATCGTGAGACCTGGACGATCACATCTATGGTCTCGCGAAGAATTTTTGTTGTGTTTTTGTTGTATTCGTAAAAATCACAGGCTATGGCGACAGATGAAGCAACCGTAGGTAAAGGGCCTGGTTTTGACGACGGCTGGAGGTCAGGGATGAGTACGTGTCCACGTACTATTGGCCCATTCAAAACAGAATTGGCGCGCGCATTACTTGGTTTTCCTGGGATCCGGTGCGTTAAGAAACATGGCTTATCATGCACTCCCATCATCGCAGCCATCCGATCATCATTATTTCCGATCCAACGAGCGTCAGAACGAGGGTGCACCATGGACTCCCACGCGCATGCTACACCGGATCGACCAGCTAAGTTTCTAATTTTTTTTTATTTTTAATTGCATAACTCTTTATTTATATTTATATATATATATATATATATATATATATATATATATATATATATATATATATATATATATATTTTGTTTTGTTTTGTTTTATTTGTATTTATTAATAAAACTTTATTTAGTTTTCTAAAAAACCTTTTTTTCCTTTTTATCATAATAATAATAATGATATTAATAAATATTTTATTTTAGAGTTATCTTATTTAAATTATTTTTAATTTACATTTAATTACTTAATTACTTTAAAAATTCACGTTTATTTTATTTTAATTCCAAAAAATTATAAAATTATTTTTACACTCGATTTTACTTTTCTATCTTGATCTAATTAATTAGGTCGCGAGACCAATAATTAATTAAAATCATATTCCATTCGA
Source organism: Vicia villosa (assembly GCF_029867415.1). Lineage (NCBI taxonomy): Eukaryota > Viridiplantae > Streptophyta > Magnoliopsida > Fabales > Fabaceae > Vicia > Vicia villosa. Next base: position 158,801,590 of record NC_081182.1, read on the forward strand.
ATCCTGATTTGGGTTCACAAGAAATAACCCTACACTGAGTATTTTTGTTTTGTGTCTTCTTTTCAGGGTTGACTTTTCAAGTACACTCCGATTACGCGCCAGATCAAGACTAAAAGCTAAGTCCCGATTCAACCCTTATTTTTTTATTCTTTTTGTTTATCTTCCCTATTTTTACAATTAGGGTTTGTTATTAAATATCAATGAACTATCTGTACACTCACGCCTTGTCGTTTCTTTTTTTCTCCTAATGGTCAGAGTCGATGCTTCAGGCAAACCCTTGCCCCCAACCCTGTCAGGGCAAATGCCAAGCTAAGTACTTTTCATTCACTTATTTTATTAATTTCAGTATTCCTTTTTATGGTTAATAAGGTTCGCCTTCGAACCGATAATGCACTCACTCTCTGTTTTCTGTCTCTTCTTTTTCCTTTTCAGGTTTGTCAAATGCCAAAGCTACGAGTTTGGTAACCCTAAAACCTAACTTCAATATTTTATGCTTTAATTATTATTACTTATGTCAAACCCTATTAAGGGATCCGCTGGTTACAATTTCCCTCCCCCATATCTGTTTTGATTATATTATTTAAATGCGTGGTTAGTAATCCTAGGGAGTGCAACCTTTGAATTGAACATAGAATCACTAAATTTACAAGATAATATATTTGAATATAATCACGTGATTGGTGCGCACACGCACACTTTTGGGTAACCCCTCTGTTGCCTTGTTGCCTGTTGCCTTGTTGCCTGTTGCCTGTTGCCTGTTGCCTTATTGCCTTGTATTTTGTGCAGAATAGCCAGTCCCTCGAATACGAGGATACCTCAGCCATGTTGCCTCGATTAAAGGTCATGGTCCCTAATGATGCTGCCTTCGATACGCTAACATGACCTTGACCCTCGGAAGTTGCCTACGGAAAAGGCTGAGGTATCTTCTGGTTGCCTACGAAAGGCTATTCTGATCCTTCCCCTTAGACTACCTGCCTCTCTATGGCATGGGTCAGTCTTTGAGTGAATGATAATTCGATGACCCTTCTACCTCAAACGAAAGGCTTCCTGCCCTCTTATGGCAAGGACTGACCCTTTCATTCTGAAAAGCTAAAAAGAGACCTATCATCTGAGTTTAAGGTAATTGCCCCTAATTGCCTTGCCATGCTCTATTTTCTATATTCTTTCTCAAAATTCTTCAAAAAACTGGCTACGCTCATTTTACGAGCTAAAGTTCATTTTTTCCTCTTTCATCTACATTTTTTGAAAACGAGCAAGCAAAGCAATTAAGAGCCCATGGAAAACCATGGATGCAAAGGGTGCCTTACACCTTCCCTTTGCATAAATTACCCCCCGAACTTAGATTTCTTTAAAAGGTTTTTTCTGTTTCTTTTAGCCTTTCTGAATTTGTTTGGATAAAATAAAAGTCGGTGGCGACTCATGCTTAACCGCGATATTTCGATTATGAAAAGTCAGTTCACCGTATTACAGAACTGGCGACTCTGCTGGGGATTTTTTCGATAAAAGAGGGGTTACCTTAAAAGTTTAGGAATCACTTAAATGTTTTCTATTGCTTGCTTTGCTTGTTTTATTTTTCAAGGCTGTTTTGGGAAAATTGAAGGACGAATCCTATTCCCGGATTCAAGAACACTTAAGATTAGGAGCGGCATAGTCATGGAGACCCCCCTTGTGCATGCTTGGGGTTGGTCAAAATGAAGTTCGCACTTGAGTTAGGCCTCCACTGGTTATTGTGTACCTCTTTTGCATGAGAGAGGTTTATGCATGTATCTTTGGGTGCGTCGGAGCTCAAGGACCTTTAGTCACCTTTAACCCATCCTGACTTTTAGGAACGTAGTGGGAGGGATATTCTTGGTGCATGCCAAGTTATGGTCGCTACCCGATACTACAGCTCAGATAGGTTTCTTCCTAAAGTATCATTGCGTGGTATGCATTTACCATGTTCGAGGGTGCTTTAGAGGGGGCTGACAATTCTGAGTCACTTGGTAGAACCCGTTGCTGAAATCTCCTTATCCATAGAAATGCCCGTGGGAAGGACACCTAATCAGACTCCATGCAAGCCTTAAGCCAAAATTGTGTGATTTGCGTGACTTATTTGTGTATGTGCATCATGCATACATGCATCATCCATACATAGCATGACTAACTCCTTTCAAGGGATTAAAGGATTGTTAACCATAATTTGTTTTGTAGGTCATGGGAATTAAAGTTCGTAAGCCTTTTTGCCTTAGCTTCAAGGGAGTTCCTACACCTTTGAAGATGCTTTGTGACAATGTTTCAGGTTCCCTCGTGCTTTCCGATTCTCTCAACAAGTTAATCAGCCTGGTACGAACCAAAGTGGATGAAGCACTCCTCAACACCATGATCCGGTTTTATGATCCTCTACTGCATTGCTTCACTTATAGGGACTTTCAGTTGGTTCCTACATTGGAAGAATTCTCCTCCATTTTAGGATTACCTGTACTCGATCAGATGCCTTACACCGGTGAAGAAGAGCCTCCTAAGTTGGAAGATGTTGCTGTTGCGTTGCATTTGCCTCGATCAAAAATCAAGAAGGTTTGGGTGAATAAAGGAGAATATACCGGTTTACCGATTGACTTCTTGTATAATCAAGCTGACATTTTGATCAATGCAACAAGTATGGATGCTCTTGAAAAAGTTCTCACTTGCATAATCTATGGACAAGTGTTGTTCCCTCGTTATGATAAAATTGTGGATGTGATTGCTCTCAAGATCTTCATTAGTAACAATCCAGTTCCTACTTTATTGGGTGACTTGCTGCATTCCATCAATCATCGATCATCTAAGGGCAAAGGTTGTATTCTCGGATGCGCGCCATTATTGCATAAGTGGTTTATTTCGCACTTATCCCGTTCTACAATAAAGAATGAAGAGGGTTTGACTTGGGCTCAAAGAATCATCAAGCTTTCCTACGACGATGTTATTTGGAGTCAAAAGGGGTTTGAAGGATCTCATTTGTTTGATAGTTGTGGAGATTTCCCGAATGTACCTCTTCTTGGTACTCGAGGGGGAATAACTTATAATCCTATTTTGGCTCGACATCAATTTGGGTTCGCTCTAAAAGACAAGCCTCGTTCTATATATCTTAGTGCAGAAAATTTTGATTATGATTCAGACCCTACTGGAAAAAAGAAGTTGTTCATCAAAGCTTGGACCAAGGTGAAGAAAATAGGAGTAAGAGAATTAGGAATGAGGAATCACATCCCATCAAATCTTTATTTTAAATGGGTTTATGATCGAGTGGTTGAGCATGGCATACCATATCCATCTGATACTCCTATAGTTCCAAGGATTACTCCTCCCGTCGTTCATGTGGAAGTAGAACCCTATGTGCCCGCTCCTAACGAAGACCTTGCTGCCACCATCGCTTGCCTAAGACAAGAAAAAGCTGATTTGGAAAAACGCTTACATAAAGTGGAAGAAGAAAAAGCAATAATGGCGGCCAATGCCAAAGAGCGTGATAGCATGCTTGATTACTTTTCCCGCAAGTGGAAGATTGAAGACTTTATCTCTCCCGATCAAATACAATCATGGGAGCAAGAGATCGATAGACTTGTCCAAGAGAGAAACGAGATGATTAAAGCTCACAAGGAAGAGATTCGAAGTTTGAAGAGAAAGCGCCGACTCGAAGACTGATTTCTTATTGTTCTTTATGTTATTTATTTTTAGAATATTTTGATGTAACTCTAAAAGCTACAAGACCATAAGTTCCAAAAAAAAAATCATTATTATTAATAATATTTTTGTTTTTATTTCCTTTTGATATGTGTTAAAAGTCCTTTGATCCCTTGAAGACATTGCATATGCACAAACATATCATTCATAAACATCGCATCACAGGTTTTCATAAAAACAAATACCTCATCTCTCCGCTGTTTATTTCAGTAAGAAAGATGGATCTCGAACAATCTGTCAAGAATCTCCAAACTCAGAATGCTGAATTTCAAGCTTTGATCCTGAACTTGTCCAAGGGGCAAGATGAACTGAAAGCTCTCCTGACTAAGAAGACGAAGACTCAGAAACCCAAAGGAGTGATCAACCTGGGGAGAAGGTTCAAAGGCCGTCCTAAGAAAGCTGAAGAAGCTCAAATTCCCAAGGATGAGGAAGAAGAAGAACATGATGGTGACGCTGGAAGTAATGTGGGCTCTGATGGTCAAGGTGAGGACGAAGAAGAGGATCCTCAAGACGAGGATGAATCTGATGAGAAGTATAGGCTATTGGAAGACCGTCTGAGAAGCGTGGAAATTCAGAAAGTAACTGGGCTGGATTTCGAAGAACTAGGACTCGTTCCTGGGTTCGTTATCCCTCCGAAATTCAAAACTCCCGCCTTTGCTAAGTATGATGGAGTCTCCTGTCCCAAGATGCACTTGAGATCTTACGTAAGGAAGATTCAGCCTCACACTGCTGATAAGAGGCTCTGGATCCATTTCTTCCAAGAAAGTTTATCTGGAACTCAACTCGAATGGTACTATCAACTAGAGGGTACTAGTATCCGTACTTGGGAGGATTTGGTTGTTGCTTTCTACAAGCAATACCAATACAATTCTGATCTTGCACCAACTCGCATGCAACTACAAAGCATGTCTATGGGACCTAAGGAAAGTTTCAAGGAGTATGCTCAAAAGTGGAGAGATCTAGCTGGGAGAGTCCAACCTTCCTTGACTGATAGGGAGTTGGTGGACATGTTCATGGGTACGCTAACTGGGCCGTTCTATAGTCACTTGCTGGGTAGTTCCTCGTCTGGATTTACTGATCTTATCTTGACTGGAGAACGTGTTGAGAATGGTATTCGAAGTGGGAAGATTCAAGTGGGCTCATCTTCTGGTACTACAAAGAAACCATATCATGGAAAGAACGAGTCTAATGCTGTCCACAGTCAGAAGGGCCGTGATAAGAATGATCATAACCAATCTGTTGGGGCTGTCCTCATCTCTACTCCAACATCTCAACAAGCTCCTAGACAAGAGTATCAACGCAAGACTGATAGACCAAGGAGGCAATTCACTAAAATTAACATGCCTCTATCTCAAGCTCTGCAACATTTGTTGAAAGCCAACCTGATCACCATAAGAGATCCTCCAAAGAACATCACCACTACATCTCCAAATTATGATCCTAATGCAAAATGTGTGTATCATTCCAATACCTCTGGACACACTGCTGATAATTGTTGGGCATTGAAAAATAAGATCCAAGACATGATAGATGCTGGTGAAATCGAGTTCGACGCCCCGGTGACTCCTAATGTCATCACTGCTCCTATGCCAAAGCATGACAATACTGTTAATGCTATCATGGACACAATCCATGTCTATGATGTAAGAGATCTGTCAACTCCTCTCCCAGACATCAAGAGAAAGCTGCTGCGATCTGGTTTATTTCCAGGTTGCGACCCTGACTGTTATTACTGTGAACTCATACCCGAGGGTTGTGAGAATCTGAAAAGAGGTATCCAAGGTTGGATGGGTCGTGGCACCATCAGGTTTGAGAAGACTCCTTCCATTGAGGAGTTGTGTGAAGGTTTCTCCCGTGGTTTGAAGTTCGAAGATGTATCCGTCATTTCCAAAGTCCCTTTAAAGATCCCTACCAAGGCTCCTTTCAAGATTTCTGCTGAACCCCGTGTGGCTCCGATCATTATCACTCAACCTGGTCCGATGCCATATTCTTCTGATAAGGCTGTCCCTTGGAATTATGGTGCCGAGGTCTATGTTCAAGGAGTTAAGTAAGAGCTTGAACCTGATAAAGTTTCTGAAGATGCCAATCCTGATGTGGGTAATATTGCTGGAACTAGTAAAGTGACAAGAAGTGGAAGAGTGTTTTCTCCAGAGATCTCTCCAAACACTGCTTCACCTGCTGCTACTATTATCCCAAGTGCTGATGCTCGTGGTAAAAGACCACTGCATGAACCTGAGACTGTCACTGAAAATCCGCCATCTGAAGAAACAAATGAGTTCCTTAAGATCATTCGCAAGAGTGATTATGACATTGTTGAACAAATGGGGCATACTCCTTCCAAGATCTCTATGTTGTCACTTTTGAGTTGTTCCAAGACTCACGCCAAGGCTATGATGAAGTTTCTAGAGGCTGCCCATGTGCCACAAGAGATTACTGTCACTCAACTCGAGAATTGTATTGCAAACCTGACGACAGATAACTACCTTGGTTTCTCTGATGCCGATCTGAGTCCTAGTGGGAAGAATCATAACAAGGCACTGTATATCTCCATTGAATGTGGTGGTACCACCCTGGCTCATGTACTGGTTGACAATGGCTCGTCTCTGAATGTGCTACCCAAGTTGGTGATGGACAAACTCAAAGTTGACGGAATTGAGTTGAAATCCAGTGATGTGATAGTAAAAGCTTACGATGGCACAATGAGTACTGTGTATGGAGAAGTTGAGCTCCCGATCAGAGTAGGTTCCCAGACTTTCAATACCGTGTTCTATGTGATGGATATTCGTCCCGCCTATTCATGTCTACTTGGACGTCCTTGGATACATGGGGCAAATGCTGTGACTTCAACTCTCCATCAGAAACTGAAATACCCAGCGAAAGGCAAGATCGTCACTGTGTATGGTGAAGAAGAGTATGTGGTAAGCTTCATAGATGAGACCAAGTATCTTGAATTCACTGGAGAAGCTTTTGAATCTCCCCGTATAGCGTATGAATTAGTCCCCCAAGTGGTTCCCGAGACTAAGCACGTCTATACTCCTCCTAAAGTTACTGGGGTTATTCCTGCAATGGCTTCTCTGAAAGACGCTAGGGCTGTGGTAGAAGAAGGTGGCTGCACCATCTGGGGGCAATTACCTGATATTCCATACAAATCCAACAAATGGGGTTTAGGCCGCACTGCTAAGGATCAGAAGGGAGAACAACATCCTCGTCCAGAAGGTTTGAAGCATCATTTCATCAGCAAGGGGGTCAATGCCATTGGAGAAGATGAAGATAATTACAACCTGGACAAGTGGATCTTCCCTACATCAGACAAAGGGCTGGACAACTGGAAGACTGAAGACATTGTTTCTATCTCCTATAGTCAGGAGTAATTGCCGTTCTTAGTTTTATTTCCTGCTTTCCTTTTTTATTTCCAAGTTTAAATCATGTACTTCGATAAACAATAAACTCAAAAGCCGTGTGTCCTGCCCGAGGCACAATGGTCCATTGTTAGGGCTTGTCATTTCATAAGCATATTTTCATTCAATAAAACATTGGACGTTTCGTATTCAAATTGTGTGTTCGCTTTTCTTTTTCTTTACTTTTATAGCTATGTGTTGTCACACACACCCACATGCACTGCAGATCCATATCCACTCTGGATCCTATCGATAACGACTCTGCTATTGCTAAATATGACTTTGAAAATCCGATCTACCAAGCTGAGGATGAAGGTGAGGAAGGTTGTGAAGTGCCTAGAGAACTTGCCAGATTACTAGAGCAAGAAGAAAAGACTATGCAGCCACACGAAGAGCCAATTGAGGTTGTGAACATAGGTACCGACGAAGAAAAGAAAGAGATCAAGATAGGGGCTGAATTAGAGGATGCTGTCAAACAAAGACTAATTTAGATGTTACGAGACAATGTTGAGATCTTTGCTTGGTCCTACGAAGATATGCCTGGGCTCGATACTGATATTGTGGTTCATCGTCTACCTATTAAGGAGAACAGTCCTCCGGTTAAACAAAAGTTGCGAAGAAGCAGACCTGACATGGCTCAGAAAATCAAAGAAGAAGTCGAGAAACAATTCAACGCTGGGTTCCTGAAAGTAGTGAGTTATCCGCCATGGATTGCCAACATAGTACCCGTACCCAAAAAGGATGGGAAGGTCAGAATGTGTGTAGACTACAGAGATTTGAATCGAGCAAGTCCTAAAGATGATTTCCCATTGCCACATATCGACATTCTGGTTGATAGTACTGCGCAATGCAAAGTATTCTCTTTCATGGATGGCTTCTCAGGTTACAATCAGATCAAGATGGCACCCGAAGATATGGAAAAGACAATTTTTACTACGCCTTGGGGCACCTTCTGTTACAAGGTCATGCCATTTGGGTTGAAGAACGCTGGGGCAACATACCAACGTGCGATGGTAGCCCTATTCCATGACATGATCCACAAAGAAATAGAGGTCTATGTTGACGATATGATTGCTAAGTCCAACACTGAAGAAGAACATCTGGTCCATTTGCAGAAGTTGTTTGATAGGTTGAAGAAGTACAAGCTGAGACTGAATCCGAACAAGTGTACCTTTGGCGTAAGGTCTGGTAAGCTGCTGGGTTTCGTTGTTAGCAGTAAAGGTATTGAAGTCGATCCTGCAAAGGTAAAAGCTATACAAGAGATGCCTGCTCCGCGAAACGAGAAAGAAGTTAGAGGATTTCTGGGACGTCTGAACTACATTGCTAGATTTATCTCCCACCTGACCGCTACTTGTGAGCCAATCTTTAAGCTACTGAGGAAAGATCAAGTAGTGAAATGGAACGACCAATGTCAAGAAGCCTTTGACAAGATAAAGAAGTATCTGCAAGAACCTCCGATCATGATACCACCTGCTGAAGGAAGACCTCTAATTATGTACTTAACAGTGTTAGAGAATTCGATGGGGTGCGTACTGGGGCAACATGACGAGTCTGGTCGAAAAGAGCATGCAATATACTACCTTAGCAAAAAGTTTACCGACTGTGAAACAAGATACTCACTGCTCGAGAAAACTTGCTGTGCTTTGGCATGGGCTGCTCGCCGACTGAGACAGTATATGTTGAACCATACCACTTTGTTGATTTCTAGAATGGATCCTATCAAGTATGTGTTCGAAAAACCCGCTCTCTCTGGACGAATAGCGAGATGGCAAATGATACTAACAGAATACGACATCCAATATACGACACAAAAAGCAATCAAAGGAAGTGTAGTTGCAGATCATTTGGCCCAACAAGCTGTAGACGACTATCAATCTATGAGCTTTGAATTTCCGGATGAAGATGTTATGCTTGTTACTAATTATGAACAACCTGGCCCGGATGAAGGACCAGAACCAGGATCCCGATGGACTATGGTTTTTGATGGAGCTTCAAATGCACTTGGTAATGGTATCGGCGCTGTAATTGTCTCTCCCGCAGGTGGACACACTCCATTCACAGCAAGACTATGTTTCGACTGTACCAACAACATGGCTGAATATGAAGCCTGTATCTTGGGACTCAGAGCTGCTATCGACCTAAGAATCAAGTTCTTGGAAGTATATGGGGATTCAGCCCTAGTAATCAGTCAAATCAAAGGAGAATGGGACACGAAGCATCCTAATCTCATGCCTTATAAAGATTTGGTGCTATCTTTAATTCCACATTTCGAAGAGATTACTTTTGAACATATTCCCCGAGAAGAGAATCAACTGGCAGACGCATTAGCTACTATGTCATCCATGTTCAAGGTCAGATGGGACAACGAGGCTCCTATAGTTATTATTGAAAGATATGACGAACCAGCATACTGTTACGAGATAGCTACTAACGAGGTTGAAGAGAAACCATGGTTTCACGAAGTAAAAAGATACCTCGAGACTCAAGAATACCCTGAAGGGGCATCCATCAACGACAAAAAATTCTTGAGAAGGTTCGCATCCAAGTTCTTTCTGAGCAATGGAACCTTATACAAGCGCAACCATGATTCAACCCTGCTTCGTTGTGTGAACAAGAAGGAAGCTGGAGAGATCATGGAAGACATGCATGATGGCACTTTTGGAACCCATTCTAGTGGACATACTATGGCTAAAAAGATTCTGAGAGCAGGTTACTACTGGTCCACTATGGAGACTGACTGTCACCAACATTCAAGAACTTGCCACAAGTGTCAGATATACGCCGACAAAGTACACGTGCCTCCTGTTCCTCTAAATGTTCTAACTGCTCCTTGGCCTTTTGCAATGTGGGGCATTGATATGATCGGAGAAATTAAACCTACCGCTTCCAATGGACACCGTTTCATCCTGGTAGCCATTGACTACTTCACCAAATGGGTAGAGGTTGCTTCCTTTGCTTCCGTAACCAAGAATGTGGTGGCTCGATTCATTAAGCACAATCTCATCTATCGGTATGGAATCCCCGAAAGGATTATCACTGATAATGGTACCAATTTGAATAACAAGATGATTACCGAGCTCTGCACACAGTTCAACATCAAACACCACAATTCTTCTCCTTACAGACCGAAGATGAATGGCGCTGTGGAAGCCGCCAACAAGAACATAAAGAAAATTGTACAGAAGATGACTGTGACTTACAAGGATTGGCATGAAATGCTACCATTTGCTCTTCATGGTTACCGTACCTCCGCACGTACATCAACAGGGGCAACCCCGTTCTCATTAGTCTATGGTATGGAAGCTGTGTTACCGATTGAAGTCCAGATTCCGTCCTTAAGGATCATGAAAGAGGCAGAGCTAGATGAAGACGAATGGATTCAGACTCGACTAGACCAAATAAATCTGATTGACGAGAAGAGGCTTGCGGCTGTTTGTCATGGACAATTGTACCTGAAGCGTATGATCAAGGCATTCAACAAAAGAGTCAAACAACAAGTCTATCAGGCTGGTGACTTGGTCATAAAGAGGATTATCCTACCACAAGGTGACCCTAGAGGCAAGTGGACTCCCACCTATGAGGGACCATTTGTAATCAAGAAAATTTTCTCTGGAGGAGCAATGATACTCACTACGATGGACGGAGAAGACTTTCCACAGCCTGTGAACGTAGACATAGTCAAAAAATACTACGCATAAGATACGACCCGCTAGGTCGATGCACCTAGGCAAAAGTAAGGGCATCCTGGCAAACCAAAAGGGTTTGGGCAAAAATTAGGGATATATATAAAAAATGTACACCTGGCAAGTTGAAAACCCGAAAGGGCAACTTGGGCAAAAAAGGGTATCCTGGTAGGCTGAAAACCCGAAAGGGCGGCCTAGGCAAAAGTTAAGGATTTAAGCGTACGACTAGGTCTCGTTCAGATCCCATCAATCAGATACATCTACAACATCAAGTTCAAAGGGCTCAGAACGATTCAATCATCTTCCTCCAACAAGCAAGGGATAAGATGCTCGAAGACATAATAGCAATAGCAGAATTGAAACTCAATAGGATTAATTCCACATAGCTATTTTTCCTTTGTTTTTATTTTGTACTTTTTTCAAAAACACACAATATGTTCTTTATTCTGCCTATTCATGGCCCTTCTTAATACAAGTTACTTTCTTTACTTCAAATTTTTCGTTGCTTTTTCGAATACGCAAACGTCCAATGATAATTTTGAATGAATATATGCATATGAACATGATTATCATTTATTTTTCTTTCCGTAAAAATATCTATTAGTTCATTAGATAGGAAAGGCAAAAGAGACAATGTCTAAGGTAATCCAGAAGTTCTCCTTCAAAAGTCAATAATCTGGTGGAATCCCCACAGAGTATTCATCAAGAAGATATCTGCAAAGCTCTCAACAAAAGACATAGTTCCCCAACAGAACTTATCAATGCTCTCATCCCCAGTCAGGGTACATCAAGTTACTGATTATCCCCAAGCAAAATACAAGTCCCCAGCTGAGCATCTTTAAGACAAGATCAAACAACAAAATTACAGGGACATGGAGATTCAATTTCTCAATCAAGACGACATAAATCATATTCATGCATCATAAATCATAAACATATTCATACATCGCATACATACTGAGCTCACGCATAACATACCATGCTCCTCATTTATTTTGAGAGACTCATTACATAATACACGCATCATGACATTATATACATTGCTACACCTATTGCAGAATACAGGTACAGACAAATGAACGAAATCTCCATTTTCCAAGATCTAATTCATCTACCACGAACGGTGGTGACACGATCATTTTCAAAGATCTAATTCAGTTGCTACGAACGGTATTGACACGGTCAGAGATCTAATTCCATCATCACGAAGGGTGTGGACACGATCAATTATCCTCCTCAGTCTAATTCAGTTACTACGAATGGTGCTGACACGACAAGAGAAATCTAATTCTATCATCACGAACTATGTAGACACGATTATCTCCCCAAGATCTAATTCGGTTACCACGAACGGTGCTGACACGATCGACCTTTAAAGATATCTAATTCTATCATCACGAACGATGTAGACACGATCATCTTTCCGAGATCTAATTCAAGTATTACGAACGGTACTGACACGATCAAATCTCAGAGATCTAATTCCATCATCACGAACGGTATGGACACGATCAACTGCTTCTAAAAGTCCAATTCGGTTACCACGAACGGTGCTGACACGACAAGAGATCTAATTCTATTATCACGAACGGTATAGACACGATCATATCTCCGAGATCTAATTCAAGTATTACGAACGGTACTGGCACGATCAAATTCTCAAAGACCTAATTCATTTACTACGAACAGTAATGACACGATCAAATTCTCAAAGATCTAATGCGTTTACTACGAACAATAATGACACGATCAACACTCGAGCAACTACTTCTCAAACACTTCAAACACAATCTAAGGCATGATTTACTGGATGGCGTCTTTAAGCCCATCCCCATCACACACCTGGATGGCATCTTCAAGCCCATCTCCGACAAAAGTCCCTACTCCAGCTAGGGCAAATTTCTTGGTATTCTAGTGTTCAATCATCTTCCACCTTCAGATACCGACTGGCATACAAACCGCTCTACATCTTCAGGTGTAAGATAATTGAACAGGGGCAGCTGTCATACCCCAAAATTTGCCCATACGTTTTCTCCTATTCAAAATCAAATCAATGCGCAAAACCCATAAGACACATTCTCCTATACAAAGGCTCTGAACTAGGGTTTGATTCTTTCAAAGGAAAATCATTGAATCAATGGCTCCAAGGCATCTCATATGGCTCAATATATCTCACATCATCTCCATGACAAGTATCAAGTCTCATCCCAAAGAATTAGTCACTCAATTGTTCAAAAAATCAACAGTCGACTAGTTGACTTAAAAAGTCAACTGTGGTCAAAGTAAAGTCAAAACTTCTGATTTTTTGTCAAGATCCTCATATTGAAGTATCATTCACCATTTGATCAAGAATTGTTCATGGTTCATCAAGGAAAGATAAAAAATCAACAAATCAAAAAGTTTCTAAATTAGGGTTTTAATATGAGACCAAAGAAATTGGTTAGAGGACTCTCTAAGGTTTCTAAAAAGTCCAAGAACTTGGAAAAATATTGAAGTATGAGGAGATGGCAAGGTGTACAAGTTCACTTAAATTCAAGGGCATGTATGGAAAGAAAAAGCTCAAAACCACCAATATTTCCAAATGGGCCTATGATCTTTCCATCCAATCTCTATCATGAGCCCATTCACGATCCAAAACAAGAGTCATGATATTTTTGCTATTTTTGTTAATTATTTTATGGTTTATATCACTTTAAATCATAAGTTAATTATATAAAATAGTAAATTAAATAAAGATTTGATCTTGCTTTGAGTTTAAATCAAGGAATCAATCAATATAATCCTCCAAATAGATCAAATTTCGTTCAAAGCAAATTGGTGAAGAAAAGATTTGGTTTTGGACATATTTGGAAAGATTTGCAAATCAAATTTTCTCAAAGAACAAATCATTGATTCAAGGAGATTTGGTCAGAAATTGTTAACCTAAACCTTTCTATTATAAATACATAACAAGTGCAGACCCCAAGGGTTACAGAATTCTGCCTCCAAGAGTTCCAAAACCGAGTCCAAAAATTCCAAGAAAACTCAACTTCGAATTCTGAATTAGAGGACAATTCAAGTGATTTTGTTGATTGCAACGTGTTCCAAGATCCTCAAGAAAGTTGTCCCAATCATCCCAAGGCTTTAAAACATCCAGAACAAGACGTTGTAAGTCACTCTTAACCGATTCTTAAATTGCTTCGATTCTACAAATTCATGCATTCATTCTCGAATCCAATTGCATATTTGTGTTTCTTATACTGTGTTGATTAATTCTGGAAAGTTTTGGACATTATGATGTTGTTATATACATTTTGCCATGTTAGGGTTTGCAACTCCAATTTGGGGGGTTTTGCTACAGGTTAAATTAGGCCTAATTAAAGACAAGGTTGTGATCGTGAGACCTGGACGATCACATCTATGGTCTCGCGAAGAATTTTTGTTGTGTTTTTGTTGTATTCCTAAAAATCACAGGCTATGGCGACAGATGAAGCAACCGTAGGTAAAGGGCCTGGTTTTGACGACGGCTGGAGGTCAGGGATGAGTACGTGTCCACGTACTATTGGCCCATTCAAAACAGAATTGGCGCGCGCATTACTTGGTTTTCCTGGGATCCGGTGCGTTAAGAAACATGGCTTATCATGCACTCCCATCATCGCAGCCATCCGATCATCATTATTTCCGATCCAACGAGCGTCAGAACGAGGGTGCACCATGGACTCCCACACGCATGCTACACCGGATCGACCAGCTAAGTTTCTAATTTTTTTTTATTTTTAATTGCATAACTCTTTATTTATATTTATATATATATATATATATATATATATATATATATATATATATTTTGTTTTGTTTTGTTTTATTTGTATTTATTAATAAAACTTTATTTAGTTTTCTAAAAAACCTTTTTTTCCTTTTTATCATAATAATAATAATGATATTAATAAATATTTTATTTTAGAGTTATCTTATTTAAATTATTTTTAATTTACATTTAATTACATAATTACTTTAAAAATTCACGTTTATTTTATTTTAATTCCAAAAAATTATAAAATTATTTTTACACTCGATTTTACTTTTCTATCTTGATCTAATTAATTAGGTCGCGAGACCAATAATTAATTAAAATCATATTCCATTCGAATCCTGATTTGGGTTCACAAGAAATAACCCTACACTGAGTATTTTTGTTTTGTGTCTTCTTTTCAGGGTTGACTTTTCAAGTACACTCCGATTACGCGCCAGATCAAGACTAAAAGCTAAGTCCCGATTCAACCCTTATTTTTTTATTCTTTTTGTTTATCTTCCCTATTTTTACAATTAGGGTTTGTTATTAAATATCAATGAACTATCTGTACACTCACGCCTTGTCGTTTCTTTTTTTCTCCTAATGGTCAGAGTCGATGCTTCAGGCAAACCCTTGCCCCCAACCCTGTCATGGCAAATGCCAAGCTAAGTACTTTTCATTCACTTATTTTATTAATTTCAGTATTCCTTTTTATGGTTAATAAGGTTCGCCTTCGAACTGATAATGCACTCACTCTCTGTTTTCTGTCTCTTCTTTTTCCTTTTCAGGTTTGTCAAATGCCAAAGCTACGAGTTTGGTAACCCTAAAACCTAACTTCAATATTTTATGCTTTAATTATTATTACTTATGTCAAACCCTATTAAGGGATCCGCTGGTTACAATTTCCCTCCCCCATATCTGTTTTGATTATATTATTTAAATGCGTGGTTAGTAATCCTAGGGAGTGCAACCTTTGAATTGAACATAGAATCACTAAATTTACAAGATAATATATTTGAATATAATCACGTGATTGGTGCACACACGCACACTTTTGGGTAACCCCTCTGTTGCCTTGTTGCCTGTTGCCTGTTGCCTGTTGCCTGTTACCTTGTTGCCTTGTATTTTGTGCAGAATAGCCAGTCCCTCGAATACGAGGATACCTCAGCCATGTTGCCTCGATTAAAGGTCATGGTCCCTAATTCGATACGCTAACATGACCTTGACCCTCGGAAGTTGCCTACGGAAAAGGCTGAGGTATCTTCTGGTTGCCTACGAAAGGCTATTCTGATCCTTCCCCTTAGACTACCTGCCTCTCTATGGCATGGGTCAGTCTTTGAGTAAATGATAATTCGATGACCCTTCTACCTCCAAACGAAAGGCTTCCTGCCCTCTTATGGCAAGGACTGACCCTTTCATTCTGAAAGGCTAAAAAGAGACCTATCATCTGAGTTTAAGGTAATTGCCCCTAATTGCCTTGCCATGCTCTATTTTCTATATTCTTTCTCAAAATTCTTCAAAAAACTGGCTACGCTCATTTTACGAGCTAAAGTCCATTTTTTCCTCTTTCATCTACATTTTCTGAAAACGAGCAAGCAAAGCAATTAAGAGCCCATGGAAAACCATGGATGCAAAGGGTTCCTTACACCTTCCCTTTGCATAAATTACCCCCCGAACTTAGATTTCTATAAAAGGTTTTTTCTGTTTCTTGTAGCCTTTCTGAATTTGTTTGGATAAAATAAAAGTCGGTGGCGACTCATGCTTAACCGCGACATTTCGATTATGAAAAGTCAGTTCACCGTATTACAGTTAGGAACAGGAAAATATCTTGGCTTACCCTCTATGATTGGAAGAAGTAAGAAGGCTACTTTCGCATATATTAAGGATCGAATCTGGAATAGGATTAACTCTTGGAAAGGGAGATCTCTATCTAAAGCAGGAAAAGAAATTATGATCAAATCTGTTCTCCAGGCTATTCCGTCGTACATTATGAGTCTATTTATCCTTCCAGAGGTAGTTATACAGGATATTGAAAGGTTGCTGAATGCTTTTTGGTGGGGAGGTGGGAAGGATGGTGGAGGAATTCGTTGGATGGCATGGGATAGGTTAGCGTGTCCTAAGGAAGACGGCGGTTTAGGCTTTCGAGACTTTAAAGCGTTTAACATGGCTATGGTAGCTAAACAAAGCTGGTCCTTACTATCGAAACCAGATACTCTCGTCTCTAGAGTTTTCAAAGCAAGGTACTTTTCCAATAATTCTTTTTTTGATTCTTCCCTTGGTTATAACCTGAGTTTTGTCTGGAGAAGTATCTGGAAATCCTGTGAGGTTCTAACTCTAGGATGCAGGTGGTGTATTGGTGATGGTAGTCAGATAAATATTATGCAGGAACCTTGGTTTCGTGGTAGCAGTGACGGTAAATTAAGAGGACTGCAAAAACAGGAGGTTTACCATATGTCTGTGTCGCACGCTCGCGAAAAATGAACAGAGTCGCCACCAATATATTTATCCCATAAGGGAAAGGAATATCATAAAACCTACAAAGGAAGGAACAGGGTCTTGCGACCAGAGAATCAAGGTACGGGAGTCGGTTACGCAAGGGGAAGGTATTAGCACCCCTCGCGCCCATCGTACTCGATGGTATCCACCTATGTTTGTTTCTATCTAAAGGGTGTGTACTATGTCTAAACCTAAATGTGAATGAATGCAAAAGAAATACGGGGAAAAGAAGGAATATTTACAAATGTGCTCGTTCAAGCCCCGCGACTTGATGCCTACGTATCCTTTTCAGGAATCAGAGCGTCGTAGTTTGGCTCAATATTTTCTGTTTATTTTTGTGTTTTTTAGTTGGGCGGAGTTAACGCTCGCGCTCTTGCATAAGGGATCGACCTAGGATGCAATGGAGCGGAGATAACAATGCCCTTAAGAAAGGAGAGGAGAGAGAGAGTTTGAGTGTTTCGAGGAAATCCCTAAAGCAAGGGAAACTCGAGTTACTCTTTGGTTTGTGTTTTTTAGAATTTGGGAACTTACGCCCGAATGGTTCCCTAAAGCAAGGGAGATCCAAGCACTCGAATGATTCCCTAAAGCAAGGGAGATTCAAGCTTCCATTCCCTTTTTAATGATTTTCACTTTTTTATTAATGTTTTAAGTGTTTTCTTTGTATTTTTTAAAGGGATTTTATTTTGATATTTATTAGATGTTTTAGGTGTTGTAAAAGAAAAAGAATGAAAATGGGGGAGACTAGCCTAATTTCTAAATCTATGTTATGGATTATTCTAATAGAAAATGAGGAAGAAAAGTTTTAGATGGATTAAAAAACAGAATTAAAGACCAAGGGTATTCTAGACATTTCACAATGGAAAATATTCACAAAACAATTCAATCTATACAAACCCAAAAATCAATTATGAAAATTATTCACAAACTATGTCATTTTTATTTACGAAAGAAACTAATTTTTGAATTAAACTAAGAAATACTATGATTCTTGTTTATGGTCTTTATGTGAAAAAGTCTATTAAAAATTCTAAGGAATACTAATTAAAAGTCAATTAAAAGAAATTAAAGAAATTCTAAAAAATCTAATTAGTAGAAAAAATATTTGTTGGAGTTTTTATTTAAAAGAAAAAAATAATTAATCAACCAAAAAGAATAAAAGAAAGAAAAAACTATTTTTATTATTGTTACGAAAGGGGGGGTAAGAGTAAAAGGAATGAACTAAAAATCATTTGAAACATAAAATGGGCCAGAAATGGGGGTGTGGAAGTAGCAGGGGCGCCTGGCCCAACCCATGAAGCGCTGAGGTGTATCAACGAGTGGGGTGTGCATTCCAGAAAAATGCTGGGCCTATAGCAGCGCGGCCCAACACCATTTTATTCCCACTTGTTCTATTTTATTCATTTATTATGTGGCTTTCAAAAAGAAAAAAACGTGACATGACCTCATTATCAATTGGTCACCTTTGCTTTTTAAATGAGTAAGACAAAATAAAATTGCCAGACCAATCACAATAGCACACCGCACCCACTCATCATGATAAAGAGACAAGCCTAGGATAATATTTCATAAAAGGAGAGAGAGGCAAGCCATGCGGACGTGAACAGTACCATGGAGGTACTGTTCATCGTCTTCCCCAACTCGACGTCGTACTCTCCTCGCGGCAGCGCCGGCGCTCCAGCCACCACCACCACAGCGGCCAAGACCACCGTCCCCCTCGGTTTTGCGCACTGAATCTGAATACGAACTCTGTTCTTCCTAAAAACTGCTCTATCATGCAAACCGAATTCAATCTTAAGACTCTAATGGAAATAAAACCTGAACGGATACCATCATTGCACTCACAACTGACATAGCAATCATCCACAAAATTCAAACACTGGAATATTGGTGCATTTCACGTGAACAGAATATGAAGCCATGAATTGAATAAAGATCTCGTAGCAACAGCTTGTACACGAACCGCTACATGCTCTCTAAGGTGTGGAAGAGATCGAAAGACTAACCTGAAAACGCTTTAAACTCAGGGTCACACACGATCCGTAACTGGATGCTACGATTCTTGGAGCTTATCCTCGAAGCTTTGACCTCAACTGTGGTGCGGGGCTGTAGAAGAAAGGAGCACGGTTGAAGGAGCTAAGATGATGATGATGCAGCTGCAATGGAAGAGTGAGACTTGAGGTAACTAGTTGGGGATCAATGAAGGTTGAGATGGATGAGGAAGAGAGGAGAGTGAGAAAGAGAGTAGAGAAAGAGAATAGAGAAGTGAGAGAGAGAGAGAGAGAGAGAGAGAGAGAGAGAGAGGGAGAGAGAAGAGAGTGAGGAAGAGAAAGAGAGTAGAATGAGTGTATGTAATGAGAGTGTAGTGAGAAGTGGAAGTGTGTAATGATTGCTGTGCTGCTTTGTATTTATATTGCCAATCATTGGTTTGTGAAAAAGATTCTTGAATGTGGGACTTGGAATAGTTTGTAACATGCCCTTTTTTATTTTCTTTGATGTGGGACTTGCATGAGGTGTGCATGGTTGTAGTTGTTGCTTTTCCTCTTAAGCTAGTGAGCAATCTTGCGACATGGAATAATTCTTAGGCATGCTTTCAATATGATAGTGTTTGCATGGCTTGTTATGGTATATGGATGGTATTTGTGACACAAACTCATGCATAATGCTGCAGCAAATGCGTTCTCTTAGGCATGCCCAAGGTAGCCACTTTATGCCCTCATATCTCATGCCATGGGTAACCAAATGATGCAACATTATTGTCATAGAAAAGAGGGCATGGGATAGAACAAGATTGGTGTTGGAAATATTTCAAGATGAAGCCTAGAAGTGTGAGAAAAATGGCCTTGAACTCATGCAATTCCTACTGCACACGCCCAGCAAGGTGCTGTCCCATGCGTATGGTCAGATTGTAACTTTGTGAGGGTGGTACTTTGAGCCTCTCTATCTTGATCAATACATGTCCAAAATTAGTGATACTGGTCTCAATGGATAGAGGACATGGCAAAGAGTAGCTTAGAACCAGGCTTGTTTAAGATAGTGACTTGTGGAGGAAGAAAGAGACCTTGACATTTGGCACACCATGTGCTTGCTGAAATGCGTTGCGTGCCCAGCATTCTGTGCCTTGGCTGCCTGCAGAGTTTGGTCAGGGTTGGGGCACCACTTTGAAGGCTTGTATCTCACTCAATATTTATCCAATCATACCAATTCTTGTTTCAATGGATAGAGGAGATGGCAAAGAAGAGATTGATACCAAGTTTGCATTCATAGCACTTCTGTAGAGCTCTAAAAATGGCTGGAGATTTGGCATACCAGGTGTTTGTTAAAATGCCAGGTCATGACCTGACTTGTGACCTGGAATATGACTTGGTTCAAATGAGTTTTCAGCAACTTCACAACACTTTAGCTCTTCATACAAGCTTCAAATGAAAAAGTGTCCAACGACAAAGTTGTTCTCCTCCATGAGAGGAACAACTTTGAAGTTGGAAATTTTTCCAGAAGACGCCATTTGCCACGTGTAATTCAGTGCTGAAGTGGACTGTTCACCAAGATTTAGAGCATCAAACTTTTTCTAAGTGTTGGAAATTGTCTTTTTACTATTTTTTGCAACTTTTTGTCGAACTCTTGATTTTATCCATTCTTCGACTTTTCTTGATTGATTTTCCACCAATAGTCAATATTTGGATAATTTTCCCGATTTTGACCCGAAAGTCAACTGTTCCGATTTTTCCGACAATTGATGAAATTCCCGATTAAATCTCTTCCAATCAATTCCAGTCAAACAAACACCTCCACAAGGTCAGCATGAGAAGTTTTCCACACATAGAAGCCATTCCTGATTAAACGTTGACCGGAAAGTCAACTGGTTGACTTTGGTCAAAGAAACCCTGATTTAAGGAACCGGATGATTTGCAGGCCAGTATCCTTCAATCAATGCCTTGACTTGAGATTGAGAAAAACCCCAATCTAGGAGGACTTCCTTGAACATGGAACCACATGATTATACCTCAGTCTCCTTATTTTCTGGTCAAAATTCTTTGCCACAGAGCTTTTTCTTGCTAGTCTTTGATTGACCAATGATATGCATGCATGGGTGTGAGTTATGACCTAAGTGACGTATGTACATGAATGCAAAGCCTAAGCCAGTTAGAAGTTAAGGGGTAGGACAAATTTGGGGTATGACAGCTGCCCCTATTTAATCGTCTTAGACTCGAAGGTGAGATTGGCGCCAGCCTTTCGAACGTTCGAAGTAGAAGAAGATTAAATACCGAAGACCTGAAATTTGTCCCGAGGAGATGGAGTGGTCTTTATTCTTTTATTTTTGTTTTGATATCTGCTGGGGAAAGAGAATTTTTGTTTTTCTGATGGAAATATTTACCGCGAATCATGGGATGAATGGTGAGAGCTTGTAACGTAGCCCAAGGTGCCAATACAAGGTTCTCAAAGGGAATGTTTACTACAAGGAAGTGGTCGGAGCGGAAGTATGTCTGGTGGGAAGGTAAGATAGACAAGTGTTTTAAAGGGGATACAGACGAGTATCGACAAAATGACACGTACGAGCATCAAAAGGGAGATACAGACGAGTATCGAAAGAATGACACATACGAGCATCAAAAGGAGATACAGACGAGTATCGAAAGAATGACACATACGAGCATCAAAAGGAGATACAGACGAGTATCGAAAGAATGACACATACGAGCATCAAAAGGAGATACAGACGAGTATCGAAAGAATGACACATACGAGCATCAAAAGGAGATACAGACGAGTATCAAAAGAATGACACATACGAGCATCAAAAGGAGATACAGACGAGTATCGAAAGGATGACACATACGAGCATCAAAAGGAGATACAGACGAGTATCGAAAGAATGACACATACGAGCATCAAAAGGAGATACAGACGAGTATCGAAAGAATGACACATACGAGCATCAAAAGGAGATACAGACGAGTATCGAAAGAATGACACATACGAGCATCAAAAGGAGATACAGACGAGTATCGAAAGAATGACACATACGAGCATCAAAAGGAGATACAGACGAGTATCGAAAGAATGACACATACGAGCATCAAAAGGAGATACAGACGAGTATCGAAAGAATGACACATACGAGCATCAAAAGGAAGATACAGACGAGTATCGAAAGAATGACACATACGAGCATCAAAAGGAAGATACAGACGAGTATCGAAAGAATGACACATACGAGCATCAAAAGGGGATACAGACGAGTATCGAAAGAATGACACATACGAGCATCAAAAGGAGATACAGACGAGTATCGAAAGAATGACACATACGAGCATCAAAAGGAGATACAGACGAGTATCGAAAGAATGACACATACGAGCATCAAAAGGAGATACAGACGAGTATCGAAAGAATGACACATACGAGCATCAAAAGGAGATACAGACGAGTATCGAAAGAATGACACATACGAGCATCAAAAGGGGATACAGACGAGTATCGAAAGAATGACACATACGAGCATCAAAAGGAGATACAGACGAGTATCGAAAGAATGACACATACGAGCATCAAAAGGAGATACAGACGAGTATCGAAAGAATGACACATACGAGCATCAAAAGGGGATACAGACGAGTATCGAAAGAATGACACATACGAGCATCAAAAGGAGATACAGACGAGTATCGAAAGAATGACACATACGAGCATCAAAAGGAGATACAGACGAGTATCGAAAGAATGACACATACGAGCATCAAAAGGAGATACAGACGAGTATCGAAAGAATGACACATACTAGCATCAAAAGGAGATACAGATGAGTATCGAAAGAATGACACATACGAGCATCAAAAGGAGATACAGACGAGTATCGAAAGAATGACACATACGAGCATCAAAAGGAAGATACAGACGAGTATCGAAAGAATGACACATACGAGCATCAAAAGGAGATACAGACGAGTATCGAAAGAATGACACATACGAGCATCAAAAGGAGATACAGACGAGTATCGAAAGAATGACACATACGAGCATCAAAAGGAGATACAGACGAGTATCGAAAGAATGACACATACGAGCATCAAAAGGAGATACAGACGAGTATCGAAAGAATGACACATACGAGCATCAAAAGGAGATACAAACGAGTATCGAAAGAATGACACATACGAGCATCAAAAGAAGATACAGACGAGTACCAAAGGAACGACACATACGAGCATCAAAAGAAGATACAAACGAGTACCAAAGGAATGACACATACGAGTGTTTGAGAAGCTTGGTAGATGGACTTACCGGGGATTGGGATTTGGTTTTGAAAATGGTGTGCCTGGACGAGGCGAGGGATGCACAACACAGGGGTTGGATCTTAAAAATTTTCCCGTACGAGGGAAGGAATCACGGAGACTAGGGACGACTAGGCTCGGCAATAAGATGACAGTAACCACGGGAGATTACGGGGATATTGATGCTTACGAAGCATAAGAATTACATTAATCCCTCACGCCAAAGGCGGGGTGTAACTCTTCAAGAGTGGCAATCGTTCGAATCGCCACACACCAAGTATGATTATCCAAACGATTGAAAAATGAAATGGGTTGAATGCCCACCCTCATTCGCACTCTAACTTGCACGCAACATATGGGAAATAACCATGACAAGACTAGAGACGACTAGACTCGACAAGAAGATGATAGTAACCACTGGGGATTACGGGAATATCGATGCTTACGAAGCATGAGAGCTACATTAATCCCTCAGGCCAAAAGGCGGGGTGTAACTCTTCAAGAGTGGCAATCGTTCGAATTGCCACACACCAAGTATGGTTATTCAAACGATTGAAAAATGAGATGGGTTGAATGCCCACCCTCATTCACGCTCTAATCTGCACGCAGCACATGGGAAATAACCTCGGAGACAACGAATCTGACGAAGAAAGACATTGTGTCCGATCCATATTGGAGAGAAAAACGAGACTTCTTCTGGGGATTGAGGACACCAAGTATCGGCACCGTGGCTTTGGGAGATATGTAATGGAGTAGCAGATATCAAGTGAAGTTTATACAGATGACAACTTCTGTGGGGATGCGCCATTGGCTTGATTTAGCATTGATTTGTATTATCTGGCTTACACTTTGTATGCATGTTTGAATTTTTCTATGGCGTAATGTTCCGCTTTTGACGGATATGCTACGCTTTTGAGGATGCAATGTTATATGCAGTGAATACTATATGCAGAATGCCAAATAAAGGCATTAGTGAGGTAAACACCAGGGAGAATCCCCTTAGTGTTAAGGACCATGTGGAGGTGCCAATAGATATTGGACTTTGATTTGTAAGATGCACTTTTCCTTGACTTGAAGAATGATTTCTGACTTCTCACCATGTGCCACTGCTTGGAGGATTTTCAACTTGAGGAGATTCCCTCGATTCACCATGTTGGGGATGAGAGATCCAGGTAAGGAGCCTTGGTTAGGGAAGTAGATCAACTCCTAGGAGAAATAAACTCCTATGCTTGAGGAATGGAACAAACTCTCAGGAGAAATAAACTCCTATGCTTGGGAGAGACTAAATTTCTAGGAGAAATAAACTCCTATGGTCGGGGAGCGACAAAAAACTCAGAATTGTGCCCCAAGCTTCGTGACTTATGGAGGAATTTGCCCCAAAGGATCCTTGGAGAGATTTTTCGAATCTCTACTTAACTGCCCCAGATTGGTCAAACTCAAGAGATATTCCTCGACATGATTGCCCCAGATTGATCGAAGCTTGAAGAGATTTATCGACATGATTGCCCCAGATATGCTGAATTTGAGAAGTCAAACCTCGATTCAATTGCCCCTGATTAGGTACATCTTGCTAGAATCCTCAGGCTTTCTTTGTTTTGAAGTCGAACAAACATGGAAACAAACTTTACCACGCTCAACGGAGTCTTCAAACTCTTCCCCTCAGGGTAATAAAAGGAAGCATTAACTGTTCGTGCCCAACAGAGTTTTTTTAGAGAGCCTGCCCCTTGATGGTCAACATTTGAAATGATTGGCTTTTACTCCTCGGAGTTCTCAAGTCTCTTGTATTTTGACATGATCAAGTTGCTCACTGATTCTCATCCTTGAAAATTTCCTTGATGTTAAGCACATATTTTGCATGCAAAAGAATGTTAATTCTAAGAATGATGATTCTAATGCAAAGCCTATGTTAGTCTTGAAGTTTAAAGAAACTTTTTATTGAAATGAGGTTGCGACCTCTTGTGAATGGATCACTAATTGACACAACCTCGATTTTTGCATATGGAAGATAAAGCAAACGTACGATACCAACATGGATATGAGTCTCGCTTCATTGGGAGTCAGTTAAACGCTATCTCTTCGGGGTGCGCTTTCAAGATAAACCCTACTTCAATTAGGACTTTTAAGGGTTGTAACTTGGCCGGGTTCACGGTTTAAAGAAACAAAGGATATTTAGGCTCAAAATTATTTGTACCCACCCCCTTCGTGATGTTCTCCAGTCCTATGTTCAATTTAGCTTGATACGAGTGTTCATCCCTCACAAGGAATTTTGAAATGGTTGAGGAATCATTGAGGTTCTTTGGACATGGCGGTCGCTCCCCTTTTATTCTTCTGATTCATGATCACACGACTTTGTTCTTGCTTGGCAATTTCGTCATCTTTTTTCTTTTGCCATTTTCTTTTCATCTTTTATTTTCATTATTTTTTCGCCATCATCTTTTTTTGCTCTCTTTTTTTTTTTTGAACAAGTCGTGTGACCTCGCATAGTCTTTGATTCGTTGGAGGTGATTGCGACTGCCTCACTCCTTTGATTTGATGAAGGATTACCATTGTGGTATCGTCATCTCTTGATCTCTTGATGGAATAAGGATAATCATTGCGGTTTTGACATTCCTCAACCTTTTGGAGGGTAACCATTATTGTATCCTTAGATGCATGCCCTTCTGGTGAGTTTTGAACACTCGATCAAGTCAAATGAACACTACCCTGCCCCAAGGTCAAAATAAGGGTTGTAATGATTTAGAAAAGAACTCCTACTTCAAGGCTCAAAGGGTTTGACGAGGGTCTATCTCCCTTATATCTCCGGTGTTTGGGGATTTGAAATAATGCCTGTACATCCTCAGTAGGGTTTTTATTCAAAAGCACACAATTGGAGATTTTGCATTTTTATCTTTCATCATTCTCCCTCCGCTCTTTGCCTAAGCAAGCGATTAGTAAAGTTGGTATCGTAATGCCAAAAACATTTTATGAGTGAAAACGAATGGGTTTCTTCAAGACAAACATAAACAATGTATTTTATTTTCATTCAGAAATTAACAAGTTTTTACATGCTATAAATGCTTAAACAAACAATGAAATGTTACGAATGAGAATGCAATAAAGAAACTAAATGAATGCCATTGTTGAGGAGACTTGGCTCCGTCTGGACTTATTGAGCTTGAATACTTTCTGCAGTTCCTTCCAAATACTTCAGATTACTTCAAAAGAAAACTCCAACGAAGTCACCCAAGAGTTGTAAACCTTTGCCTTGCTTTAGGGATTCGAGCAATGCGAGTAATGCAGTGCTCAAGATAAGAGCACGTCTTGCTTATCCCTCGTGCGGGAGCCCCAAGCATAGTTGCTAGAGTAGTAATCGCCATCCTAAATGGAAATACCTTGCATGGTCATCAAATTGAGGAGATCTACTTGTGGTGAAGAAGACCCAATACTCGAATCTTAACCAATTGCAGTTCCAACAAACAGGGAAGCGAATGGGACAAGGCAATAGAATCACATCAATTTGTTTTTCATATTCTTCTCGTTTCTGTTAACAAGCGGAGGCCAATGAGAGGGAAATTCCGAGAAGAGGCAACTGGGGTATGAAATAGAACCTTGAGAATGAGAAGCATTGTGTAGAACACTTTTGATTATCACGCGGAAGAAGATTCTGACGAAGTCACCTAGGAATTTGTAATGCTTTAAGGGATTCGAGCAATGTAAATGATGCAATGCTCAAGATAAGAATACGTCTTGCTTATCCCTCGATCGGGAGCCCCAAGCAACTTCCACACATGTACAGGAGATGATTACCAATTTAGCTTCAATATCCATCATTAGGAGTGAGAGTGGATGATCCTTGCATTTCTTGATATTAGGCATTAGGCACGAACCAACAACATCTGAATCAGTGGCGTCCGACTTTTTATGGCTTTCAATCTTTTCTCCAAGAGGTGGAACCTTTTGTCAGTTTTAATAATTGGAAACTTGAAGACTTCAATGATGTGAATTCTCTTTACCAAGGATAGGAATCTTAACATTATTTCAAACATTCTGATACATAAGACCTTCTCATGGGTGAGATCAACATTTGCATTTGGCCTAGGAGGAACTCGTCTCAATTCTTCTTGTCAAAGAGAAAAGGCTTGAATAACCTCCACACACTGATTCATGTCAGCTCCCATTTTTGTTCTCATCTCAGTCAAAACTCCACAGAGTTGTTCCAATGTCAGCTTTCAGGCATATAGCGGTGAGAAGTCAACTTTGTTGCTAAAGTCAGAACTTGAGTAGAAAGGGCCCCATAAGCTTCTGAGAGAACCATGAAATGCATGATAGTATGAATGCATGTTTCATTTCCAAGGGATCCTAAAGTCCTTTCACACCTTTTTTGTTTCTCTTTTGAAATCAAAGCTTTATTTTGTATAGAGTCTCTTTTTTTTTTCTTTTTTTTTTCTCTTTTTTTTTTGGAAATAGACTTCAGGATCTCTCACAAATGAAGTGGGTGAAGCAATGATGTTATGCAATGTAAAAGCATGGGATCAAGGTCCATATAATCTTAGTAACCACTGCACAATCCTCTGAATAATTGATGTAAAACCTCTGTACAGGCCAGATGTCACAGGATCAAAGGTTCGACGCCTTTTTTGAATACCAGAATATCAAGCACCATGAGAACAGACCAAATAAAGGTCCGACCTCAAATATGATGAGCCAATGGTATGTAGGAGCCAAGGTTTCCTGTCCCACCCCAATCTCACAGGTATGTATTCTAGACACGGACAAGTGGTCCCTAATGGTCACCAGGGTCTACAGCTCCCATGGGGTACAAAGTGTTTGAGGCAACAAGCGTGCCAGACACAGTGTTCCATGAAAGAACCTCACCCAGTTGTGGTACCCCATGCCAAGCTCGATCATAGCAAGCGCTACGGGAGTCAACATGAGCATCCACGCTAATCCTATGTGTCACTGGCCTGGGTAGTGGGCCTTTTACCTCACACAAACCCCCCACCTGCAAAACAAAGCAGAAAAATGTGTGGCCCCCACGGGGACCCATAATATAGTCCAGATGCATGCGGAAAGTAAACATGATATGTAAACAGGAAATAGACATGATATGCAAACATATATACAAAACATATAAACAGAACAAAGAAACACCCAATAAAAGAAACAAACAAAGGCTAGGATCGACTCGCTTAGGTTGTCCCCAGCAGAGTCGCCAGCTGTCGCACGCTCACGAAAAATGAACAGAGTCACCACCAATATATTTATCCCATAAGGGAAAGGAATATCAGAAAACCTACAAAGGAAGGAACATGGTCTTGCGACCAGAGAATCAAGGTACGGGAGTCGGTTACGCAAGGGGAAGGTATTAGCACCCCTCGCGCCCATCGTACTCGATGGTATCCACCTATGTTTGTTTCTATCTAAAGGGTGTGTACTATGTCTAAACCTAAATGTGAATGAATGCAAAAGAAATACGGGGAAAAGAAGGAATATTTACAAATGTGCTCGTTCAAGCCCCGCGACTTGATGCCTACGTATCCTTTTCAGGAATCAGAGCGCCGTAGTTCGGCTCAATATTTTCTGTTTGTTTTTGTGTTTTTTAGTTGGGCGGAGTTAAGGCTCGCGCTCTTGCATAAGGGATCGACCTAGGATGCAATGGAGCGGAGATAACAATGCCCTTAAGAAAGGAGAGGAGAGAGAGAGAGTTTGAGTGTTTCGAGGAAATCCCTAAAGCAAGGGAAACTCGAGTTACTCTTTGGTTTGTGTTTTTTAGAATTTGGGAACTTACGCCCGAATGGTTCCCTAAAGCAAGGGAGATCCAAGCACTCGAATGATTCCCTAAAGCAAGGGAGATTCAAGCTTCCATTCCCTTTTTAATGATTTTCACTTTTTTATTAATGTTTTAAGTGTTTTCTTTGTATTTTTTAAAGGGATTTTATTTTGATATTTATTAGATGTTTTAGGTGTTGTAAAAGAAAAAGAATGAAAATGGGGGAGACTAGCCTAATTTCTAAATCTATGTTATAGATTATTCTAATAGAAAATGAGGAAGAAAAGTTTTAGATGGATTAAAAAACAGAATTAAAGACCAAGGGTATTCTAGACATTTCACAATGGAAAATATTCACAAAACAATTCAATCTATACAAACCCAAAAATCAATTATGAAAATTATTCACAAACTATGTCATTTTTATTTATGAAAGAAACTAATTTTTGAATTAAACTAAGAAATACTATGATTCTTGTTTATGGTCTTTATGTGAAAAAGTCTATTGAAAATTCTAAGGAATACTAATTAAAAGTCAATTAAAAGAAATTAAAGAAATTCTAAAAAATCTAATTAGTAGAAAAAATATTTGTTGGAGTTTTTATTTAAAAGAAAAAAAATAATTAATCAACCAAAAAGAATAAAAGAAAGAAAAAACTATTTTTATTATTGTTACGAAAGGGGGGGTAAGAGTAAAAGGAATGAACTAAAAATCATTTGAAACATAAAATGGGCCAGAAATGGGGGTGTGGAAGTAGCAGGGGCGCCTGGCCCAACCCATGAAGCGCTGAGGTGTATCAACGAGTGGGGTGTGCATTCCAGAAAAATGCTGGGCCTATAGCAGCGCGGCCCAACACCATTTTATTCCCACTTGTTCTATTTTATTCATTTATTATGTGGCTTTCAAAAAGAAAAAAACGTGACATGACCTCATTATCAATTGGTCACCTTTGCTTTTTAAATGAGTAAGACAAAATAAAATTGCCAGACCAATCACAATAGCACACCGCACCCACTCATCATGATAAAGAGACAAGCCTAGGATAATATTTCATAAAAGGAGAGAGAGGCAAGCCATGCGGACGTGAACAGTACCATGGAGGTACTGTTCATCGTCTTCCCCAACTCGACGTCGTACTCTCCTCGCGGCAGCGCCGGCGCTCCAGCCACCACCACCACAGCGGCCAAGACCACCGTCCCCCTCGGTTTTGCGCACTGAATCTGAATACGAACTCTGTTCTTCCTAAAAACTGCTCTATCATGCAAACCGAATTCAATCTTAAGACTCTAATGGAAATAAAACCTGAACGGATACCATCATTGCACTCACAGCTGACATAGCAATCATCCACAAAATTCAAACACTGGAATATTGGTGCATTTCACGTGAACAGAATATGAAGCCATGAATTGAATAAAGATCTCGTAGCAACAGCTTGTACACGAACCGCTACATGCTCTCTAAGGTGTGGAAGAGATCGAAAGACTAACCTGAAAACGCTTTAAACTCAGGGTCACACACGATCCGTAACTGGATGCTACGATTCTTGGAGCTTATCCTCGAAGCTTTGACCTCAACTGTGGTGCGGGGCTGTAGAAGAAAGGAGCACGGTTGAAGGAGCTAAGATGATGATGATGCAGCTGCAATGGAAGAGTGAGACTTGAGGTAACTAGTTGGGGATCAATGAAGGTTGAGATGGATGAGGAAGAGAGGAGAGTGAGAAAGAGAGTAGAGAAAGAGAATAGAGAAGTGAGAGAGAGAGAGAGAGAGAGAAGAGAGTGAGGAAGAGAAAGAGAGTAGAATGAGTGTATGTAATGAAAGTGTAGTGAGAAGTGGAAGTGTGTAATGATTGTTGTGCTGCTTTGTATTTATATTGCCAATCATTGGTTTGTGAAAAAGATTCTTGAATGTGGGACTTGGAATAGTTTGTAACATGCCCTTTTTTATTTTCTTTGATGTGGGACTTGCATGAGGTGTGCATGGTTGTAGTTGTTGCTTTTCCTCTTAAGCTAGTGAGCAATCTTGCGACATGGAATAATTCTTAGGCATGCTTTCAATATGATAGTGTTTGCATGGCTTGTTATGGTATATGGATGGTATTTGTGACACAAACTCATGCATAATGCTGCAGCAAATGCGTTCTCTTAGGCATGCCCAAGGTAGCCACTTTATGCCCTCATATCTCATGCCATGGGTAACCAAATGATGCAACATTATTGTCATAGCAAAGAGGGCATGGGATAGAACAAGATTGGTGTTGGAAATATTTCAAGATGAAGCCTAGAAGTGTGAGAAAAATGGCCTTGAACTCATGCAATTCCTACTGCACACGCCCAACAAGGTGCTGTCCCATGCGTATGGTCAGATTGTAACTTTGTGAGGGTGGTACTTTGAGCCTCTCTATCTTGATCAATACATGTCCAAAATTAGTGATACTGGTCTCAATGGATAGAGAACATGGCAAAGAGTTGCTTAGAACCAGGCTTGTTTAAGATAGTGACTTGTGGAGGAAGAAAGAGACCTTGACATTTGGCACACCATGTGCTTGCTGAAATGCGTTGCGTGCCCAGCATTCTGTGCCTTGGCTGCCTGCAGAATTTGGTCAGGGTTGGGGCACCACTTTGAAGGCTTGTATCTCACTCAATATTTATCCAATCATACCAATTCTTGTTTCAATGGATAGAGGAGATGGCAAAGAAGAGATTGATACCAAGTTTGCATTCATAGCACTTCTGTAGAGCTCTAAAAATGGCTGGAGATTTGGCATACCAGGTGTTTGTTAAAATGCCAGGTCATGACCTGACTTGTGACCTGGAATATGACTTGGTTCAAATGAGTTTTCAGCAACTTCACAACACTTTAGCTCTTCATACAAGCTTCAAATGAAAAAGTGTCCAACGACAAAGTTGTTCTCCTCCATGAGAGGAACAACTTTGAAGTTGGAAATTTTTCCAGAAGACGCCATTTGCCACATGTAATTCAGTGCTGAAGTGGACTGTTCACCAAGATTTAGAGCATCAAAATTTTTCTAAGTGTTGGAAATTGTCTTTTTACTATTTTTTGCAACTTTTTGTCGAACTCTCGATTTTATCCATTCTTCGAATTTTCTTGATTGATTTTCCACCAATAGTCAATATTTGGATAATTTTCCCGATTTTGACCCGAAAGTCAACTGTTCCGATTTTTCCGACTATTGATGAAATTCCTGATTAAATCTCTTCCAATCAATTCCAGTCAAACAAACACCTCCACAAGGTCAGCATGAGAAGTTTTCCACACATAGAAGCCATTCCTGATTAAACGTTGACCGGAAAGTCAACTGGTTGACTTTGGTCAAAGAAACCCTGATTTAAGGAACCGGATGATTTGCAGGCCAGTATCCTTCAATCAATGCCTTGACTTGAGATTGAGAAAAACCCCAATCTAGGAGGACTTCCTTGAACATGGAACCACATGATTATACCTCAGTCTCCTTATTTTCTGGTCAAAATTCTTTGCCACAGAGCTTTTTCTTGCTAGTCTTTGATTGACCAATGATATGCATGCATGGGTGTGAGTTATGACCTAAGTGACGTATGTACATGAATGCAAAGCCTAAGCCAGTTAGAAGTTAAGGGGTAGGACAAATTTGGGGTATGACAGTCTGTTAATAATCTTATGCAGGCCAATGTTGAACAATGGGATGTTGATATCGTTAGAGACCTTTTTGATGCGTCGGATATGGAAAAAATTCTGTCAGTTCCTTTGATTGAAGAAGTTACAAAAGATAAAATGATTTGGAAGGATGAGCAGGATGGTGTCTATAGTGTGAGAACGGGTTATAATCTGTGGCGTCACGCGGTAAGAGGTAGTGAGGTGGTGGGGGGAGCAGAGAATTGGGGAAGTATTTGGAAGATCAAAGCACCTCCTAGAGTCAAGCACCTTCTTTGGCGAATTTGTAGAGATTGCCTTCCTACTCGAGAGAGACTCAGGAATCGTTTTGTGATGTGCCTGTCAGCCTGTCAGTTCTGTGATAGTACATCTGAGGATGAATGGCATCTCTTTCTGACTTGTATAGTTACTAATCAGTGTTGGAGGAAAGCAGGTTTGTCTCACCTTATCGACTCCCAATTACATTCCTTTCAAGATATTAAATCTCTTATCTTTGATATCTGCTCGAAGGAAATCCGAGAAGTTGCAGGTAGATTTGCAGTTATGTTAGATGTTATTTGGAAAAATAGGAATGACTATGTCTGGCATAATGAGCAAGAAGAAGCGTCAGCTTTGGGTTTAAAAGCGAATTACGTATGGAATGAATGGTTCCAAGCCCAAGAGAGAATGACTAGTAATGCTCGTCCCAATCATGTTCTAGATTGGAGTCCACCTCCCGTGTGTCGCACGCTCGCGAAAATAAACAGAGTCGCCACCAATATATTTATCCCAAAGAGGGAAAGGAATATCAGAAAACCTAAGGTGAATAAGAACAAGGTCTTTCGACCAGAGATAGGGTACGAGAGTCGGTTACGCAAGGGGAAGGTACTAGCACCCCTCACGCCCATCGTACTCGATGGTATCCACCTATGTTTGTTGCTATCTAAAGGGTGTGTACTATAAATCTAAAGTTTAATGCTAAGGGAATGCATGCAAAGGAAAGAAAAAGAAACACGGGGAAAAAAAGGTTTATAAATAGTTGTGCTCGCTTAGGCCCCGCGACCTAATGCCTACGTATCCTTTTCAGGAATCAGAGCGCCGTAGTTCGGCTCTTTAGTTTTTGTTTGTTTTTGTGTTTTTTAGTGGACGAAGTTACATTCGCACTCCGCTGCTCGACCTCTGGAGTCTTAAGCTGGGAATGGAGCGGAAATAACGTGTCCGATTAAAGAATGCCTCGGAGGCGAGATAGAGAAAAGAGTTTGAGCGTTCGAGTGGCACCCTAAAGCAAGGGAGACTCGAGTTGCTCTTTGGTTTTTGTTTTTTAGAAATTGGGAACTTACGCTCGAATGGTTCCCTAAAGCAAGGGAGATCCAAGCACTCGAATGATTCCCTAAAGCAAGGGAGATTCAAGCTTCCATTCCCTTTTTAATGATTTTCACTTTTTTATTAATGTTTTTTAAGTGTTTTCTTGGTATTTTTTTATGGGATTTAATTTGGATAATTGTTAGATGCTTTAAAGTTGAAAAGGAAAAGAAACTAGCCTAAGTATGAAGGGAATTTCTACCTAATGTTATCATGGTTTCTACCTAAGGTTAGGATTAAAAGAAACATGAAGATTAAAGTCACAATAGAATATTGAAAATGGCATAAAAGCATGAAAAAGAACAAGTAGAAAATATAGCACAAAAGTGAATTAAAAGTACTATTATTTTTATGTTGATTTTTATGAGAGAAAATGGATTACAAGTCAACTAAAAAGACTAAAAAACAAATAGCCTAAAAACTAAAATTTTTGTATGATCATTTTTATATGTCAACAATTGTGTTAAAAGTCTAAAAAGAATAAGAAAAGTCAGCATTTTTATTACTAAAAGAAGTGACAAAAATCTAATTAAAATCTAAAAGAATAAAAAAAAAATAAGGAAATAGGGGGTGCAATCCTGAATTGCAGGGTGTAAGGAGTAAGGGCGCTGAGCCCACTGAGTCTGGCCCAGAATTGTTTTTGTTATTCATTCAGACTGCCAAAAAGATGTAATGGGCTTAATGGGGTATCAGAATAGCAATTCGGCCCATGGTTATTTTGTTCATATTTCGTTTGCCAGAAAAAGAGATAACAGGCCAAATGGGGGGGAGATCTGAATTCGGCCCATAGAATATTGATGATTTATTATTCGGAATTTTGTGACAAGAAAAAGTGATAATGGGCCCAGGAGTGTAGAGCTTCGCAGATATGGCCCAGGCTAATTTTGTTCAGATTCAGGTATTATTACAGAAATCATAATAAAAGAAAAATAATTAAAAGCAGATAATAGATAGAATTGGGAGATTTAGGGTTACCTGTTTGCGCCGATTCAACTTATTCTTCTCCCTTCTCTCACTCAAACGCAGCGTACGGTGGCTCTCCCTCTCATCTTGTTGACGCGGCGGCGGACCTGCTCCGGTGACTTTGTCACTTCGCCATCACCGCCAAACGCAAATACCTCATCTCCGAGACTTCTCTTTTCTTTGATCAACCTGGACTTGCGGACGGAGGTTGAAGATTGAGAATGCCGAAGGGGAGCTTCTGATGAGCGATTGGCGAAATAAACGCGGTGGACCTTGATTTGAAGCCGATGCGAAGATGACGACGATTCCCTACGGTATGTGTGCTCTGAGATCTTTCTTGTTATTGATTCTTCTTCTCCTTAATTTTCTATTTCTGATTTTTCTCGAGTTCAATTGGATTGAACCGTCGTCATTGATATTGTAGATTGAAAATTCTTGGCGTTAGGATGATCAGTGATGACGATTATGGGAGTTGAATCTTGAAGATGATGAACGTTATTGTTTCTGCGGATTGGCGATTGAAGGATTAACTCAGGATGGAGATGAGGGAGATGGAGTGAAGAGGTTCGGTTGAGAAGTGAAGCAGATGATGGATGTGAAGAAGATGGTTGAATGTGAAGAAGGTGGTTCAGAGAGAGTGATGAAGGAGCAGCATGATGGAGAATGGGAGATTGAAGAGTATTGGAGTGATGATGGTGATGAATGATGAAGACCAGAAGTGAAGAAGTGAAGAAGAATGAAGATGAAGTTGATTGTGGAGTGAATCAGAAAGATGGTGGAGAAGCCTTTGAATTGGGTGGTTGTTCTGTTTAAATAGAGATTGATGGAGAAGAAGTTAGTTGGGAATCAGTTACAAAGTGGAGAGCCCAGAGCCATTGGATTCGAATCTCAATTATCAAAGGAATGGTGAGGATTGAAGTTGGTTTGAGGTTAGTTACAATCTGTTACAAACTGCTTTTTTCTGTTATGTTAGTTATGAGTAGGCGGTTATTCTGTTATATGAATGATGAGCTGGCATATTCAGTTAGTTTGTTTGGAAAGTTAGTTAAAGGTTGGTTATAAAACTGTTAATTGATAGAAATTTTGCAAAAGAAGGATTGGTAGTTAATTGTTAAAACTGAACTTGGTTAGGTTTGTTAAAGGAAACAGAATTCTGCTATTAATTGGTGGATATGGATAATGTAGATGTATGAATTAATACTATGGTTTAATAATAATAATTAGTTACATGAATGGACTATAAGTAGTGTGGTTATGGACAGGTTAAGGTTTTTGTTTTTTTGAAGTATGAATCAGGTGGTGAGATTTTGTGTGGACTGTTTTGAATTGAGTGTACATTTGGTTTCCCTTTTGCAGGATTTTGTTTGTGTTTGAATGTGTGGCGTGGGACTGGTTCTGTATATGTGCAGCAGGTTTATCATATTTTCTTTTGCGCATTTGTAGCTGGATCTTTATTCATTTTCAGCCACTTCTTTCTTCAGCAAAAGGTCTGCCCTTGTTACCAAGATGACTTGCTGTGAACACCCTCTTGATTTTCCATGGATCATCACCACTGGTTGAAGGATCAGAACTTATCCTAGCAGTATCATGATTGGTTTCTTGGAGAGCATGTCTACGTTTCCTAACAGTTTGAGGTCAATTACAACAGGATAGGTGGAGGCACATGGTTTCATTGGAATGTGAAGAACCAGAACTTGTAATATAATTAGATGTGTAATGTTGTAGTAATCTGTTTGGTGGCCGTGTATGTATTAGGAATTGATGTGTAACAGGATAATGTAAAGGGTCTTTTTTCTTTCATAATTTAATGAACACGGATTGGGAAATGAACACATAATGATGTCGAATGGACTCACTCTTCAAGAGATTTGGAATTCATGTACAAATTGCTTTTGAATTTTGTAGTTAGACATGGGGAGTATTTGTAATGAACCTGACATTGATTATGTGTAAAGCTTGAAGGAATGAATATATGAATATCACTTTGAATGGATCATTGATGTGTGGATGAAATAGAAACAGTGATGAATCCTGATGAACTTTTGAGACCAACTTTGTCTATATACACCTTAAATCAAACCTTGTATGCACCTCAAACATTAATTTACTTCAAGCATCATGCTTGATCATTAGTGTTCTTTTTTCGATTGTACCATGGCAAAAAAGCCTCACAATTTAGACAAAAAATCTTAAATTGCTCGCTTTGAAGCGATAAGAGCAAAGAATTTCCTACTACATTGCCTTATAATCCAAGCCTCACTCGATTAGAGGATATATTATAACTTTGGTCAAGGAAACCCTCAGATGAAAAATGCTTATTAGACTAAGTTTATAACTCAACCCCAACTTCATCAGTCATGATTAATAAAGAAGCACATCTGAATCACCCTCGAATGAAGATGAAAGTAACAATAAAACTCTGGATCTTCAACATCCTTGATCCTAAGTTGAAGTTATTGACAAATGTTGCACGATGTGTATAATGACCTAATGGAAATATGCGGATGAATGAGAAACATAAGCCAATTATAAATAAATTAGATGGGCAAATTTTGGGGTGCAACAGCTGCCCCTATTTAATCATCTTGAACCTGAAGGAGAGATTGGCGTTAGCCTTTCGAGCATTCAAGGTGGAAGAAGATTAAATATCAAGTGAACCTGAAAATTTGCCTGATGAGAGATAGGATCCATTAGGGAAGATGTCAACTCTGGGTTGAACAAATTAACTCTGGGTTAGAAATGAAATAAACGTCAACTCTGGGTTGAAAAAGAATAGTAGATCAACTCTGGGTCGAAGAATAAAGGGAAGTCAACTCGGGGTCGAATAAGAGGTAAACATCAACTCTGGGTTGAGAGAGGAATTGAATAACAACTCTGGGTTGGAAAAGGATAACCATCAACTCTGGG
This sequence comes from Vicia villosa, assembly GCF_029867415.1. Lineage (NCBI taxonomy): Eukaryota > Viridiplantae > Streptophyta > Magnoliopsida > Fabales > Fabaceae > Vicia > Vicia villosa. The sequence goes on from NC_081182.1 coordinate 158,839,513, forward strand.
TTGAGAGGGTAAGGACAAAAGATGACCGTCAACTCTGGGTTGAGTGGGAAAAGATAAAAGATAACCGTCAACTCTGGGTTGAGTGGTAAGGATAAAAGATAATCGTCAACTCTAGGTTGAGTGGGAAAAGGATAAAGGATAACCGTCAACTCTGGGTTGAGTGGGAAAAGGATCAACTCTGGATTGAATAAAAGATAACCGTCAACTCTGGGTTGAGAAAAGATAAAAGATAACCTTCAACTCTGGGTGAGAGGGAGAAGAAGAATGATGACCGTCAACTCTGGGTTAAGTGGGAAAAAGAAACAAGAGATACCGTCAACTCTGGGTTGAGAGGGAAAGAGAAAAGATGACCGTCAACTCTGGGTTGAGTGGGAAAGGAGAAAAGATGACCGTCAACTCTGGGTTGAGTGGGTAAAAAGAAGTCAATAAGTGGTATCCGTCAACTATGGGTTGAGAAGGATAGGAGAAAAGATAATGAGCAATATTCGTCAACTCTGGGTGAGAGGGAAAAGAAAAATGATGACCGTCAACTCTGGGTTGAGTGGAAGAACATAATTAACTCGGGGTTAAAAGATTAAAGGAAAACCAACTCTGGGTTGAAATAAAGATAACCGTCAACTCTGGGTTGAGAGGGAAAATATAATTAACTCGGGGTTAAAAGATGAAAGGAAAATCAACTCTGGGTTGAACACAAAAACATCAACTCTGGGTTGAAGAAAGATGAACATGATTGACTTTGGGAGATGACACCACAATGGTAACTCTGAGTGATCCAGTAGAATATCAACTAATTGCTTGTAGGGACCTCATCTGATGAGTAACTTGGCTTATGCTTCACATGCAATGTTTGATTTATTTATGCACTTCTGGAGATGCAATGCAATGATTTCTATATGCAATGTATTGATTGATTTGATCAGGGTTTCTGCTTTGTAGAGTAGATCAGGCAGAGTTTTGAAACTTTGTTTGAGAATCAAGGTAGGGTGGATGCCCCTGTTTTATTGGTGATTGGATCATGTGGGAGAAATGATAATGAAAATGCAATGATATGCGTGATGCGTATATGACTATGAATGGAATGATTGTCTCCGAGATACAAGGGATCGATGGAGAATGCCTTTGTGGAAAGGTAATTTCTTGAAGGATAGAAATTGTGAAGGTGAGGTGTTTGGCTTAACTCCTCGGCACCTATCTGACATTTGATTGAAGATGAAGAAAGGACTTGTTGCTAGCTTGCCCCAGCTTGTATGATCTCTTGAGAAAAGAACTCTGATATGCTTGAACCATGGAGATTGCAATGGTCTGCCCCAGTGTTGATTAAGGAATGAATGCCCCAGATTGAAATGAACTATTCCCCAGATGGATGCTTCAGATGTGTGCTTTGCGGATGACCAACCTTTGCCTTTGTAAGACTACTCGATGGAATTTCAATGTTGAACTTTCCTTGGTATCAAGTACTTACTTTCTGATTAGAGACAATTCTGTTTTGAAAAAGATAATGAGAATGCAATGCACAGGTTAATCTCAAGAGAAAAGTTTTTATTTGTCGAAATGTTGTACTGATACTAACACAAATGACACAGCAACATTAGGAGTCAGTTTTGACATGATTTTACAATTTGTATGCTTTCGGAACGAACCCTGCTTCAATTAGGACTTTCGAGGGTTGTAACATGGCCGGGTTCACGGTTTAAGAAACAAAGGATAAAGGCTCAAGTTCTACTTAACCCACCCTTTCTTCGTGATGTTCTCCAGTCCTACGTTCAGCTAGTTCGACACGAGTATTCGCCTTTCAGGAAGGATTGTGATGGATGAGGATCCTTTATGGCTTTGATGGAGGTGGCAGTCACCCTTCGATGCTTTTGTTGATGGTCACAACAACTTGTCCCTTGGAGGATTTTTGTTCTTGTTATTTTCTTTTGCTTTCCCTAACTTTTGCCTAGACAAAAAGTTTCTTTTGATCTTGGTTTTCGTTGTCCAGCGGGATATGCCCTAATTTTTGCCTAAGTCATTTGCTTCAAAGCTTTTATTTTCCTTTTTGACTTAGCGGGCTATTGTTTCTTTCTTTTTTTATCATGATTCATAAATTTCTTTTCATTCTTTTTTGTCTCGTTCGGGAACAAGTTGTATGACTTTGGTGATTGACTTGATGAAAAGGTTGTGACTGCCTTCTTCTTAGTGAATGGGAGACATCCATTGTGGATTGTGCTCTTCCTTTTTTTGTTGTGAGATCTGAGATAACAACAGCACTACTAATAGGGGGTGGTGTGTGCGTAATCACTTTGGCAACTTTATCTATGCAGGTATAGCATGGGATCCAGGAACTCTACCCGTCTTTGAAGCTGAAGCCTTGGCTCTTAAAGAGGCTATCCTTGGGGCTATATCCTCGAATTTGGAGTTCATAATTTTTGAAAGTGATTCCCAAATTGTTACACAAGCTGTCCACTCAAATAAAAAGGGTGACTCTGAGTTTTGTCTTATTATTGATTCTATTTGTAGTTTATTGCGGTCCTTCAAAAACTTTGAGGTAAAGTTTGTCAAACGTCAAGCGAATTCGGTTGCTCATTCTCTTGCAAGGGCGGCCAATTCTTGGGCTCGACGTAGTTTATTGAGTTCGATTCCTCTTTGTATTGAACATCTTTTGATTAATGAAAGTCGTTAAATGTGTTTTATTCAAAAAAAAAACATTACTTTAAATTTAATTATTACTTTTATTTTCAAAGATATGAGTAGTCAAGTTTGATTTTGCATACCGTAAACACTGTAATTTTAAATAAATATTTATTGTGTAGGATAATTTTTTGTGTAGAATGATTTTAAATAATAAATTATTTTTTCCAAATCTCATCTTATTGTGTAGGATAGTTTTTTTATGTATAATTTTTTTAGAGGAAAATTTTTATGTATAATTTTTTTAAGGTATGCATATTTAAAAAATGTGTAACACCCGAGGCCAAAGAAGGCGGGGGTGGTTGCACCGCATGTAACACCCGAGGCCAAAGAGGACAAGGGTGGTCGCCACATCGGAATGAGAGGGATCCTGAGGCCGTGCAGGTATGGGACTGCATGGTTGAAAGAAAGCTTATAAGGATTGATGGGTACTACCTATATCAACAAGATGCATCTTCTTTTCGGTAGCTCATTCCATAAGAACTCCACAGTTAAGCGTGCTTGACTTGTAGTACTGGGATGGGTGACCTTCTGGGAAGTTTCCTGGAAAGCGTGCGAGTGAGGTCAAAGTATGCTGAAAAGACTCGTGTTGGTTTGTGGGGTCAGTCGATCACCCCGAAAGCAGTCTGGGGCGTTACAAATGGTATCAGAGCCAAAACTCTCCCAGTACGATGTGGTTCGAGGACGAACCATGCGGAAGCTGGTGGGCATGTAACACCCGAGGCCAAAGAAGGCGAGGGGTGGTTGCACCGCATGTAACACCCGAGGCCAAAGAGGGCAAGGGTGGTCGCCACATCGGAATGAGAGGGATCCTGAGGCCGTGCAGGTATGGGACTGCATGGTTGAAAGAAAGCTTATAAGGATTGATGGGTACTACCTATATCAACAAGATGTATCTTCTTTTCGGTAGCTCATTCCATAAGAACTTCACAGTTAAGCGTGCTTGACTTGGAGTAGTACTGGGATGGGTGACCTTCTGGGAAGTTTCCTGGAAAGCGTGCGAGTGAGGTCAAAGTATGCTGAAAAGACTCGTGTTGGTTTGTGGGGTCAGTCGATCACCCCGAAAGCAGTCTGGGGCGTTACAATATGCATATAAATAATTTTGGAAAAATCATTCTCTTTATGAGTATAAATATGAACTTGATTGAATAATTTATTTTGTAAGATGATTTTTAAATGTATAAATGATTTTTTTGTTGTTCTAGAATTATATAAATGATTTTTATGAAGTATTTTATTTAATGGTAAATCATTCTTAATTTTCAAGCATATTTTAGAGAATTATTTTAGGAAAATAGATTAGAAATTATTTACCAAAAATAGTTTAGGAATTGTTGTAGGAATATCTTAAAATATTTTAGGAATATCAAAAATATTTCAAGAATATCTTAAAATATTTGATAAATTATGCTACCAAAAAAAATATCGTAAAAATTATTTTTGAAATTATTTATCGAAAATATAACAAAGTTAGGAATTACTTTAGGAATATAAAAATATACCTTAAATATTTGATAAATTAGTTTACCAAAAAGTTTTCCTAAAAAAATATTTTAGGAATATCTTAAAAGCAATTCCAAATTATAACAAACACTTTAATGATATTAAATCAAATCATAAAAATCATTTAATGAAAAAAAATCTCTAAAAATCACTCTAAAAATCAAAAGAAAATGGTTACAAAAATCACTCTGAAAATCTACTGAACTTTTATTAAGAAAAATTATTCATTTGGATTCAAAATCAGAAAGTACCGTCAAAAAGCTACTACAAATTTTTATGAAGAAAGAAGAACTTCTTTCCACCGTTTAAACATTACAAAGTCTCTAATAAAACTTAGGAAGAATTTTCTTTAGCATCTTTTTAATCATTGGACAAAATTCTTCAGCAGCGTGGGAAGACTCTTCTCCTTCTTCTGAAAATTTGTTCAAATTGATTTCATATTCAACCTCTTCGTTTAAATCAAAATCTAATATTGATCTTTCTCTTTCTTCTTCACTATTGTCCACTATTTCCTCTCTATTGTTGTTCAATAAGTCTTCCATTATTTCTTCTTCATTATTGTCCAATGAATCTTCCATTGTTTCTTCTCTATTGTTGTCATATGAGTCTTCTACTGTTTCTTCTCCATTGTTGTCCAATAAATCCTCTATTGATTTTTCTTCATTGTTTCACAATGAATTTTCCACTTTTTCTTCTTTCATGAAATCTTTTGTTTTCTCCATTAGTAAGATGAAGAACTCTTGTTAAAGAACTCACATTTAAAGAGAGAGAAAAGATTGAAACTCTTCCGGAAGTAAATTTTTTGAAATTTCTTGTGGTGTAGAATGTAGTAATATGCACATTAAATTTTTATATGTTGATTAAAATTTATCTATAAATTTTTAATTAAATTTTTGAATATGATAAATTTATTCCCTTATGAGTTTAAAGTTTATCACACTAACAATTTGTTTCTCGTTTTGAGGATTTTTTTTCTTCTCAATGTAATTGTTTATATTGTTTTTTTCAATTTGGTGTTAGCATGGTAAGAATATATAGTGTTGTAGTTATGAATGTGATTTGTATTGTTGAGTTGGTATCTATTATTGACATGGAATGCTTTTGGTTGATTGAGTCTTAATTATGTATTGTTTGTAATTATTTGTGGTAGTAACTTTCAATTATAACAGATTCTGTATAGATTTTGTAAATGTTTAATGACTTGGTTTCATATAGATCTCAATCCATTTATTTTTACTTTGTAGATTTTATAAGTTGTCCACAGTGGCTCTTTCTATACAAGAAATGAAAATTGAATTTAGCAATGTCAAATATTTATATATAATTTTAATACTTACAAACTGGAAATTGTAAATACGTTGCGCCCACACGAGTTTTTAATTATTGAAGAAAAGAAATTTGACTCCTATTTTATTTCCAAATCCTTTGAAAAAGAGTGTTTTGTTTTGTTTTGTATTTAAAAAAGAAAAGTGAAAAATTAAAAAAAGAAGAGGAGATGATAGAGCGTAATTATCTGCCTTCCCTGACAATTGTTTGTTGTATTTTAAGATGATTAAGTTCCACCATCCATAAGTGAATGAAATTATTGCCTTAAAATTCCTAAACCATAATAATAATAATAATAAAAAAGAATAATAATAACAAGTTTTTGTCATCCTTTCCTTTCCTTCCCTTCCCTTGTAGTGAGATGAGAAGAGAGAGAAAGGTCCTGATCTCGTCCCCAAACAAGGTCATGATCTTCCTCCATCTTGCGACATTAATCTGAGTTACATATTGTGTTAGATAATCACATATTTTGCAGCATATAAAAAAAGAGAAAAAAAATGGCTAGTCGATCATTTTCTCATTTTGTTGAGAAAGAAATGGGAAAGTTCCCACACTTTGTGATCTATATGCTTCTTGAGTGGGTATTAATATTAATATTATTTCTTGACGGGTTTCTAGCATTCATCGCTAATGAGTTTGCAAGGTTCTTTGAATTGAAAATCCCTTGTTGGCTATGCACAAGATTTGACCATGTAATGGTTCATAGAAATCCAGATTTTTATTACAACGAGTCCGTCTGTGAGACTCATAAGAAAGACATGTCATCTCTTGCATTTTGCCATAATCACAAGAAACTCTCGGACATAAGAAAGATGTGTGAAGGTTGTTTACTTTCATTTGCAACAGAGAAAGAGTCGGATTGTGATACATATAAATCACTCGTGGGGATTTTGCATAAGGATTTAGAGTGCTTTGTTGAAGATGGACAACCAATTCAGTTGAGTTTGAAAGATGACGATGGTTCCATGATGCAGGTTATTGACAGAAATAGTCCTCAAAAATGTTCATGTTGTGGACAACCATTGAAAGTCAAATCATCATCATCTTCTTCTTCCTCCTATAATGTTGCCAAAGGTAGACATTCCGAATCATTTGCTCGAGCCCCAACTCCTTCGCCACGAGCTTTTCCATTTTCAACATCCGAAACTCATTCTTTACAGTTACCTCACATTGGTTATACACCACTCAAGTTTATGTCGCAAAATGAGTCCGAGCTTCTAGAGGAGGAGGATGGCCAGCAGAGTGTCAAATTGAGGGAAGATTCAAAATCTGCCACTGCGCCTCTATTACCAGAATTAGGGGATGAAGATTCGAGCAAATTAACTCCAACTTTTACAAGAGGTAATAAGTTTTTTGGAATCCCACTTTCAGATTCAACAAATAATAGTCCAAGATGGTCTTACAAGTTTAATAAGAAATCACCATTGGAAAAGACTGAATTTGCTACATCTGACTCCAACGAGGTTCAAAATGATTTTGATGATGCCATTCTAAGTAATTTGAAGAGACAAGTTCGCTTAGACCGCAAATCACTCATGGCCTTGTACATGGAATTGGACGAAGAAAGAAGTGCTTCAGCTGTTGCTGCTAATAATGCAATGGCTATGATAACAAGGCTACAGGCGGAGAAAGCAGCAGTGCAAATGGAAGCTTTGCAATATCAAAGAATGATGGAAGAACAGGCAGAGTATGACGAGGAAGCATTAGAAGCAACTAATGAAATGCTTCTCAAAAGAGAGGAAGAGTTAAGAGCTTTAGAAGAAGAATTGGAGTTTTACAGAAACAGATATGGTTGCTTTATAGAAGAAAATGGTGGTAATAATACTCCTTCATCCAGGATTAATGAAGAAGATAATAGTGGGCTCAATTCTAATCAACCTGTTAAAGATTTTAAAGCAGATAAAACATATTTGCTTGGTCGCATGAAAAAGATAGAAAATAGATCACCTTTTTCAGAAAATGGAACTTACTCTGACGCTACTATTAATAATATAGATAGTGATAAAGGTATTTAAATAAGAATTTATTTATTTTTAATTCTGACCCGTTTATATAAAAGAACATGTTTATAGTAATATTTATGTTGTGACAGAAAAAGGAAGTGAGGTATAGATAGATGAATGAAATTTGAGGTTGCGACCAACAAGAACAAAAAACAGGTAGCTGGTGGTGGATATTGTGAGCTTTTTATTACCAAAGGAGATGTCAAGTTTTGGAAACATGGATAAGCTACTTGTGCATAATACCTATACTTCACTAGGATCTCAAAGAGTGTTTGGGCTTACCTAGACAAACTTGTCTAGGATATTTCTTTCTGTGTATATGACTACTCTTAAATATTTCTCTTTTGCCAATTAGTTTGTACTACTTTTTTTCCACATGGAAATTTCTCCATAAAAATAGAATTAGTATTTGATATATATATTAAGAGAAAAGGTATTCTTTCACTGATTCTTGACATCTACACAGTAACATTATACTTAAAACATATAAATCTTATTTTTTAATAATTTATTTTATTTTGATAGTGTGCAAGATCAATTTTTCTTTGTTGTCATATATAGTGTAGAGAAAAGTGACGTAAAAATAGCATATCTCATATATTAATTTATGAGTATTTTAGTATCAATATTCTCATGTATACAAACTTAACATACATAAAATATAGACTCAATCGATATATTTAAAATATAATGAGGCATAAGCAAGGCTTTACATGTCTTATGCTTCCATGATAACATGCTCTAGTTGTTTGACAATTTTAATCAGACTTTGTACTTGACTCGCCATCTTCTTCGATTTATCATGTCACATAGACAAACACATAAAAAGGAAGGTATAGGAATACAAACATCTTAAAAAGAAGGAAAGTAAATGTTATACATATTTAAGGTAACACACTAGCACATAACTAACATCTTCTGAGTCATACCCCCTAAATATGTTCTTATATCCTTATGCACTTACAGTTATATCTTTTGATCACATAGGTATGATATAACCATATAGTTTATGGCACCATTAGATCAATACTGTGTACTCCTCAATAAGTGAGTGTTTAAAAATTATTATGTCAACCTAGTTAACCAATAAGAGTATTTCTTCACCATTTGTTTAGTAAGACTATGTAGAATGGTTTATGGATTCAACACCCTAATTTTTCACTTTTTACACTCCACATCATGTTCTCTCTCTTCCACCTAATAATTCAACACTCATTCAACTTTTACTCACTACCAGTGTTGTAAAAATCGGACCGGCCGGTCGCACTGGTTGGACCGGGAACCGGCCAGGTAACCGGTCGGATCTGCTTGCTCGATCGCCCATGCCTTTGAATCGGAGAAAACCGGTGCGAACCGGTGAAAACCGGAAAAACCGGTGGTTTCCATAAATAGGTGGTTCAACTGTTTTCTTTTTTTCTTAATTTTTTTTTTTAACTTAAAAAATAAATAATAATAATGTTTTAAGGCTTCAGCCTTTCAGCCACACACCCAAATTTCATTTTGCAGAGTAAAATACGAAAAAGTCAGAAGAAGCAACAACAATCCCGCACCGTCTGCATATCAACACCGCCGACGGTTTTTTTTTCCGCCACCGCGCCTCCATCTTCAATCCCGCCGCACCACCGTATTTTTTTTATTCTTGATTCTGATATATGTTAAAAATTAGGGTTAGTTCAAATTGAAATTAAAATTTTTGAAATAGAAATTTTTGATTTGTTGTTGTCTGAGAGTTGTTGTCCTTCTTGGTGACTTGATATAAACTACTGCTGTCAATTTTTTATTCTGATATCTTGCCGACTTCCATTTTGTCAATTTTCTTGTTTCTTAAATAAAAGGGTTAATACCTATTTTCCCCCCTGCCATATAGGCGTCATTTAAAAAACCCCCCTGCAAAAAAAAAAGTTGCAAGAATTTCTCTAACATTTGAAGATTCTCTCATTTTTTACCTTCATCACATCCAGTCAGCAAAAAAGTTGACGTGGCTTTTATTTTTTTATTTTTTTCGTTGACTGGATAGCCCATGTGGCTTTTTTTATATTATTTATTTATTATTTTTATTGCCAAGTAAGCATTTTTTATTATATAAATTTTTAGTTTAGATTAGAAAGCATGTTAATGCCCAAAAAATTTGTCTTGGGTGGGAGTTGAACCCACACCATCAGTTTCCCAACACAAGGGCTGAAACCACTAGGCCACACGAATTCGTGCTTGGAATAAGTTTTATAATATGTGATACCATTTGATTACTTGTATTAACATTTTATTACTTGATTTCAATTATCTTTTCACTATTACTTTATTTTTTAATTATTTATATTTTATTTAATTTAATACGTTTTAATTGTATTTGTTTAATAAGTTTATATATTAGATAAAAAATATTTAAATACATTTTTATTTAATAATTAAAACGTATGTTTTTATTTAATATTTAAATACATTTTATTTAATTTAATACATTTTAATTGTATTTGTTTAATAAGTTTAAATATTAAATAAAAAATACTTTAATACATTTTTATTTAATAATTAAAACACATGTTTTTATTTAATATTTAAATACATTTTATTTAATTTAATACGTTTTAATTGTATTTGTTTAATAACTTTAAATATTAAATAAAAAATATTTTAATACATTTTTATTTTATAATTAAAACGCATGTTTTTATTTAAATTTAAATATATTTTATTTAATTTAATACGTTTTAATTATTTATTTACATATTTAAACGAATACAATTTAAAACTATAATTAAAAAAAGTATTGTTGTAAATATTAAAATCAAATAATAAATATTAAAAAAATACATTTTTGTAAACTAAATCATTATAAACTAAAAATATTTTTATTTAGTTCAGTTAGTATAAACTAAAATAATTATATTTAATTATATTAATTAATTTAAAACTAGTTTAATTAATCTAGTTAAATTAAAACTAGTTAAAATTATTTAAATTAAAAATAAATTAATTTAGTTTATAATAATTTAAAACTAGTAAAACCAATTTAAATTAAAACAAATTATATTAATTATATTAATATATATTAATTAATTTAAAACTATTTTAATTAATATAGTTAAATTAAAACTAGTAAAACCTATTTAAATTAAAACAAATTAATTTAGTTTATAATGATTTAATTTATAATGATTTAGTGAGAATTAATATAATTAATGATTTAGTTTATAAATTAATTAATATAATTAAATATAATTATTTTAGTTTATACTAACTGAACCAAATAAAAATATTTTTAGTTTATAATGATTTAGTTTATATTAACTGGTTCAGTATCTAATAAGTACTACCAAAGGCACCAATAAGTCAACCAAAAACGTGCAGCCTAGTGGTTATACTGATTTTGTGTAAATTTTGGGTCTTAGGTTCAAGTCCCATTGAGACCATCTTTTTAAGCTTTAATATTTACCATTTTAACAATCTAATAATAAAATAATAATGAAAATTGCCACGTGGAATTAAAATAAATAAAAATAAATAAAAATGCCACATACTCCGACCACGTCATTAAAAATAATAATAAAAAATAAAAAATAAATAAAAATAAATTGCCACGTCAATATTTCTGGTGACTGGATTCTTCGAGGGGGTAAAATAGGGGAATCTTCGTATGTTAGGGGACGAATTGCAACTTTTTTTTTCGCAGGGGGGTTTTTCAAATAGACCCTATATGGCAGGGGGCAAAATAGGTATTAACCCTAAATAAAATGAAGGGAAAAAGGAGATGGATACCTACAAGTACTTTTACTAATGTGAAATTTTGAGATTTTGAGATAGATACCTAGAAATTACTGCTACTGTTATATCTCTATTTTTTACTAATTTCAAATAGATACCTAAAAATTACTGCTACTGTTATATCTCTATTTTTTACTAATGTGAAATTTTGAGATTTTGAGATAGATACCTACAAACTACTGCTATATCTCTATTTTTTTAGTAATGTGAAATTTTGAGATTTTTTCAATATATTGTAAATGAGCTGTAAGAATTTTGCATAAGTATTTTTTTTCAAATGATTGGATATAGTATAATATTACTGATTAAATACTACTTCCTTTTAGTTTTTTTTTTGAGAGAAACTTCCTTGTAGTTTTTTTACAGAAACTTCCTTTTTTTTTATTTATAAAAAAGAATATTAAATTTGTTTGTCTAAATAAATAAATTTTGCAATATATCTAAAAACAAAATTAATTATGAATTTTTCAATAAAATAGTGTGATGTACTTCTCAATATCATGTAAATGTTTATAGCACTTGTAAGATTTACTTGTATACATGCATCCGGATGTGTTTCTCATTTAATTTTTACAAGAAATTTAGCAAGTTTACTTTGAGAGTATATAAAAAAACAATTGAAGTTGTAAGAAATATATAATATATATATATATATATATATATATATATATATATATATATATATATATATATATATATATATATATATATATATATATATATATATATATATATATATATATGAAAGAAGGGAATTATTTTAAAAATGAGGGCTTTAAAACAGTTTTACTTATTTTATATGACAAAAACATCACTTGAAACATTACTTGGTTTTTTCAGAACTATATTAACAAATGTGTGATAATTATGTTTAAATTTGAATTTAATTTATCAACTAGTGAATTTATATATGATATTTTTCAAAAATTTAAGTGCTAATTATATTTTTTTAGAGATTGAATGATCCGGTTTGACTAGTTTTATATCTATATAGTTTGGTTATAATGACCGGTTTATTAAACCGAGTTATCTGGTTTAATCTGGTTTGGTCATGCGGTTCGACTAGTGACTCAGTGGTTCGACCAATGAACCAGTGACCCAGTACCCTCGCCGGTTTGATGACCGGTCCGGTTTTTAAAACATTGCTCACTACAATAATTTTTGTTTAATAAAATTCAACACCCTACCCCACCACTTTTATTTCATATTCATATTTTCTTTTATGATTTTGTTTTTGTGATTATATATTAATAACAATTATCAATTGAAATTAAATTAAAATAATTAAGAGTTAAATAATTTTTTTTAATTTACTAACTTATTTGAATTTTATTTTTCTAATTTTATATTTTAGTAGAATTTTGAGTGTTAAAAGGTTATTATTGGGATCTATTTTACTAAAAAGATTGTTAGTGCTACAAGCAAGATTTTACTTGAGGCTAAATAGAAAAATTAGAGAGAAAAATCTCAATTTTTTTCGTGTCCAAATCTAATAAACCAAGTCTCTATTTATAGAGGAGAAAAATAATAAATTTTGATGAAAATAATAATAAATAAAAAATTGACTTAAAATAAAATAATTAATTTCAAATAATTAAAGTGAGATAAAAATCTAAACAATTACATCAACCAATAAGATTTTGCAAAGTATTATAGTGGTCCTCACTTCCTCCTCATTCAACATGTTGAATGTTTTCAACACAAATTAATTCACATCATTTTCAACACTTCATTGCAACTATTCAACTATTGAATAATTTTTTCAACACCTCCATTATATATAGTCTAAGTGTAATATCAAAGTTAGGGTAGACTACACCCCAATCACCATGACCAAATAATGGTCACCGGTGGAGTTTCATTGGTCTCTCATTTTATATATATATATATATATATATATATATATATATATATATATATATATATATATATATATATGTGTGTGTGTGTGTGTGTGTGCGCGCGCGCGCGCGCGTGCGCGTGTGTTTAATGGATATGTACTGATAGTTTAAAATAGTTTTACAATGTCATCCAATAGAATACAAGCAATCTGCCATGTCATTAAAAATATTTTAAAATAAAAGGGTGAAGTAATTGGATACATGGTTGTGATTAGTTGACAGTGTAAAATTGTCAGTGCATCACCTATCTTCTCTCTCTCTCTCTCTCTCTCTCTCTCTATATATATATATATATATATATATATATATATATTGTTCCATACTCGGGCTATTTATGAGAGCGGGACCTAATACGAGTTATTGACAGAAAGGGGTCTGTATAAACCCGGCCGAGGACGCAGCTTAAGTTGCAAAACTGAGTACCCAATCAACTATTATGCATTAGTCGAGGACCATGCTCGAGACGTGTAACAAATGGCATATGGAAAGTCGTAGGTACAACCCGGACGTACTCCTAGCTGTTATGGGCAAGCCGACTGTAACTGATGCTTTAATATGTCATTCATAGCTAGATAATAAAGATGTATGAACGTCTGTAATGACTGAAGTCCTACAGATGCCTCTGAAATGAGGCTCTAAAAGGACAAACTGAAGCTATAAAAAGGGTCTCCCACCAGAGGGATAAGCAAGACACTTCTCTTGGAACAAAGTGCCTCCTTCACTGCTTCCAAATCCCCAAAGCTAATCAGAGCAACATCCAGTTTACAAGCTTTCTTCACCTATGAGGACAAGCTCACCTATATCCATTTTCTTACACAAGAACATTGGCACCCACTGTGGGACCTCGGTGAAATTTATCCTAGGCCACACTCACCAACAAAGAAAATGACTTCAGAAACCGATTCTCCAGACATGGCGCAGCTTATGACCATGATTGATGACCTACAAACACAAAACGAGACACTGCAAGACAATGTTCAGACTTTGCAACTCCAAAGTCAAGGGGACACAGAGCTAGAAGACGAAATTCTTTAACCATAACCCGTGTCTCAGGAAATTTGGGAGGATCAAGTTCCTGACAACTTCCGAGCACTGTCGCTTGCAACATTTGACGGCAAGTCCGACCCCCAGGAGCATATTATTGTTGCTAACAATCAAATGGCGGTAATAGGTGTAACGACCGTTTTATTTTAAGTATTTTATGTTATTGTGTGCTATGTGAATTAATTGATGATTGTGCTATTTATGTGTTAATTGTGTGATTACTTAGTTTTGTGTTATTTTATTGGAGATTATTAGTAAATAACATGAGTTAGTAAATCTATTAGTTATTGGGCCTAAGATAGAATTAGTAATTGAGAGGTGCTAATTAGAGCCCATTAGCAATATGAAAAGTTAGTAAGGGTTTAACAAAACAAAATAATTTAGAGAATAGAAAGTTAGAACCTCATTTGGAGAAAGAAGAGAAAGAGAGAAGAGAAGAGGAGAAGCTAGGTCAAGGTTCTCAATTGAAGATAGAGTTGTCTTCAATCTAAATCCAATGTAAGGGTGGGATTCATTCATGATAAGGGAGTGTATGATGATGTTTATGGTGGGTTTTGATTGTATGAGTAGTAGCCTTGGTTGTATGTTGTAGAATCTTACGGTTTATGTTGGATTTTCATGAAATTATGCTTGAAATCATGTTTTTGTTGAAGATTGTTAATGAATGATGTTAGGTATTGATTGTATGTGCCTTTAATTGTTGATTGAGAAGATTTTTGTGGGGTGGAAGTAGGATTACACAGGTATGATAGTTCTGCTATTTTTCAGCATAATCGTGCGTCCGCTAAGCGGCCCTGGTCCGCTAAGCGGAACCTAGGAACAAATTTGAAAATTCGCGAGCTCGCTAAGCGGAGCTGGTTCGCTAAGTGGAGACGCGAAAATGGTTCACTTCTAGATTTAGTTCTGCGAAGTGCGCTTGAAGCCGCTAAGCGAGCCTTGCTGTTGAAAACTTTTTGAAACTTCTATTGGATGTATCTTTTGACCCGTGACACATTTTTAAGCGTCGTTTGAACCTCCGTGAAGCTTTAACCAATGTTTAACTAATGAAAATGGTTTGAAAAACCTTTGTAAACCTTTTTAAAGTTTTTCTTGAAATGTATCGTTTGATATTGTGATTGATATTGTAAGGCGAGATATTGTTGTATGGTGATACAACATAGCGACGTGATTGCGAAGTGATGCATTAATATGATTAGTGATGATTGTGTTGTTCTCATTGAATTTCAGTATTGAATTGATGATGTCTAGTTGTTGTGACATGTTGTGAATGTTGTGTTTGTGTGGATGTTGCATCATTGAGTCACATCCATTGCATAAAGAGACGATGGCCTGAAAATGGCAAAAAGCGACGATGTGCCCAATGGAAACTTTTGAGACAATGGGAGTTTTACTCCAAATGGTACCACATGAATTTGCATAAGTTGGGTCGCATATGAATTGCATTTGAATTGTTGAGATGATGAGATGTTTGTTGTGACGTGTTAATAACATACATGTGAATTCGATTATGTTGTCATAATTGGTTAATAACCTTGTTGTCGTTTAAAGGTTGTTTTGTGATGAGAAGTGGTGAACGATGTATGATCTTTTCCTTGCTATGAATATTATCATACATTCCTTTATACTGTTTGATATCTCACCCCTTCTGTTTGAATGTTACCCTTTGTTGGTAATGTGCAGGTAATGACGTGGAGTGGCTGTTTACCATTTGTAGCTCGAGTCAGTGTTTATGCTCTGATACATAGCACTCGGGGGGTGTTTGCTTGTCTTTTCTTATGTCGATATGTCATGATTTGATTTGATGTTGTTTTATGGAGACTTGTTGTTGGCATGTTGTCCATGATGTTATTACTTGAATTTTAAGAGTTTTTGTGAATTCCGCTGCGATGATTGAAGTCAATGAGATTTATATGACTAATGATTTATGATTCCTCCGTTGATTGTGTTATGTATCTTTATTAATGAGCTTGTACGCATATATGTTTTAAGTTGATAAATGTGACGCCTCGAATGTGTTGTTGTTTTTGAGATTTTGCACTTTGATTTCTTATTAAATTGCGGGGTAGATTTGGGGTGTTAGAATAGGTCCCACAGATTCTTTAAAGTGCAAGTTGATGGTTGGTACTTTCAAGGATATGGCCATAAGGTGGTATATGAGCCTACATCGGAAGCCTATCGGAATTTACCAAGACCTCACTAAAAAGTTGATACAACACTTCTCGGCCAACAAGCGTCGAATAGTATCCATGACAACGCTGTTTAATGTCCGACATGGACACTCAGAATCTCTGTGAGAATACCTTGCACGGTTCAATGAAGAAACTATCAAGGTTTCACACCCCAATTAGGAGTTGTTTGTGGGAGCATTCCAGCATGGTCTTCGAGCCGAACATTTCAATGAGTCCCTGGCTTAGAAGCCGGCCATGAACATGAACGAGATCATTACTCGGGCCGAGTGCTACATCAAAGGCGAAGAAAGTAACTGGGAAAAGAGATCCCGGAAATCTTTTGAGAAGTAAAAAGATCGTTAATTGCTTATATCACATTGTAGCGGTAAAAATGTGACTTGAGTGTTATCGCGCGCTCGAAGTACAATAGAGTCGCCACCGAACTTTATTTATTCCAAGAAGGAAAGGGAAAATATCGATAAAACCCACGGATAAAAAGAAATGTATAAGATGGTCATCGCAACCAAATTTGGGTTCGGGAGTCGGTTAAGCAAGGAGAAGGTATTAGCACCCCTCACTTCCATCGTACTCGATGGGACCCATTTAGTTAGTTTTGTGTTTAAGTATTAGCGTAATGTTTGCGTTCTTTTGCTTATTAATCGAAGAAAGATAAACGAAAGGGTTTTATTTATTGTGAAGAAAAAGAAAAGATTTTTATTATTATGCTCGCCAAGACGTTTGTATCTTGTGCTTACGTATTCCCTTGTGCAATGGGAAAGTCAGAGCAATCGTAGTTCGGGCAAAGAACCACGATAGTTTGTTGGTTGATTTTAGCGAGAATGGATGACTAAATCAAGAGTGATACGAGATTTTGGCCATCATCGCATTCGAATGGAAGATATTCGATCTTCACATGTGGAAGTATGTTCGCATATGAAATTGACTAAGTGTCTTGTTTGTGAAAAGAGATTTATAATGGTAAGGAGATATTTGCGGACGTTTAGTAAAGGATTTGAGCATAGGTGTGCACCTAGCGCGTCTTTACCCAAGGTATTAAACAGGAGCGAGCCCCATTGTCACTTGTTGTCCTATAAAAGGATATTTGCGGACGTTTAGCAAAGGATTGAGCATAGGTGTTCACCTAGCGCGTTTACCCAAGGTATTCAACAGCAGAGCCCCATTGTCACTTGTTGTCCTTGTTAATTAATGTATTTTGATTCAAAGGATCAAGGTATTCAAGAGGTGTTCACTTCTTGTCACTTGGTCACTTTGATTTGATTAATGTACTTTAATTCAAAAGATCAAGGTATTCAATAGGTGTTCACTTCTTGTCACTTGTTCTCTTTGATTTGATTAATGTATTTTAATTCAAAAGATCAAGGTATTCAAGAGGTGTTCACTTCTTGTCACATGATCACTTTGATTTGATTAATGAAGATTTTAATTCAAAGGACCAAAGGTATTCAAGAGGTGTTCACTTCTTGTCACTTGATCACTTTGATTTGATTAAGAAAGCTTTTTATTTAATGTTTTAATCCAAAAGAATCGAGATATTCAAGAGGTGTTCACTTCTTGTCACTCGATCTTTTGGTATGGTTTAAAGGATTTTTGTGAAGAAGAAACTCAACATTGGATCGAGAAATTATTTGTAACGACTTGGCGTTGGACCAAGGTTTATTGACTTTTGGATCGAGATTAATCTAATATTTTTGGTATTTTAATACAAGAAGTAAAATCTAACAAACCTACATAATATACATTTTTTTTTTTGCGTTTTGTTATATCATAAAAATAAAATCAAACTATACAGTATTAATATATATTTTTTGTATTTTTAACTAAGCAAGCAATATCACAATTAAAATAATAGAAAAAAACAATAAAAACAAACATCAATATCAATAGACTTAAAAGAAAGTAAAATGGGGGTGTGAAGAATGAACGGGGGCGCTGGGCTGTCATTGGAAAAACAGGCCCAAAAGTTGTAAAAAAAACAATTCTCAAGAGGTGGTGTGGCACTGAGTTTAAGGGTGTACATGAGAAATTCGGGTGGGCTGAGACTGTTTAGGCCCAAATTGAATTAAAACAACAACCCTAAATCTATGAGGGATGGCCGCGCCTCTCTTCCTCTCAATTTCTTTGAATCGAGCTTCAACATACTCACATCCCTCTGTTTTTTTTTTCACGTTAATCTCTTCTCAGCTCTCGTGATTTTTCTTAGTTCTCTCTAGAAAAACAACAACAAAAGGTAGCCTCACTCGGTTTCTCTCTTTCGCTCTTGCTCTCGCTCTCGGTAAAATCTCTCTCAATCTCTCACGATAAACAACAATAGCATAAAAACATCATACAACAACAACAGCCTAGAGTTTGACCAAAGAAATCCGCTTCAAGTACAACAAACACGACAACAAATTCAATCGAATCCAATGAATACGCAAGAGAGAAAATCCAACAAAGATTGCATTCAAAGGCAATATAAATCAAATAAAGGGAGTTCAAGAATACCAAATCGGAGTTCCTCCGATGGGTCTTCTCAGGTATAGTATTCGAATCTTTCCTCTTCATTCTTTCTATTTGCCATGATTCTACTCCTCCTTGTATTTCTTCTTGGTGAAATATGGGCTGTGTGCGGAACAGTGATGGTGTAGGGGCAATTCTGAAGGGTGTTGTAGTGTCACGGTTGTGATGTTGTATCAGTGAAGGTTTGTATGGAGCGTTGTGAGCAGAGGGGAGTGAGGTTAAGGTTATGGCGATTTGCGATGGTGATGTTGAGTACTGATATTGTGACTTTGTTATGGTTTGTGTTTAAGGAAAGGCGATTGGAGATTGAGGTTGAAGTGGTATTAGAAGGTGAGTTGGTTTTTTTCTGTTTTCGCAGGTTTTGGAGGAGATTTGAGGGATAATTGGAGCTTCTGTATGAGGTTTTGAAGGTTAGGACTTAGAGAGAGGTTTCAGCAGAGCTTTTTCGTGGTTTCTTTCTTCGTCCTCCTCTTGTTCGTTGCTGCAATGTATTGATTTTATAATTGTGATGAATTTTTTGGGGGGAATTGGAATCAATTTCAAACATATTTGTTAACTGATTCATGGCCTTTCTTTGGGCAGGTTTTGCTTGATCCATTTCTGTGTAAGCTTTGGCTTGTTTCAGAGCTAGTTTTGGACAGTTGC
The DNA here is from genome assembly GCF_029867415.1 of Vicia villosa. Taxonomy (NCBI): domain Eukaryota; kingdom Viridiplantae; phylum Streptophyta; class Magnoliopsida; order Fabales; family Fabaceae; genus Vicia; species Vicia villosa. Next base: position 158,859,055 of record NC_081182.1, read on the forward strand.
AGCAGCACTTTTGGACCATTGTGTTTGTAGTTTTGGAGCAGAGCAACACAGCAGAGATGGAGCAGGGTGCTTTGGACGGTTTTGTTTGTAGTATTGTGCAGCAGTAGCATTTTTGGCTTGTATTGTTTGGACTTGGACATAAGATCAATAATAATAATAATAATAATGAAACAAAAATAAAAATAAAAATTAATCTAAACTAAATCTAAAATAAAAATAATATTAAAACTAAAGATTAATCTAAATTAAATCTAAAACTAAAATTAATCTAAATTAAATCTAAAATAAAAATAATATTAAAACTAAAAATTAATCTAAACTATCTAAAGTTATTTTTTTTTGTTGACTTTAATAAAAAGTCAATTTTTTTTAAGATATGCAAAAATGCGACGATTTAAATGCAAATGAAATGCAAATGCGACATGACCAGATGAATGAAATTCGTAGGGAAAAAATTGGGGTGCGACACACATAAAATTTGATCGATCACATGTGTGTAACTTATGGACATTCAATGTATCGCTGCTTCACCATACAGAAGTCAGATTCCGAAGCATAGTCAACATCTAATCATCCAAATTGTACACAACATGATGCTAAAAAATTTAATTGAAGACTAAGATGGGGAACATATTCCAGGAAGTGGACCATTTAAACCTCATCCTGGATCCTCCTAAGCCAAAAAAAGGCTAACGCTGTGCTCGGGAAGGATGTCGGGGCCTGGTGTAGTTACCATCGCCTCCGAGGATACCATACTGACGATTGCAAGCCACTGGAGAAGGAGATTGAGGCCCTTATACAGAGACGGCATGTATCTACCTGTGTGAAGGATAATAGGAAGAGAGATCCTGACAGAGAGGAGTCCGATCAAGAGGGCTTCTCACACCGCAAAAAGGGGAAGAATGCCGAAAAGGTTCATGAGGTGAGGGCAACCCATCATACCCTCAATACCATAGCAGGAGGATTTACAGGTGGAGGTGAAACGAGTTCTTCCTAGAAGAAGTATGCCCGGGTCGTGATGCATATCTCCAACACCATGGTTCCCAACGACGAGCAGGATCTAGACCCAGTCGGTTTCTCCAAGCGAGACGCCATGGGAATCATGCCACACGGAGACGACCCGATGGTGATCAAAATACAAACACGATATTGGACGGTCAAGCATGTATTAGTTGATTCGGGTAGTTCCGCTGATATACTATATTGGGAAGCCTTCGAAGTGAAGGAAAATTGCGATCTAAAACGCAGCGGAAATTAAAATTATCCTTTAGTGATCCTTACGAATGGGCATGATCAGTGATATAAATGGTTACCTCTTATAGTGATTGAAAGTTTGAAACCTTTAATGCCTAATCGAAAGAGTGATCATGATCGTTGATGAAGAACAATGCCTCTACTCAGTCCACACAAACAGATCCCTTCAATCTTAGTGCTAGCTGATCCGAATGAAGGCTTTGAGTGAGAGAAGAAAATACGTCTAGGATTTCTCAGACCAAAGTTTCATCAAGTGAAATGCTTCAACACAAGGATCTATTTATAGAACCACTTGTGTGGGCTACAAGCTAAAAGCCCAATTAAGGCTGCAGGTTAAAAGCCCATTTAAGTCGTATATCACTTAAACGCGTGGTACCTTACCACATTCCGAATTCACTTAAGTATATTGTACCTTACGGTGTTTATTTAATTAAATTATTAAGGATTTATTTATCGGAATTTAGTTGAAATTGGATTCGTCGGTATTATTTTAAGAGGCTAATTGGATTGATATGTCGATCGGAATTATTAAGTTAAAGTTGGATTATTTAGTCGGTTAATCGGAGAATTTAATAAGTTGATTTTGTTGAAGAAATAATATTATTAATAATATTATTATTATTTAATTTGGTTTAAGTTGGATTTAGTGTTAGGAATAACAATTTGGAGGTGCAATGTATTAGGCCCAATAAGAGCGATTTTTGATTAATTGGAATATAAGAAAAACAAGGGAATAAGCAAGTTAGGGTTTTGTTGGCAGAGGAAGTTGGAGCCCTTGGAGTAGATCGTGAAACAAAGCTACATCTACAGAGAACGAGGTCTTGGCGGAAGGAGGAATTGATCGTTGGCCGTTGGGAAAAGGCTTGCACTCGACCGGAATTTAGAGGCAATCTCCATAGACAAGGTAAGGATGGGGTTAGAATCTTATAACCGGGATTATGATAATTGGTATGTGGGATTGGGGTTATTGATTTTCCTACTGTGTTTGTGTTAAAATCGTAGTGTTTGATTCTAAATGAAATTTCTGACCGTCGTTGTCAAAATTGTATTGAACAAATTTTGTATGTTGCTGCTAATAGTATTGTTGTCTTTTGGGAATTCAAAGTATGTTGCATAAGATAAGATGAGAATTTGGTACTGAATCGAAACAAAAATCTGGAAATTATAAGTAGACCGAGGAGAAATCATAAGGGATTTACGGTGGTAATATGAAGAGCATATACAAGGTAGGAGAAGAAAGAGAATAGGAGACGACCGTCTCCAAAAAGTAAGTAGAAGAAGCTTTGAGACGTCCGTCTCAATTTGTTGTAGGAGAAGGGAGTGGACCCCACCAAGCCAAGGAGGCGGGCGCCTCAAGCCTTGGGGGTGGGCGTCTCACCCCACTATCCTCTCCCTTCCTGTTTGTTGTGTGTGGCACGTGGACTTGACTTAGCATATTTTGTATTTGCATTTTTTTGGATCATGTGGACTTAACTTAGAATCATGTAGTATATAGAAAAGGTGATAGAAAAAGATGGAGATGGGCATCTCAAGGATAATAGAAAATGTGGAGATGAACATCTCAAGGAAAATAGAAAAGGTGGAGATGGGCATCTCAAGGGATAATATAATTAAATGATTACTTGGTAATCCAATTGTTGCATATTATATACATTACAATTATTGTAGCATTCCTATATGTTTTGGTGGATGAAACAAATTGTCATGTACTGTAGCGTCAAATAAGAAATAGTTGTAATAGTTTTAATATCTCAAGTTACTAATACATAAATAGATTATTAGTATAAATAATAATAATAATAATAATAATTGATTGTATAATAATTTAAGAAATTAAATAATTGAGTTAATTAGATAACTTTAATTTATTATTTGGTTAGTCTAGTTATTTACAGTAAGGCTATATTCTATTTAAATAATTGATAGTCCTACGTAATTAAGGGTAGTAGAAACATAGTAGAGTTGTTAGTATGATAAATTGGTGGAGTTTCAATAGCAGTGTTGGTAGATTGATATTAGCAGCATGGTAAACAAATAGTAGTGAGTAAGTAGATCATTTTGTAGGGGAAATAGCTAAGTGGCAGAGATGATTTGTAGTTACAGAGTTAATAACAAATTACAGGTGTTATTTAACTATTTTAGCAGAGTATTATGTACAGTATACGAATGGCGGTATTAGTTGTCTTAACAGAAATAATTGATCAGAGAATTAATAGTAGGAGTAATTAATTAGTAGAGTTGCTAAATAGAAACAATGGGAAATAGTAGCAATGGGGTAGATAAAAACAATACCGATTAGTCGTATTGGTAGAATTAAGCGGTAAGATTTGTTAACCAGAATTAGTTGTAATTTGTCGGGGTAACTCATATGGGCTAGTAGGTATTTTTAATTGGTTTGTTGTGTTGTAATTTTGCCGAATAAGTTGAATTATGTTGAATTGTCCTGATTTATGGACATGTTTGAGTTGTAGGTCGAATGACCGGTGTTGATCCAAGTTGATGCCAATGATGCATATTTTAAGTTGTTGATGTTGTATGTTGTTGTTGTTGCATTGTTGTGTATTTTTGTTGAAGTTGAGGTCGCATGGCATACAATGCATGATTAAGTTGGCCTTGATGGAACCACGTTGAAAGTTGAAGGCTTATGCCTTAGCCTTAATGGCACCACGTTGAAGGCTTATGCCTTGTTAATGCCTCGATAAACTGGCATATGTTTAAGTTGGGAGTTCTGCTCCAAATGGTACCATATGCATTCGCATAGTTGAGTCGCATAATGCGTCGTATGTTGTTTTGTTGTTGTTATCAAGTTTGTTGTCGTTATAAAGTTGTTGTTGTTGTGATGAAGTTGTCGTTATAATATTATTGTTTGGTGATTACTTGTCGTTGTTGTAATAGTAGTAAAAATTGTATAATTATAATCTAATATATTAGTTATCATACTCCTGTTTATATTATTGGATATTGTTAGAACAAGAATTGTTCTGATCAATATTCTTAGTTTTGATGATAACAATGTACATGAATTTTGTATAAGATAATATGGTACTCTAATCCTATGCAATTTCCATTTCAGGAAACATATAAAGAGTATGCACAAAATCAGCGCAAGAAGCACTGACTCAGAAGGTTCAGCATGCAACATCAGAACATGCTCTGGCAAGACATCAGAATATGGTCAAGCAGAATCAGAACATGGTCTATTGAAGCATCAGAAGAACTTGAGATCAGAAGCAGAAGCACTGAAGTTCTCATGGTATCACGCTAGAAGCACTTCAAGGTCAGAAGACAAGAAGATGCTCTGCACCAAGCTGTTTGACTCTGATGATATTCAAACGTTGTATCTACAAACATTAGATCAGAAGCAAGTACAAGATAGCAAGGCTACGCTGACTGACAAAAGGAACGTTAGAAGCTATTAACGGCAAAGTCAGTAAAAGCAGGAAAAGCAAGGCTCGAGGTAGTTGACAAAAGAGTGAAACATTAAATGCAATGCTGTACGGATCACGCAACGCATTAAATTCTCCCAACGGTCATCTTCTCAAACGCCTATATATAGAAGTTCTGATGAGAAGCTGAAGACAACACTTTGCGCAAACATACAGAAACGCTATCAAATTCAAAAGCTCTCAAACTTCATCTTCAACCTCACTTCATTACTGTTGTAATATCTTAGTGAGATTAAGCTTAAACTTAAGAGAAATATCACAGTTGTGATTATAACTTATTAAGAAGCATTGTAATACTCTTGTAAGAATTTATTTTACATTCATTTGTAAAAGGTTCCTAGAGTGGTCAAGGTGTGATCAGAATACTCTAGAAGACTTAGAAGGTATCTAAGTGGAAAACTATTGTAATCAAGGTTGATTAGTGGATTAAATCCTCAAGTAAGGTAAATCACTCCAAGGGGGGGACTAGAGTAGTTTAGTTAACAACGAACCAGGATAAAAATCATTGTGCAAATTGTTTTTATCTTAAGAGTTTTAAAACTACACTTATTCAAACATCCCCCTTTCTAAGTGTTTTTCTATCCTTCAATTGGAATCAGAGCACCGGTTCTAGGTGCAAGCACTTAACCGTGTTAGAAAAGATTCAGGAAGAGAAAAACACAAAGTTTAGATGGCTGGTGAAATTGCAACAACTACATCTACATCTGACTCTGCTGAGCAACACAATGAAAATGGTAACAATGGTTACACTAGACCACCAGTATTCGATGGTGAAAACTTTGAAGATTGGAAAGATAAACTTGAAAGTTACTTTCTTGGTTTAGATGGTGTAACACCCCATAATTTCAGTTTATTAATTTAATTTGGATTTAAATTAAATAATTGGAATTTTAGAATTTTAAATTGGATTTAATTGGAAAATGATGGAATATGAGATATTGGGCTTATGGTGTGGTGATAGTAAAAGGGGGGTGCTAACTAGTTAGGCCTTTTACTAAGTTGTGATATTTTTATTTTATTTTATTTTCATAAAATAAGAGAGAAAGGAACCATTTGGGGAGAAAAGAAGAACACGTGAAAAGAAGAGAAGAGAAAGAGGCAAGAACGTGAAACCGGAAGTAGAGCATTCAAGAGATTCATCGAGGTAAGGGGGGACTCTTCCTTTTAGCATCTCTTATGTGATCTTAGGTGATAGGTAGATTGATGTATGGTTTGATTCAATTAGACATTGGGATTGTTAGGTTAGGGTGTTCTAATTTGGATTGAATTGATGATGATTGTGTGAGCTATTTGGTTAATAATGCGTTAAATGATGTTTTCGTGGTGTGTAATTGAATATATGATGATTGTATGCCTGTATGTGATGTCTGGAATCGTTTTTGGGTGAAAAGGATGTGAAATCGCAGGGTCTGTCGCAGACTTGGGGTTTGCTGAAATCGCAGGTCCGCTGAGCGGAGGGGGGGTCCGCTGAGCGGAGGTCCCAACGTAGTTCGCTTCTGTTTGACGTCGCTTGAGGTCCGCTGAGCGGGGGTTGGAAGGGTTTCTCTTCTGCCTTGCTCCGCTGAGCGAACCTTGCTGTGTGTGAATTTTTCCAAACTTCAAAATAACGTATCTTTTGATCCGTGAATCATTTCTTAGTGCCGTTTTGGGCGTTGTGCAAGTAATTAAATGTGTTATATGATGAACGATGAATATTGGTATTATCCTACCTTATTTCTTTAAAAACTAGATTTAATTACTTGATAAGAGTTGAACATTGTGTGCATATGAGATAGGTGTGACAATGTGTTTGATGTGATGATGAATTGGTGTGATTTGTTATTATGATTGTGATGGATGCATGACTATTTGAATGATGCTGAAAACATGTACATACTTATTCGGTGATGTGGTGTTGAGATGAGTTGCTCATCGTGATTTAGTGTGTTTTAAGTATGTTATATGTGTTTCATTCATTCATGTGCATTGATGTTGGATCCCGGTGAGGTTTGGATCGTTGGTGGACATATTTCCCATTGTGTGGAAATTGTGTCGGTGGGCCGTATCTCGATGAGGCGTAGATCGGTTAGGTGGATTGATTCCACGGTTTATTGGTACCACATGCATAGTGTCAGTTGTGTCATATGCATTTTGTCATAATATGATTGTATGGATTTCTGTAGTATGTGTTGTAATCTATTATTGTGTGAATTAATAATGGATGTGAATCTGAATATGTATAATTGGGTGAACGGTATATTATGATGCTTGTTGCTTATGAATTGCATAATATTTACTAATTGAGAATGAGACTCACCCTTACATGTTGTCATTTTCAGATTGAGGAGTAGCGGCATTAGTTCTTGGTGAGGATGACTCATAGAGTTTATCCGTTTATGTTGGGTCGTGTCGGTCATGCTCTGATCCATAACACTGGGGAACGATAGTTAGAGTTTTTATGAAATTATCTGATTTATTTGGTGTTGGATTATGATCCCATTTTGGTTGTATTTGATGATGTTTCGTATTCCGCTGTGTTAAACATGATTGTGTTTTGGGTGAATCGTTTCCTAATAAAGCATGACTTTGACCTTAGTTGATTTATTTGTTTTAAATAATTGTGGCACCCTTGTGCATATGTTTTTACTCTGATTAATTATTAAAATTGCCGCGGGGTTTAGAAGGGTGTTACAGATGGTGACTTATGGGATCTTCTGGTGGATGTTTACAAACATCCAGTGAAAGCTAGTGGTGTAAAGCTCTCAAGACAAGAGATGAGTGATGATCAAAAGAAGCAATTCAAAAATCATCACAAGTGTAGGTCTGTTTTGCTGAATGCTATCTCTCATGCTGAATATGAGAAGATATCTAACAGGGAAACTGCCTATGACATATATGAATCATTGAAAATGACTCATGAAGGAAATGCCCAAGTCAAGGAGACCAAAGCTCTTGCCTTGATCCAGAAATATGAAGCCTTCAAGATGGAGGATGATGAAAACATTGAGAAAATGTTCTCAAGATTTCAAACGCTAACTGCTGGATTAAGAGTTCTTGACAAGGGATACACCAAGGCTGATCATGTCAAGAAGATCATCAGAAGCTTGCCCAGAAGATGGGGCCCAATGGTGATTGCATTCAAGATAGCAAAGGATCTAAATGAATTCTCTTTGGAAGAGCTGATCGGCACCCTGAGGAATCATGAAATTGAGCTGGATGCTAATGAACCTCAGAAGAAAGGTAAGTCTATTGCATTAAAATCCAATTATAAAAAATGCACTAACGCTTTTCAGGCTGAAGAAGAAGATTCTGAAGAATCAGAATCAGAAGAAGAAGATGAACTGTCCATGATCTCCAGAAGGATAAACCAACTCTGGAAGAGCAAGCATAGGAAGTTCAAGAACTTCAAAAGTTCTAAGAAGCTTGAAAAAGGAGAATCTTCTAGAAGCAGAAGATATGACAAGAAGAAGGTCACTTGCTTCGAGTGCAATGAGCCAGGTCACTACAAGAGTGAGTGTCCAAAGCTTCAGAAGGAGAAGCCCAAGAAGAAGTTTCATAAGAAGAAAGGTCTTATGGCAACTTGGTATGATTCAGATTCATCAGAATCAGACTCTGTAGGCAAGCACGCAAACATTGCACTGATGGCCACAGTTGATGATGGATCAGAATCTACATCAGAATCAAAATCTAAAGAGGTATTTTCTGAACTATCTAGAGAAGAGTTAGTTTCTAGTCTAACAGAACTTCTGGAACTGAAGGCTCATCTTAGTATCAAATACAAAAAGCTGAAAAAGCTATTTGAATCTGAAACTAAGAAGCTAGAAGTGGAAAATTATGAACTGAAGGAAAAAGTTTTAAAATTATCCAAAGATGTTGGATCTCCTTCTGACTCAGAAAAGTCCATTCCTAGCCTGAACCATATTCTGAAAGAATATGACTTGAGCTTTAGAAAGTTCTTATCTAGAAGTATTGGCAGAAGTCATCTTGCTTCTATGATATATGTTGTGTCTGGAAACAAGAGAGTTGGCATTGGCTATGAGGGTAATACCCCATACAAACTTGAACCTGTAGATGATATGAAAATCACATACAAGCCATTGTATGATCAGTTCAAGTATGGCCACTCCCATGATATTAGGCTCACATCACATGCCAAAAGCTTTCACATTACACACACTAAGAAGCATGTGACATAACCTAGAAAATATCATGTAACTCAGAATAAGAATATCATGTTGTACCTCCTGTTTTTTATTATGCTAAACCCAAGTTCAATCAGAACTTGAGGAGAACTAACAAGAAAGGACCCAAGAAAATGTGGATACCTAAGGAAAAGATTATTCCCGTTGCAGATATCCTTGGCTGCAAAGAAGACAAAGGAAAGCATGTCATGGTACCTGGACTCTGGGTGCTCTCGACACATGACGGGAAGAAGGTCTATGTTCCAAGACCTAGTGCTTAAATCTGCTGGAGAAGTTAAGTTTGGAGGAGATCAGAAGGGCAAAATTATTGGCTCAGGAACCATAAGTACTGGTAACTCTCCTTCTATAACTAATGTTCTTCTGGTAGATGGATTAGCTCATAACTTGTTGTCCATAAGTCAATTGAGTGACAATGGTTATGACATAATCTTCAATCAAAAGTCCTGGAAGGCTGTAAGTCAGAAGGATGGCTCAATCCTATTTACAAGCAAGAGAAAGAACAACATTTACAAGATTGATCTTCAAGATCTTAAGAATCAAAAGGTAACTTGCCTTATGTCTGTTAGTGAAGAGCAATGGGTCTGGAACAGAAGATTAGGTCATGCTAGTTTGAGAAAGATTTCTCAGATTAACAAACTAAATCTGGTCAGAGGTCTCCCTAATCTGAAATATAAATCAGATGCTCTTTGTGAAGCATGTCAGAAGGGAAAGTTCTCCAAACCTGCATTCAAGTCTAAGAATGTTGTTTCTTCCTCTAAGCTGCTAGAACTTCTGCACATTGATCTGTTTGGCCCAGTCAAAACAGCATCTGTCAGAGGGAAGAAATATGGATTAGTCATCGTAGATGATTATAGCCGCTGGACATGGGTAAAGTTATTAAAACACAAGTATGAGTCTCATTCAGTGTTCTTTGAATTCTGCACTCAGATTCAATCTGAGAAGGAGTGTAAAATCATAAAGGTCAGAAGTGATCATGGTGGTGAATTTGAGAACAAATTCTTTGAGGAGTTCTTCAAAGAAAATGGTATTGCCCATGATTTCTCTTGTCCTAGAACTCCACAGCAAAATGGAGTTGTAGAACGAAAGAATATGACTCTACAAGAAATGACCAGAACCATGATCAATGAAACCAATATGGCTAAGCATTTCTGGGCAGAAGCAATAAACACTGCATATTCTTAATAAGACTCCTTATGAATTGTGGAAGAACAAAAAGCCCAACATTTCTTATTTCATCCTTTTGGATGTGTTTGTTTTATTCTGAATACTAAAGATCATCTTGGTAAGTTTGATTCTAAGGCACAGAAGTGTTTCCTTCTTGGATATTCTGAACACTCTAAAGGCTACAGAGTATACAATACTGAAACAATGGTTGTTGAAGAATCAATCAATATCATATTTGATGATAAGCTTGGTCTTGAAAAGCCAAAGCAGTTTGAGAATTTTGCAGATCTAGATATTGATATATCAGAAGCTGAAGAACCAAGAAGCAAAGTACCAGAAGCTGAAGATCTTAGAAGCAAAGGATCAGAAGATCAAGTTGTTGCATCTTTAGAGAATCTCAGAATTTATGAAGAGCCAACAGTCAGAAGATCTTCTAGACTCACCTCTGCTCATTCAGAAGATGTCATTCTTGGAAAGAAGGATGATCCTATCAGAACAAGATCTTTTCTAAAGAGTGGTTGTCAGAATCAATAATCAGAATCAGAAGATGAGAAGTTTTACCTTTCATCAGAAGCTAAATCAATGTAAAACAACTGTCACCAAGCGCTTTCTCATGGTGAACACGTGTTCACTCTTTAGGTAAAAGCGTGCGTGTAACTAATGGGACGCCGCCCTAGGTAACTGTGCGTATCATTTCAAATATCACGTTCTCTCATCTAACGTCATTCATCATTTAATGCACTTGATTCCATTTGATTCTGTAAATGTTCATTCTCATAATTTCATTGCATTTCTTTTTCAAATCCGCCTCTATATATTCATTTCAAATCATAACGTTTATCTTTTTCGCTCTCATTCTCTCTCTCCTTGCATGCATTTCTGCAACTTGTTCGCCATTTTCTCAAACCCTAAACACAAACCCATAAAGAAATCGAGTAATCTCAGTTGTGCTAAAATGGCTGCTTCATCATCACAAGTCGTTGGTTCATCTTCTCAGCAACTTCAACAAGGAGAAGAACAACAGGTTGTGCCTGTAATCACTTGCTCGATTCCTAGGAATGAGTTAGAAGTGATTTGTGAATTGATGGTTGATTTCGACAGTCTTGAAGAACATGAGTTTCATCTCAAGGATAACATGCTCTTTCAAGGGTGGACGCCATTGTTTTCTGAGTTCTGTGGACCGGTTTACCCAGAACTGGTAAAAGAATTTTGGGTTCATGCTTTCGTAGCGCCTAAATTGATTATATCCTTTGTTCATGGAAGAATGGTCGTCATCACTGAGAACATTCTGAGAATGATGTTCGATCTGAGAAACCCTGAAGGTGTCTTTGAATTTGATCAAAAAACGGATTGGGATGATGTTCTGACTGAACTATACACAGATGTGAAGAAAACAAAGCATGTCAAAGATATGAAGGATCTTTACAAAGTCTGGACCAAGATTCTTCTAGGGTGTTTCTATCACAGAAAATCAACCCATTCTCCAGATTTTGTCAACAAAGAGCAGCAATACATCTTATACTGCATTGGTACTCAGAAGAAGGTTGATATCATCTACATCATTTTCAATCATTTGTGGCATGTTGTAAAGGATTCCAGAAATGCATTCAGAACGAAGAAAATAAATATTATTCCTTTTGGAAGAATCATTTCCAATCTTCTGGTTCATACCAAGACTATTGAAGACTTGGAAGCTCAAGGAATTGTCAGGGATCTTGTTACTGTTACAGGAAGCTTCTTGAATGCCAACACCTTGAGAAAGATGAATCTTATTCAAGCTGTTAGGAATGCTCCTCAACCTCTCCCTGGATCAAGAAGCAGAAGAAGTCATGTTCTTGCTGAGTTTGAAACATTCTTCAGAAGTGAGCTTCCAGCAGTTAAAGTTCTATATCTTGACACTCTCAGGGAATGTGGTGCTCAAGATGCTCCTGCTAAAGTTGGTAGTAAGAAAGCCTCCACTTCCAGGCCTGCAGTTTCAGAAGATGTTTCAGAAGCTGCTCCAGAAGTTGTTGTCAACAAAGAAAGAAAGACAAAGCGCAAGTTTGATCGTCCTTCTGTCATCCAGGAGAAGGAAATTCGAGAAGAAGCTGCTGCAGAAGTTGAAAATGAGAATGTTGCTGTGGAAGAAGATGTAGCTGAAGAAAATCAAGAAGTTTTAGTTGAAAATGAAAATATTGAACAAGAAGCTGCTGAGAGAAAGAAGAAGAAGAGAAAGTTGAAGAAAAATAAGAATGGAGAAGATGAGAAGGATGTTGAAAAGAAGAAGAGGAAGAAAAATAAAAAGAAAAAGGAAGTTGTTGTTGAATAAGAAGAATTTCTAGAAGTTGTGAATCAGCAAGTTGAAGAAGTGTTTCAAGAAGAACTGAATAAAGAAGAGCAACTGAAGGAAACTGCCAGAAAGAAAGAAATTGCTCTGGGCAAGGTAAAATCTGTCTATGAGAAGAAGAAAAGAAAAAGGCCTGAAGATGATTCTGAAAGGTCTCAGAAGATATCCAAAGGTATACATATCTCTGAACCTGTCTCTGCCTCTGTTTTAATTTCAGAATCTGTACCAACAGAAGTTTCGGTTACCCCTCAACCAAAAATTCAACCAGAAACAGCCCCAACAGAATCACCTCATCACACCAATGTTCTCACACCTCCTTCTTCTCCCCTTACCAATGTTCTTACCCCTCCTTCTTCACCTGTCCCAAATGTTCTCATTCCTTCCTCTCCACCCACAACTAAAATTGCTTCTGACCATCCCCTTGAAACTCTCGTTCTTGATATCCAACCCCTTCAAACCCTTTTTCCTCCTCACTCAAATATATCCACTTCTCAACCTCCTCCTCATGCTAACTATGAACCCATCATGACCCCTACTCAAAATAATCCGTCTGATAATCCTGCTGCAAATAATTCACCTGAATCAGATTCTAAAAGTTATGGTTCTTTAGCACAAATACTCCGGGACTACAACTACACACCTAAGCCCCGTCCTGAACCTGAGCTAGTGGTGTTAGATCCTGAGTCAGAAGAGGAAGTTGTTTCATCTCTTTCTTTTGATAGAGAACCTCAACCCTACTTCTTTCTGAAACCAGACTTTGCTATCACCAGACTCAAATCCCGCCGGGAATTTTCTGTTGGTGTACATTTTGAACTATTAAATCTGAGACTGTAGACAGATTTAGAGACTTTGAAGGCAGCACATCATGCCAAGATGGATGATGTTGAACTAAGGAATCTTTGGAGGATGTTCAGAACAAAGATGAACTATGAGTTCTGGAAGCTTCAGAAGATATGTGAAGCAGAAGCTCCTGGTCATCTTGGAATCCTGAGATCCTATGAAGAGTTCTGGCATAGTCCTCTTGGAGGCAAGTACTACTTTGAAGAGAAAGCCTTTGTTGATGAACTTGCAGAAGTTCCTGAAGTTGAACAAGAAGCACATTCTTGGGAGATTGTTGTATGGAAGCTAAAATATTCGGTTCTGACTGGAGATTTCCAGTGGCTATTCAACTGGCTAAGGGTGAATCCTTCTAAGAAGGCACCTAACATGGTCATTCCTGAGGTTGTCTACCCTCCAGAAGTTGCTGCTCCCACTCCTCCAAAGAATCTGGATGAGATTCTTCAAGCTCTGGAGAATGAAGATTCTGATCTTCCTGATCCAGAATATGCTGAAGATGCTTCTGAGTCAGACTCTGATGTTGAGATGGAAGATGATGAGAATCATCCTGCTGAGAATGTTCCTGTTGAGGGAACTCAAGAAGATGTTCTCACATTGGATGCTGCTGCTGGACATGTTATCCCACTGAATGCTGGTAGTGAAGCTACTTCTGGTGAACCCTCTCGTCTGGAGAAGACTTTGGAGGCTCTTCAACAGAATCAAGCTGATCTAGCTTTCTCTTGGATAGGCATGAAGACACTCATGAAGAGTTTAGGTCTTTCATGAAGAAGCAAACTGAAAGCACTTCTGAGATTCATGACCTTCTGGCCAAGATAGTCTCTAGGCTAGGCTAGTCGTAGTCTTTTGTGTCTTAGTTGTCTCTTGTTCTTGCATCAGTTTCCTGCATATGCTTTTGTACCTTCTGATATCTTCTAATGATCAATGAAATCTTCTATTCTCTCATATTTTTTGTTTTTCATCTGAATCTTTTATGCTTTTTGATGTTATGACAAAAAGGAGGAGAAAATGTGATAATTGATTTGATTAATTATATCAGTTGCTGGGAGTAAGTCTCCACATTTCTAACAGAATTTGCAAGTTCTATGTCTTGGAGATTTTTTGCAGGATTGAAGACATTCAAAAAAAGCTCAACTTGAGAAGCAAAGACATGGGGAAAAGAAATTCTATATAGAAACATGCTCATGGAAATTGAAGCAAGCTGAGTGCTGTGAAGCTTCAAGATCAGAAGCAAGAAGGAAGAATGTTCTGATATTCTTGTGATAGAATATGCTCCAACACATTCTTATCCCTTATATGTTCTGATACATTTTTATGTGCTCTGATACATATTTTATGTTTTGATTCATTCATGCTCTGACTTTTGTTGTCTAGTTTGTTCTGAAACATTTCAGGATGTAGAGATGCTCTGATGATGCTCTGGTACATTCAAGAATGTTCTGATACAATCAAGCATGCAATGATTCTAGTAGAAATTCAAAGCTCTGAAGTTGTCCTATGGAAGCAAGAAGCAGAAGCTCTGAATATTCTGAAGTTCTAGGCATTTGTGAATGTCTCAACTGAAATGGAAAATACTCAGGGAAGTCTTTTATTTGTAAACTTCTTCCAGTATTTATTTCAGGGGGAGATTATTCATCTCAGGGGGAGACTGTTAATCTCAGGGGGAGACATATTCACACTCTATGTTTATATGCTTATGCTATAACTGTGTATTTGTCTTTAGCCATCTGATATTCTGATTGCAAATTCATATCAATTATATATGTTTTTGTCATCATCAAAAAGGGGGAGATTGTTAGAACAAGAATCGTTCTGATCAATATTCTTAGTTTTGATGATAACAATGTACATGAATTTTGTATAAGATAATGTGGTACTCTAATCCTATGCAATTTCCATTTCAGGAAACATATAAAGAGTATGCACAAAATCAGCGCAAGAAGCACTGACTCGGAAGGTTCAGCATGCAACATCAGAACATGCTCTGGCAAGACATCAGAAGATGGTCAAGCAGAATCAGAACATGGTCTATTGAAGCATCAGAAGAACTTGAGATCAGAAGCAGAAGCACTGAAGTTCTCATGGTATCACGCTAGAAGCACTTCAAGGTCAGAAGACAAGAAGATGCTATGCACCAAGCTGTTTGACTCTGATGATATTCAAACGTTGTATCTACAAACATCAGATCAGAAGCAAGTACAAGATAGCAGGCTACGCTGACTGACAAAATGAACGTTAGAAGCTATTAACGGCAAAGTTAGTAAAAGCAGGAAAAGCAAGGCTCGAGGTAGTTGACAAAAGAGTGAAACATTAAATGCAATGTTGTACGGATCACGCAACGCATTAAATGCTCCCAACGGTCATCTTCTCAAACGCCTATATATAGAAGTTCTGATGAGAAGCTGAAGACAACACTTTGCGCAAACATACAGAAATGTTGTCAAATTCAAAAGCTCTCAAACTTCATCTTCAACCTCACTTCATTACTATTGTAATATCTTAGTGAGATTAAGCTTAAACTTAAGAGAAATATCACAGTTGTGATTATAGCTTATTAAGAAGCATTATAATACTCTTGTAAGAATTTATTTTACATTCATTTGTAAAAGGTTCCTAGAGTGGTCAAGGTGTGATCAGAATACTCTAGAAGACTTAGATGGTATCTAAGTGGAAAACCATTGTAATCAAGGTTGATTAGTGGATTAAATCCTCAGGTGAGGTAAATCACTCCAAGGAGGTGGACTGGAGTAGTTTAGTTAACAACGAACCAGGATAAAAATCATTGTGCAAATTGTTTTTATCTTAAGAGTTTTAAAACTACACTTATTCAACCCCCCCCCCCTTTTCTAAGTGTTTTTCTATCCTTCAGATATCTCACCCCTTCTGCGGATGTTTCCCCTACCATGGGAAATGGACAGGTACTCAAGATTAGTTGTGGAAGTTCGAAGCATTCTTAAGAAGTCTTTATGCTGCGTATGATAAGTAGAGAGGGTTTTTCTCTGATATGTAGCACTCGGGATGGGATTATGAATTGTTCTATGTTGTTATTACTAATTTAGTTGTTAAATAATTATAAAGTTGACGTTGTGAAGTTATAGTTGTTCTAAAAAGTTGTTAGTTGAATATTAATAATTATAAGTTATTTTTAAGTGTAACAAAGTATGATTTTATGATTCCGCTGCGTGGTATTAAGAGTTGACTTAATTTGAAGAAAAGTATGTGTTGTATTTTATGTTGAAAAGTGGCATCCCTTGCGTTGGTTATGAAATTTTTATACTCTGATTTTAATATAATTGTTGGGTAGATTTGGGGTGTTACACTTTAATGTAATCCCGCTTCACAATAAAGATCTACTATGGATACTTTAATAATAGTGTCCTTATTTTTAATGGGATCTCAAGATTAAGTCGCACTTAACATTTCATTAAACAGACTAACTACTCTAGGGACTTTATTATTTTGGAAAAATAAACATAATAAAGAAATGTCTTTTATTATTAATAAATAATTCAATACAAGTACCAAAAGTATTGACCTCTAGGGCTTACACCAACATAGAGGAATGGAGTTTGACATGGCTGAATTGCTACCTTTCAGGGGAACCCTGGTTGGTATAGCTGGAGAACAAGTACAGATCATGGGACACCTGCCCGTTCTGACCACTTTTGGAAGTGGCGTGAATGCCAAGACCATCAAAGTAACATATCTGATCATCAATGCAACCTCCCTTTACAGAGTCATCATCGGCATACCCTCTTTCAACACCTTAAAAGCAGCATTGTCAACACTGTACCTAACAATGAAGTCCCACTGGGAGACGGTCGGGTATGAATTATTAAAGGTGATCAAGGATTGGCCAGAAAGTGCTACAAAGATAGCCTGAAGTTAAAGAAGAAGGCACAACCTCAACCCTCTGAAAGGTTCAAGGTAGGTACGGTTAACCTAGTGGGCATGGACCCTAGAGCGGATCCTCCCGAGGACAGTTTGTCACCCAATGAGGGAAACAAGAAGATTCAAAATAATGATCATCCATCTGAGGTAACCTAATTGGGAGTCAATTTTGACCCCGAGGAGGAAGCAGAAATAGTGTCTGTGTTAAAGCTGTCATACCCCAAAATTTGCCCTCCTCACTTCATCTTCAATAACTCAAGGTTCAAAGGTTTTCTTAAAAGCACTCTCTCCTATTCAAAAATTAGGGTTTTTATAGGAGAAAGTCAACTCAACTTTGACTGGCCATAACTTTCACATGGAGTATCAAAAATTCCTCACTCAAAGCCTATTTTGAAGGAAATTGGATTATCTACAACTTTGTCTCTCACAAGCCAAGGCTAGAAATGCTTCATTTGAGAGATATGGTGCAAAAGATTATAGGTCCTCCAAAAAGTCAACAAGAAACACCTTTTGGGTCAAAGCTCATAACTTGAGCATGGAAGCTCCAATTGAGGTGAAACCAAAAGGAGGTTTTAAAGGACTCTTTGAGCTTTCCAAAAAGTCCTAGAACTTGGTCATATGTCAAATAGTAAAGGAGATGCAAGGCTTAGAAGTTGGGCGATTTTCAAGATGTGCATGAAACCCTAATTGCTCAAAACTTGGTTTTTGACTAATGGGCCTAGAATTTATATTTCAAACACATCCATAATATATAAGAGCCTATAAAACTATTCTTATCCCTTTGGTATTTTATTTGTATTTTATTTGTATTTTATTTTAATTTTATTCATATAAATGCAAAATAAATAAAATAAAATACAAGATATATGAATTAAACCATGGGGCTTTCATTTTTAATCATCCAAGGGCCCAAATAACATCATATGAAGGTCTAAATTCGTGGGAGCTTGATCATGAATAAAAATAGCCAATTTTAGAAAAAAATAAGGATTGCTTTTCAATCAAATTACACTCTCTTTAGAAACTTAATATCCAAGCCCAAAGAAACCCTAAATGACTCATATATATTCTAAAAATAATTGGGAAAGAGGGGGAGGACGAAAAAGGATAAAAGACTAGGGTTTCTAAGTCACAAAAATGGTCAAAACTTGAGTTTTTTTTCGTTCCACTGTTGCAGCCACTTAGAGCTCGACCCAGTGATTCTATTATGGAGAGGAGACATCAAAAGGTAAGCTGGGATCGAAGCACAAGCGTTGGAGCACGTGAGACCATGGTTGCGTAAGGTTCTTATGCATCTTTCTTTTCCCTTTCGTTTTCTGCTAAGTAGGATGTATTAATTTAATCTAATGGTTTCTTTGAGTTTCTGATGTTATTTTGAGAAGAACTGAACCATCGGACGAGAGTTTTTACGTGTGGAATTCGAAACACCATTGTTAGGGCATAGAGATCTTTTTTTCGTTTTCATGGTTATAGCCGGTTCTGAGCCAAATAAATTACACCCTTAGACTCACCATGGGTGCATTATGAGATCTGGGTGGCCGCTTCGTCAGGATAACGGTATTTTATTGGAATTTCGTTACATGTTTATATTGTTGAAATAGATTGGAACCGTGACTTTGAGGGCGTTTTTATACTTGATACAACGTTCTATTTGTTTCAAATTTATGATGGTTGTGTTCTTAGCATTTAGCACTACAATTTTGGTTTAAACTTTGTTGGATTTCGTGGAGAATTGATGGAGTTATGGACATGTGAAGATGGAGGGGGGAGTTGTGTTTTTACGGTTTTTGGAGGAGTGGTTCGCGATCCATTTATGCAGCCCCATGAAGAAGATGACTTGTTGTCGCTGCGAGATTGGCCGGTTAGAGGGGAGGGTCCCGCGCTGACTTTTTGGTTCCACCAACAATTTAATGCGCGTGTTTTTATTTATTATTATTCATTTCAACATCATTAACAGCGAACGAGAATGGCTGGCTTGGCAAAGATGAAGCGTGGTGACCCCTGTGACGACGGTTCGAACCCCGCGCACATTGCAGGATTTTTTTATTATTTGTATGTAACAATCTGCTTACAGATTTGGCGCAACTCTCTCACACATGGACACAATACAACCTCAGATCTGAGCCACAAGATCTCTGCCGCTCCTAATCCAACGCCCCAGGAGCTGCAATCTCACCATGGACCCTCGCAGGCCACGCACACAGGATCCTGTCCAGGTTTCTTTTATTTTTTTATTTATTTATATGTTATTATTTAACTATATATATATATATATATATATATATATATATATATATATGTGTGTGTGTGTGTGTGTATAACTTATTCTTTTTAAAAAATCAAATTAGAATTAGAATATGGAATTAAGATTTAGGGTCATGTTTATTTAGATTTATTTTCTCGATTATTCGAGTTAATTTATTTTATTTAATCTTAATTATAAAAATCACAAAAAAACCTTAGATATATTATCAATGCATTAGAGTTTTCCCAATCCCACTGCCCATTTGGCAAAACATTAACCTTTAATCAATTCTCTCCTCGACCCGACTAAATCCATTAGTCGCAATGACGAGAGATAAAAATAATAAAACGTAAATAATTGAATTCGTTGTCATGTACTAACCAAATCTATTGGTTACGAGAGGCAATGATGAACTCATAATTTAATTAAAATTAAAACACCCTATTTGCTGCTCGCGACGATCGAATCTATCGGTCAGAGTAACCAGCAATACCCCATTAATCCGTTAACTATAATGATCAAACCTATTGATCATCACAACTAACGGTGACATATTAAATCAGGGTTGTACGCCCAAACATTCAAAACACACTAAACCACTACACTACCAAATTCATCTCTTCAACACTGCGATGTTCAAAACTACGATAAGGTAATTCAAAATATCTTCGAACTTTGCATTTCAAAAACTACGATAGGCCATTCAAAAAGCCTTCAAACAACCTCATACTAATTCAAAGGCGTACAACCCTGTGCCCGAACTACGTTGACTCTGATTCTCCATAAGGAGATACGTAGGCACTTGGTAACAAGGCGAGTCCCCCTCCCCAAAATGTCAATTCACTTAAAATCTCAATTTTTACCCTTTTCACTTCTTTAGCTATTAACCTTAACTTTTAGCCATAAAATTGTAACCTTAGATTCAAAGCCATAGGAAAGGGTTGAGGGTGCCTAACACCTTCCCTCGACCTGATTATAATAATCTTACCCCGATCTCTTAACTGCGTAGGGTTTCCTATTCGCCCTGATAGAATAGGTGGCGACTCCAAAAGTCTAATTTTTAGGGCAGGTTGCTACAAAAGCATAATGTAGACTTGTTTGCTTGGAAACTTTCTGATATGCCCAGTATCGACCCGAACATCATGTGCCATCATTTAGCACTCGATCCAGGAAAAATCTGGTGTCTCAAAAGAAGCGAAAAAGAGGAAGGAGAAAAGAAAAGCCATCACCGAAGAAATTAGAAAACTGCTTGAAGCTAAATTTATAAAGGAAATCATGTACCCTACTTGGCTCTCCAATGTAGTCATGGTAAAGAAGAAATCTGGGAAGTGGATGATGTGCGTCGACTTCACTGAGTTGAACAAAGTCTGCCCAAAAGACCCGTATCCTCTACCACCCATAGACCGACTTATTGATGGATCCTCCAAGTATCACCTACTAAGTTTCATGGACGTGTATTCTTGCTACAATCAGATCTATATGAACCCGCCTTCATGACCGATCGCAGTAATTACTAATATGACGCAATGTCGTTTGGTCTTAAAAATGCAGGGGCTGCGTATCAGAGGTTGATGGATAAAGTCTTGGCCAGCCAAATCAGAAGGAATCTCGAGGTATACGTCGATGATATGGTCGTCAAAACCCCAACCTTCAGGCATCACATAGAAGATTTGTCAAAAACATTCAAATCTGTGAGAAGCTTCGACATGAGATTAAACCTGGAGAAGTGTACTTTTGGAGTACAAGCCGGCAAACTCCTAGGCTTCATGCTCACAAGCCGGGGAATCGAGGCCAACCCCGATAAATGTAAAGAAGTTTTAAATATGAGAAGTCCCTCATTGAAGATAGAGGTACATCAGTTGACTGGAAGGTTTGTTGCCTTATCCCGGTTCCTATCTTGTGCAGGGGACAAGGCTATTCATTTTTTCACAGCAATCCGGAAACAAAGGAGTTTGAATAGACTATAGCTTGTGAAGAAGCATTCCAAGCTTTGAAGCAATTCTTATCATCTCCGCCAATCTTGACAAGACTCAAGGAGAACTCAGTAGAACATTTGCATGCCAACGGGAAAGTCGAGGCCGCAAATAAGGTAATTCTGGTCGAATTAAAGAAAAAGCTTTACGAAACAAAAGGGTTATGAACGGAGTATTTACATGAGATCCTCTGGTCATATCATACAACACCCCATTCAACTACTCAGGAAACGCCTTTCTGACTTGTGTATGGGACAGACGCCATGATTTCGGTCGAAATCAACACACCCACTAGGAGAGGTGATCATTTTGATGAAAATGCCAATGAAGAAGGACTTGATACCTCGGCCGACTTGGTCGAGGAAATCCGAGAAGAAGCTCACAACAAAGAGTTCGCGACCAAAGACCGATTAGCAGATAGATTCAGCTTGAAGCTCAGGCAGAGAGGTTTTAACCTGGGAGATCTAGTTCTAAAAAAGGTGATAAATCCAACAAATAAAGGCAAACTATCTTCTAACTGGGAATGTCTATATCGTGTTTGCCAGAAGCTGAATAATGGAGCTTACAAACTAGAAACCTTAGAGCGAAAATAAATACCTAGGACTTTGAATGTATCCACCCTTAGGATTTATTTCAGCTAAAATGTATGCAAACGAACAACATGATTAATAAAATAAGGTGCATTATTTTCCCTTGCAGTTGCAAGGGTTTTTAATGAGGCACCCATATAATAATGTGTGTTTACAATACAACTCGGTCAACCTCGCCAAGGCTCTCAAACCCTCTTCGGTGAATCCTTGCAAGAGGCTCTGAACCATAAGGCAGTTACGCCTACGGGCCTCTGTATGCACAAAGTCGGTTAAGTCTTTGGGCCGCTGTCCGCAACTTGGTCAACCTCGCCAAGGCTCTTAAACTTTCTTCGGTGACTCCTTGCAAGGGGACCTAACCCATAATCTGGATACGCCTCCGGGCCTCTGTCCTAACAAAGCTAATTAAGTCTTCGGGCATCTTCTGAAACTCGGTCAACCTGGCCAAGGCTCTCTAACAGTCTTCGACGAATCCTTGCAAGGGGCCCTGACCCATAAGCCGGTTAAGCCTGCGGGCCTCTATCCGTACAAAGTTGGTTAAGTCTTCGAGCCACTTTCTGTAACTCGGTCAACCTTGCCGAGGCTCTCAAACCATCTTCGGTGAATCTTTGCAAAGGGCCATGACCCATAAGCTGGTTTTTCTCCGGGCCTCTGTCCGCACAAAGCCGGTTAGGTCTTTGGGCCACTGTCTGCAACTCGGTTAACCTCGCTAAGGCTCTGAAACCTTCTTCGGTGAATCCATGCAAGGGGCTCTAACCCATAAGTCAGTTATGCCTCTGGGACTCTGTCCGCACAACGTCGGTTAAGTCTTTTGGCCGTTGTCCGTAACTCGGTCAACCTCACCAAGGTTCTCAAACAGTCTTTGGTGAATCCTTGCAAGGGGCCCTAACCCATAAGTCGGTTACACCTCCGGCCCTATGTCCGCACAAAGTCGGTTAATTCTTCGGGCCGTTGTCTGTAACTCGGTCTACCTCGCCAAGGCTTTCAAACTATCTTCGGTGAATCCTTGCAGGGCCCTGACCCATAAGTCGGTTACGCCTCCGGGCCTATATCCGCATAAAGCTAGTTAAGTCTTCAGGCCGCTGTCCGTTACTCAGCCAACCTTGCCAAGGTCCCTGAATCCTTGTAAGGGGCCCTGGCCCATAAGCCGGTTACGCCTCCGGGCCTCTGTTCCCATAAAGCCGGCTAAGTCTTCGGGCCGCTGTGCGCAACTCGGTTAACCTCGCCAAGGCTCTCAAACCGTCTTCAGTGAATGATTGCAAGGGGCTCTGACCCATAAGCCGGTTATGCCTCCGGGCCTCTGTTCGCACAAAATCGTTTACACCTTCGGGCCGATGTCTGCAACACAGTCAACCTCGCCAAGGCTCTCAAACCGTCTTCGATGAATCCTTGCAAGAGGCTCTGAACCACAAAGACGACTCGGTCAACCTCGTTAAGGCTTTTAAACGACCTTATAAGGGGCTCTGTACCCAATAAACAAAAAATTCCAAGCAGACTCTTAAGCCTCTGGCATAATATAATCGGTTTCGAACAGGCTAAGTAAACTTAAACCTATGGCCTAAACAAGCTCAATTACACGTGAAGTCTGTGAAACTGAAAATTCCAAGCACTCTCAAGAACTAGGACGAAACAATATTAAAAATTCTCGTCCAGGAAACAAGCAATTATAACTGCCTCGCTTAAAGAAGTCGGGTACATATAATAAAGATCATCCAAAAATCAAATGTACCTAAGCACATGAGCTATGTATAAAATGAAATGGATATCCAAATAGATACCGAGAAGCTACCCGGCCTAGCTATCGAGTAGGTTATGCTGTTAAGCGTAAATCAGAGCATAAAAGCATTTAATATTATTACATCAAATAAAAAATGCTTGGGACTTATATCACACGAGCTTGCACCCAGTTTTCATAATTGGGGGTTGCATAAGACGTCATAACAAAACAACAAAAGGAATGAAAATTCTTTATTGTTGATTGACGATAATTTTACAAAATGCAAGTTCAAGAATATGCATTATCCTTCTCATTTGTGGAGTTTATGATTCTCTGAGTTGAGGTATTGAAGTCAATCTCCATCAGCCTCGAATTCAAAATCATGCTCCATAACAACACTTTTGGCCTTAAAGGATTGCGACTTAGTCTCCATGGCCCGATCCTTCCCAAAACGAGAAGCATCCTTAAAAGAATGCTTCAACTCATTGGCAGCCTAGACAAAGGTTCCTTTCTTTTTCCTCAAACTACATGGATTTGAGGCTTCAAAGGACTTCCCACCTTTAGTCTTGTCCATTATTAAAAAGAGAGAAAGATCTAAGGAGCAGAAGTTCCCTAGCCTCCCCTTATATAAAAAGTATGGGAAGAGGCGCAAACATAGGTAAAAAGAGAAATAATTAAATGCCTAAGTTTCATCGAGGATGGTGCATGAAAATCCAGTTTCAGGCCGATTTGAGACTCGGTTACTGACTACTCGAATAAAAACATGAATGATAAATAATGATTGTCATACCCCAATTTTTGACCTAAGATACCACCTCATATCATTTGCATATGCATCATTTGCATCTCTAACAAAATTGCATAGCTTGTGTTTGCTACTTGACTCAGCAGGATTTAATCAGGAAATCACTCATCAGTACAAGTAACAATCAATTAGGGTTTTGTTCTCCCTTCATCTCAAATGAATCATCTTCATCAATAATCAACATTTGGTCCTCAGAGATTCATTTCAACAAGCTCAACAGCTCTGAATCAATCAGATTAGGGTTTTGACTGAAGATAGCATACTCCTGACTTTTGCTCAGAGATTGACCTAATGACTTGGGACATGACCTCAAGACTACAAGTGCATCATTTTGACCTAATCCATTGGCTCATAACATCTCCTACACAAGGATTGATCAACAGTGAAATCTCAGATCATCAGATTAGGATTTTGAACTATCAGGGACCAAAATCAGGGATCACATTTGGGAAACCCTAAAAATCCCCAGGAAGTCAATCAAAGGTTTCAATCATCCTCAAATAATCCCTATGACAAAATCCAATGGAAATTATATCTCAATTCAAGATCCACAGTCATCAATTTCATCAGGTCGACAATTAGGGTTTTGACCTAATTCACTGAACAACTGACTTTTTAATCAGGACATGGTGCCACAACTCAAACCATGGCTCAATATCCTCTAATGCTTCAATATGATCCATTCATACCATTCATTTGATGAGGATAGCCTGTTTCATTGAAAACTCCAGAAACGCGATTCGTCTGAAAAAGTCAACTGTACAAGATCACCATTGACTTTTGGGGAAATTGGGTCAACCATGACTTTTGAAGTTTTAAATCATCAATATATGATATATGAAGTCATTTGATCAAGAGAAATCAAGAAAATCAATCAAGAATCAAAAAGTCAAAGTTTGACTTTCCATACTTAGAAAAATTTCTAAGTGTTTTTCATGGTTTTTTTCCAAACTTTGAAAGGGAATTTCTCAAAATTTCACCTACAAACTGAAAAAAACTTCCAACATGAAAGTTGTAGATTTTGATCCAATAAACAACTTTGACACATATAATTTTTTTCAATAAGATCAACCATTTAAGAGATATGGAGCTTCAAAGTTGGCATCTTATGAAAATTTCACTTAAAACTTCATTTTCTTCAAAGTTCATGGATCTTTTTCACCCATTTCCTTAAAGGTCTTGAAGAAACTTTCAACTAGGCTTTTGAAGTGTGTAACATGAGCTTTCCAAAATGTCCAAGAGCATGAAAAAATATGGAGTGTAGCTATGGTTTTGAATTTTGACATTAGTGAACTTTTCACTTGAAATTTCAAGCCATTTTCACTAAGTTATGAACCATTTTGCCAAATGATCCAAGTAATGATGCATAGATGCAATAATTGGTAGATATTTTCTGATTTGAGATCAGAATGGAAGAGGATAAGAAGCTTGAGAAATAACCATGGTTAAGTCACTTTTAACCATTTGCATTTAATGTGAAAGATTCCATTTTATCTCTTAAGCCAAATCATCATTCTTGATCAACTTGCAAGAGCTTTGTATTCAGAAACTTTGGCCTATAAATAGAGGTTCAAATCACTCTTCAATTCACACCAAAATCTCACAATTATAGGTTTTCTCTCTTCTTTCTTGAATGGCAAGTTTCTTAAGTTTCAAAGAGGTAAAATGCTCAACCTCTAAACCTTTGAAGTTCTGAGCAAAATGATGTTTCCCACAACTCATAAACATCATTTGAAACTTGTTTGAACCACTCATACACCCCAAAAACACCTCAAGCTCAAAATCACTACCTCACTTCTCAAATATGCATAACCATGGCCTTATCATGCCAAAATCCATTCAAGATCATTTCTGTCCAAACTAACACTTCCAACACCTCATATATATCACATATGAACTATCCAAACACTCACATATGATCTGAAACATCTCCATCTTCAAATTCGATTCATACTTGAAGCAACTGCAGATCGGGTGCCATGGCCATGCTCAGATGAATTCAACTTGTTCCAGACATCCAGACACCTTCCATAATCATCATAGAAGCTATTCAGATTGATACAAAGCATCTGTAACACCTTCAGATCAAAATCCAATTCTCAGTTTGGCCGTTTTTGAGGTAAGTGCACTTGAACTTCAAACTCTACTCTCCACGCATCATAAATGAAATATGAACATACCATCTCATTTCTGCACACATGAGGATTATTAACCCTCAATCAATTGCATCATAACTTGCACATACACGATTTCAGATTGAATCATAGAATTAGGGTTCTTCGTGTTCATCAGAAAATTGATAGCCTTAGAGTGAAAATAAATGCAATTAAAGACCACCATCATGATCCTTATGAAAAAACGAGTGAGTTAGACCCTTCACTTGATCAATTTGGTTCAGTTTTCAGAAAATTCAAATTCAAATTGGGATTGTGTTCTTGGCGCGTTTTTTGGTTCATAAGTTTTGAAATTCAGTTGAGTAATATATTCTACCAAGCGCGTACTACTAACAAGCCACAAGCGTGGCTCAGCTGGTTATTGTTTTGGTTGGTGACCTTAGGGTCACGAGCTCAAGTCCTCTAGGGACCAAACCATTTTTTTAACACTTGTTTTTCTTCATTTTTTTTACAACTTTAATTAATTAATTAACACATCAAATTAATTCATTTTTCATTCATTTTTTGTACACTCTTTATTTAACACATATATTTTATGAATATCAAAAAAAATCACAAAAAAAGATTTATTTAATACGTTTTTAAATAGGTTTAAAATGACATGTTTTAAGTGTTTTTTAATACTTTAAAATATTGTTTTTCATTTGATTCTTAACCTAATCACTTGTAAATATTTTTTGTGATCAAACCCTAAACACTTAGGTCTTAATTAAGCATTAAAATTTGATTTTTTTACTTAATTAAGTTGACTTTTGTCAAATTCAAATTGTTTTAAAACAAACGATCGTTCTTTTCAAAACAATAAACCATTTCTTTTTGAAACTATTGATTAAATCTTTTTTTAATTGATCAATTGATTTTCAAAACGATGTGGGGCCTCTCGAATATTAGAGAGTATAAGACCCACTCCTTTTTCCTTTTATACAGTTTTTTTTCTTTAAACAATAAACTGCTTTCAAAACAACAAACGACGCGTCTGTAATAAACAATCAACCATGTTTTGTAAATATACCATGGGCCTCCATGTAGGTATAAGCCCCAAGCCCTTTTGTACATACCCACTCAAGTACATGAAATTAGGTATTTCATTGTACGCCTTTTGTACATATCTCGATCAGTTTGATTTTTAACTTTGAACAACAAACCAAAAAATGAAGGTTTCTTTAAATCTTCCCAAAAATACCATGGGCCTCCATGTAGGTATAAGTCCCAAGCCCCTTGTAAATACTTGTTTACATAGCTTTTGAATAAACTCAAGTGGACCTCTCCCCGAGTATAAGTCCCGAGCCCCGTGTTTACAAACGGATCATGCTTACAGGTATATTTCCTTCATAAACTCCATTGTATACACAAACCATGTCATATATATGTGCTTGTTCATACTTGTTCATATTTGTTCATGTACTTGTTCATATTTGTTCGTACTTGTTCATATTTGTGATTGTGTTATGTATATGTTTGTTCAACTTAGTACAACACTAGGTTCCCCATAGCCTCCTATTGGGCTTCGTGCAAAGAATCTCCCTAGTTTAGGTTAGGACATAGAGTATGGTTTCCCGGTGAAATCGCTCTAAGAGCTCAAACCAACTATACCATGCCTCCCCTTGGGCTTTGTACAAACGAGTGACCCTCCCATAGCCTCCTCTTGGGCTTACAATGCAAGGACCCTGGATTGTCCCTCCCATAGCCTCCTCTTGGGCTTACAATGCAAGGACCCTCGGATAGCCTCCTCTTGGGCTTCGTACAAGGACCCACGGGCTTCTTATAAGCATCCCCAATATCCAAATCAAATACCCTAGGAGATTAGACATTTATCATCTCTATGATAGGAGTATCTCATCTATATCATCACAAACAATCAAACAATCAATCAATCAATCAATCAAACTTTTTTGCCACAAGGCTGGCTAATCAATCAAACTGTTTTACCACCGTACTGGATGATTAATCAAAGTTTTTGTCACAAGGCTGACTTCATTGAAACTTTTGCCACAAGGCTGGCTGATTAATCAAAGTTTTTGTCATAAGGCTGACTTCATTGAAACTTTTGCCACAAGGCTGGTTAAACAAAAACATCTTTATCATTCTAAGCACCCTAAGTGGCATGGCCCCGGGCTTATAATGAAAAGATTTTCAAACAAAAAACAAACAGATGTATGTGATGATATAGATTAGATACATCTAGCATTTAGACGACATTTGTCTATTTTCCTTTGCTTCCACTAGCATAAGTGGGAACTACGATTGCTCTGACTTTCTCAACATCCCTTTGAGAATACGTAGGCACAAGGTCGTATCCTTGGCGAGCAAAACTTCTCTCTCAAACCATTCAAACCTTAGCACCCGTAGACCCCGAGCTACAGATGCTCTGATTCCCTCTAAGGGATATGTATGCAGAGGATCGCGATGATCTTTGCGAGCATAATCAAACAAACACCTTAGGTCCCACCTATTTCACAAGAACCTCCACCACAACAAGAATGGAATAAACAAAACAAAGAAACCTATAGAGTACTATAGATACGTTGGGTGCTAATACCTTCCCTTCGTATAACCAACCCTCTTACCCAAGATCTCTCCCCACTTTTTAGGTTATTGCAGCTTTTTTCCTTTTCCTCTTTTGGAAACAATAAAAAGTTTGGTCCGTACAAAAGAAAAATCATTTTTTTGAGCACTCGAGCCCAAAGAAGGCATCAGGTGTCTCATTTAGAAAAAACAACGATTTTTCGCCCGCGACAATGATAAGGCAATCAAACTAGTGAAAAAAATAAAGCATAAAGTTATAAAGCCATAAAAGGGAAATGTTTGGATTACAAAAGGGTAACTTAAAAGAAGGAGGACCTAGTCACTCCCCAAAAAATGACATTACATAAATGCATCTACAACGGATGACTAACAGAAATGTTATGAAAACCACATCAAACATCCTACCTGTAGCTCCACAAGGCGGCCATCCTACACCACCTTCAAGTAGTCTACCTCAAACAAATCCAAATCAAGATACAAGCACAAAACCTACGCCTTATCAAAAGCCTCATCACCTGCTGTAAGCACCTCAATTTGAGCTTTCCTCAAGGATTTCATTAGTTCATCATTAGCATTTATTACCGATTTTAACTGCTTGGACAGATCGGTAATGGTAGCTTAGAACTCGGAATCCGAGGTTTTCTTATGAGCTCTCAGCTCGGCAAGATCTTTCTCAAGCTCGGCAGCCTTGTCCTCTGTGGATTTTTGGTTTTTCTCTAGCTTGGTAATCCTATCCGACTTGAGCTTTTGACCCTTTTCAAGATCATTAATTATCCTTTCATGGTCATCCTCAACCTCAAAAAGCCCACGAGCCAAAACCACACTCCGCATAAGGTAAGAGCTAAGGTTATGAAAAATCAGTTGCGCTTCTATGTACTTCACTTTCTTAACATCCCCGTCAACATGGAGATGATCATAAGCGAACTTGAGCCCGTCGAAATCATTAGACTAAAACTTGAACTCACTGGGTTATCCATCACTGCTCTCACCAGGTCCTCACATCAAAGCGATAACATCCATATCATTTTGATTGATGTGATCGCTCATAATGGTTTGAGCCTTCTTGGGAGTGGCTTGGAGAAGCTCCTCGGGAATATCTTGAATAGACACATCTTGTTCAGAGGGTTCCTCCGATGAAGACTTAGAGGCAATTATCTTCTTCCGCTTTGTTGTCCGGGTCTCCAGGCCAGAGAGGTCGGACTTGTTTTCAGATGGCCCTCCAGTCCCTTAACAGGCAGCACAGGCTGCAGCCAGCAACTTTCTCTTCTCGGTCAAAGACAAATCAGTCATTTTGTCTGTACGAAAAAGAAAGTAAGTGATTAAAAAGTGCATATAGAACTGAAATAAGTCATTGTACATTTAATAAGAATATCATTACCAAGAAGTGCGAGGAGTTCCTTGTCAAGAACAGGAAGTAATGTTTTAATTTTCATCATACGGAAAGAGTCTAAAACTCTAAGAGCATCACGTTCCATCTCGCTCAACTTATCATAAGTGAAGCCACAAATGGGAACAGGGTCTTTTGTCCAATAGTGGGGAAAGCGTGCATGTGCGTCAGAGGCATAGAGGACTTGAGGAAAAGTTGGACCACCTTTCACTCTCATGAATTTGCCCTTATAATCCTTATAGTTACTGGTATAGGCCTATAAGAAGCTTTTTTTAGAAATGTCGCTTATTTGGATCCAGCTACCTTTTTCGAAACCTTTTACCTCAAAAAAGGAGAAAAACAAACCTACGGTGGGTATAATAGAAACCTCCTTATAGACTCTCTCGAATTTGCCCTTATAATCCTTATAGCTACTGGTATAGGCCTATAAGAAGCTTCTTTGAGGAATGTCGCTTATTTGGATCCAGCTACCTTTTTCTAAACCTTTTACCTCAAAAAAGGAGAAAAACAAACCTACGGTGGGTATAATAGAAACCGCCTTATAGACTCTCTCAAATTCGTTTAAGAATTTCAGCTACTAGGGGGTAGCTGTGAGGGAGCCGCATTCACGGTCTTAAGTATGTCACTTCAAAATCTGAAAAAAGGGATTTTTATGTCAAAATTCTTCAGGACACTCGGATAGACGTAAAATAGCTCATCCTTAGAGCACAGGGGGCGAAGAGTACAAACTCATTTGTCGGGACCACAGGGTTCCATCACTACATCTTCCTCGTTACCAATCAAAAATATGCCTCTTGTGGAACAAAACTCCGCAATTTCTATGTTATCATATGAACTTTGCTTGTAGCTCATAACTCGTCATCGAAGGGAGCCGCGGTCTGCATGATGAACTCTAAGGAACCTGAGGAGGAAGAGGAAGAATCAGAATCATTCCAAATCTCATTTAAGAGTCGGTTCGATTCTTCTCTACCCACGCTTTTCTCCATACCTCTCATGAACGAGTCTCATAACTCTTTTCTCTCAGCGACATTTGTGGGTCGTGGAATGCCGGTTGTAACACCCGAGGCCGAAGAAGGCGAGGGGTGGTTGCACCGCATGTAACACCCGAGGCCGAAGGGGGCAAGGGTGGTCACCACATCGAAATGAGAGGGATCCTGAGGTTGTGCAGGTATGGGACTACATGGTTGAAGGAAAACTTATATGGATTGATAGGTACTACCTATACCAACAAGATGCATCTTCTTTTCGGTAGCCCATTCCATAAGAACTCCATAGTTAAGCGTGCTTGACTTGGATCTATTCTAGGATGGGTGACCTTTTGGGAAGTTTCCCAAAAAGCGTGTGAGTAAGGTCAAAGCATGCTGAAAAGACATGTGTTGGTTTGTGGGGTCAGTCGATCATCCCAAAAGCAGTATGGGGCGTTATAAATGGTATCAAAGCCAGACCTCTCCCAGTATAATATGGTTTGAGGACGAACCATGCGGAAGCTGGTGGGCATGTAACACCCGAGGCCGAAGAAAGCTAGGGTTGGTTGCACCACATGTAGCACCCAAGGCCAAAGGGGGAAAGGGTGGTCGCCACATCGGAATGAGAGGGATCCTGAGGCTGTGCAGGTTTGGGACTGCATGGTTGAAGGAAAGCTTATATGGATTGATGGGTACTACCTATACCAACAAGATGCATCTTCTTTTCGGTAGCCCGTTCCATAAGAACTCCATAGTTAAGCGTGCTTGACTTGGAGCAATTCTAGGATGGGTGACCTTCTAGGAAGTTTCCCAAAAAGCGTGTGAGTGGGGTCAAAGCATGCTGAAAATACACGTGTTGGTTTGTGGGATCAATCGATCATCCCGAAAGCAGCACGGGGCGTTACACCGGTCATCCTAAAATAATCGCTCATGCCTACCATGTATCTATATACAATATGGAATAAGCTGAGAGATCAAAACAGAAAAGAAAAGATCAGTGTTTTAAAAACTGGACTGGCCATCAAACTGGTGATGGTATTGGGTCATTGGTTTATTGGTTGAACCACTAGGTCACTGGTCGAACCGCATGACTAAATCTGATTAAACCGGATAACTTGGTTGGATATTTCGGTCTCTATTTCAATACTATATATTTATTAAATCGGTCGAACCAATTGATTTAGTCTCTAGAAAATATCACAACACCCACAAAATTTTAAAAGTTTAAAATATCATAATTTCACATGTTTATTATTTACATTCAAATTCTAAATATAATCATCACTCACAACAAAATAATACAAAATATAAATTTAAATGAATTTTAAATCAGGTCTAATTGCAATGAGGGGAAAATTTGTTCCAAATAAGGTTTGAATAAAGTATAATTATATTTTAATTATATTTTTTTAAAAAAATCATGAAAACGGCGTTGTTTAGTGCGGAAAAAAGAGCATGTATTTGAACCATCGGTTTTCTAAAACCGGTGGTTCATCAGTTTTTTCTGGTTTTGGCCGGTTCTCACCGATTCAATAGCATACCTGGTCTAGCAATCAGACCAGACCGGTGATCCCTCTGATTCCCGATCTGACAGGTCCGATCGGCTTGTTCGGTCTGGTTTTTAAAACACTGGAAAAGATACCTGAGTTGCGTGCTGATAAACTTGAGAATCAAGATAGGGAAAACGGGTGTGGCAAATGTTGGATTGTGAAAACGTAAGGATATTGTGAAGTCATGAAAATGGTTTAATTAGGGTTTAGTGTAATCATGAGGACAGACAAATAGTTTTTCTATAACAAATGTTTCCCATAAAGATCATCATTACTAGTGCCTAAAAAACCGCAAGACACATAACCTATCACCTACCGCTGACACGCCTGTAAAGGTTACAAAATACCTGAGACATTCATATTCGAGCATATTTTCTCATCGGCGAGGACTCATACTCGGGGGGCTTGTTCCATACTCGTACTATTTATGAGAATGCGGCCTAAGACGAGTTATTGACAAAAAAAGGTCTGTATAAACCCGGTCGAGGATGCAACTTAAGTTGCAAAAACGAGTACCTAATCGGCTATTATGCAGTAGTCGTGGACCATGCTCAAGACGCGTACCAAATGGCATATGGAAAGTTGTACGTAAAACTCGGACATAACGGCTAGCTATTATGGGCAAGTCAGCTGTAACTGATGCTTTATGTCATTCATGGCTGGATAATAAAGATGTACGAACATCCGTAACGACAGAAGTCCTACAGAGGGATAAGCAAGACACTTCTCTTGAAACAAAGTGCATCGCTCACTGCTTCCAAATCTCCAAAGCTTATCAGAGCAAAAAATCAAGTTTCCAAGCTTTCCTCATCTCTAAGGATAAACTCACCTATATCTAATTTTTTACACAAGAATATATATATATATATATATATATATATATATATATATATATATATATATATATATATATATATATATATATATATATATATATATATATATATATATATTCTTGTTATCCAAGACTAATGGAATATCCCTAAACATAATCATATATATATTATAAATTATGTTATCCAATACATAGAATATCCCTAAACATAATCATATCATATTAAAAAAAACTTAACTAGTATCATATTGAGTATCAATCAACTAGTTATCCTATTAGTAATAAATAAAAATTTATTACGAAATATTTTGTATTATTTCTCATACATTTGTTTGTGTTGTAAGCATTCATCATATTCAGGTATATGATTATTAGTATTACCATAATTACGTATAACATATGGGTGCATATTCAATGGGTCTTGTATGAGAAAACATATAAAATAAACGCATAGTATTATCACACCAATTAATTATGTAATCCTCAGTCCTTAATCCTTAATTATGTTCATTGGAACAATATTGGTGGATGTGGCCTAGACTCTAATTCAACTTAAAGTTAATTGGCTAAGTATTTTCTTTCAGTAATGTTATTTGTACACAATTTCCTACATCAAATACTTACACTGTTGTTGCACCCTAAAATTTACACTCCTAATTTATTTCTAACTGACTTAAGTTTCTCATTTCACCTGCATACCTCCATTAGGTCATTTACACATATCATGCATTCATCCAATGAACAAACATCTTAGTATGGGATCATTGGTCATAAAAAGATCTAGGGTTCCATGTGGTTTAGGTTTCTGCACTGTGCCAACTTGTTCAACTGAGGCTTTCTTGGATCTTGGATTAAGGTCTTGTTCAATATGTGGGTTTGTCCATCATTTGAGGCATGGCTTCATTACCACTTGTGACTCATGTCATTCAATTGGGCTCCATTCAAAAGCTTTGAACTTGGATTAAAATTCTTATGGATCAAGGGTTTCACTAAGGACGTATTTCATTAGTTGTCATCATTTATCAAGAAGGGCTCTTCTATTCCTTCAATCACAAGGCGTTGATTATGGATCTTGCACAAGAGAATGATGTGGATTCACTAGGATTCATTCAATAAATCAAGGTTTTGTTCATTATTGATTCTAAGTAACTGTGTTGCTTAAGGAGCAAGATGTTATCTCTTTGGTTCTCATACAAGGTTAATGATGTTGCAAAATTGAAGAAGTTTAGAAGGCTTTATTCTCATACAAGACTCGATCATTTGGTGCACAATGAGGGAGAAAATGGTATGGAAACGTTTGGAGTCATTTGGAGAATGTTAGAAGTATTTGCACAACTTTGACTTTTTGGTCAAAGTCAACCTTGGTCATCCTATATGTCCATCAATGTCATTCGGCTTACAGTTCATTCAAGTGTACAAGATCATCTATTTTGATTACAAAAGTCAAAGAAGCATGAAAAGTCAACATTCAAGGAAAGGGTGGACTATATTTCAAGAGCCAAGATTTCATTACATAAAGCTCAAAATACAAAAGAAGGCATTCAATATAGGATCTGAATAATATGGCTATTACAATGGCAAAAGATTGTTTTGACCATAGTGTCTATACTAATCCTAGACCTAAGCCAAGCTATATTAAACTCCAACTTTGTTTCCAAATTCTTCATGACCAAGCTGCTTCCCACTTAGACCAACCTCATTTCTAACCTGCATATGACAAGATCACAAGCAAATCAGCCAGCAGTACAGGTTCAACAAGCATCATTCATAAGAAAAAGAAAACCAAAGTTTAGCTTTTCATTTGATCAACATTCCAAACATATCTAAACCAATTCAATACAATGCAAATACAAGCTCTTCAGTTTGCAGTTCAGTCCACAAAAATCAATAGGCGGTTGAAAAGAACCTGCATGAGTCACACCAATCCGTTAATGCTAGACACACTTACCAACCTGCTGCTACATAAGTGGATGCCAGCAAAAATAGCCAGCCTTATCTAAAGAGCCGAACACCAACGTCTCTCCTAATGTAGAGATCAAAACCTGCAGCTTTAACAAAAACCATATTACCAGTCAGTTCCTCACTCTACTAATCATTCTACCCACTGCATAAATGATCTCAAACCTACTGTCTACAAAACAGTTCCCTAGTCAAGTTACCATAGCTGCCATACCTGCACTACACTGCGAAAAGATGCGCCTGCACAAATAAAACCAGAAAACAATTAACTTTCAATAAAATATAAATACATTCAAACCATGCCATAAAATTCATAACACCACAGTCCAAAACCATTCCACAAAACTCAAACCATAAACCAAATAAACATTCAAAACTTGGCATTTCAAAGCAGCCTCTTTAACACATTCAAAATAAGATAAGTCTCAAGAAGTCATCATCAAAAATCAAACAGTGCAACATAGCATTTAGCAGAAAACATAGACCAGCTAGACATAATTTACCTCAAGCATCCTCGTTTTCATCCATCCATAGTTTTGTTCATTAACTTCTAGTACCATGCTTATACATATCCAAAAGCCTGCTGCAGCAGTACAATCACAAACCTGAAAAGCACAAGTTCAGATCATGTTCCTTAAGTCAAATTGCGATAATAGCCACAGTTCAACCATTCATCAAATTATCATCAATAAAAAATACTAAGGTCCAACCAAGTTGAACTTAAAAGGAAAGGAAACAAGTCAATTACATGATCAAATTTCGAGACATACATACTGCCAGTTCAAAACCAACAATCAGTGCATAACCTCACAAGCTCAATGAAGAATCCCATGTTTTAGACAGTACCTCACATTCAAGACCATTCACTTCACATATTCGAGCATCCTTCATATCAAAAGTATACAGGTCTAATCCTAATAGCTTGCAGCATACCATCATGTTCGAATATCTCATTCTAAATCCACAAAGTCAGTGTCGTGTTCGTATGGTCAAACTCGGTGCAAAGAGAAATCATGTGCAGGGAGGGATCTAAGTGGAAGTGTGAGGCTAAAGGCAAACTCAAGAGAAGCTAGGGTGATTGTCCTTAATTATAAAAAACCCCGGATGACTATACAAGTGGAAATTCAGAAACCTTAACCATACAGTTCAAAGACTTAGGTCCGGAAATTTCTTACCGTACATTCCTCTTCTTCAAGTATATGGGGCCATTGCTTCGCTACCCAATCTTCAATTACTAACCGGCTGTTAACCAGAATTTCGGTTGCAGAGACAAACATGTCATCCACACACCGAGCTGCGTCCGAACATTAAACTGGTTCGCAAGATCCTGCATCAAAGAAGAAACCAGTTCAGAACTTAGCATACAACAACCAACAGTTAACAGATTTTCAAACCTTTGATATAACTAACTTCTAACATTTACTAATTCACAACCACTAGTTTTGACTAACATAGAGAGTTTACACTGATGCACTGCTAACAGTCCAGAACCAATAACCCAACTAACATTCAATTTTTAATTTCCAATTTCTAATAGTTACAAAAACAGTTACAAAAAAACACTACTAACTGTAACCAACTTAACTTCTATAACCAACTCTAATTGTCAGCTCATAACCTCCAAAAACATATTGTAACTAACTTCCAACAGCTCTTACTACTTCCAATCTCACCCTCCATTGCCCATAACCGATTCTCTCAATCCAATGGCTCACACTTCTCTCAACCATAACTGAATTCAGCTTCATCAATCTCTATTTAAACAGACTTCTCTCCATTCAGAAGCTACACGCGCCATTTTTCACCCTTCCACCAACCATTCTCTCCTTCTCTCTCATCATCATTCTCATTCATGTCTTTCATCCTCATCTTCATCCCTAACCTCACCACACGCTCATAACCAAAGCTCTGAACTTCAAGGGAGCAGAGCTAACTCCATCATTGACACCCTACCTTCATCTCAACCTCTCTCAATTCATCTTCACAGACTCAATCTTTCAACCTCCCTCGGTTCAACTCACAACAATCTCCCTGAATCACTATTACATGCAACAACAACAACAACAACGTATTGCCTTCAATTGAAGGACTTAAGCTTCATAGAAATTCAAAGAAAAAGAAGAAGAGGAAGAAGAAGGAAAATTTGTGAGCAAGATCGGAGTCGTTCCTTATTATCTCCCCTCTGTTTTTCTTCAACGGTCTTTGCTAGTTCACATGCCAGGTAAGCCTTCAACATTTCCCTCCCCCTTCATTGTTTCTCTATCTCTTGATGCCATGACATTGTTTGAAGCGTGTAAATCGAAAGCCCCAAGGAATCGCAACCATACGCTTCATACACACTATGTAATTTCACTTTTAAATTAGGGTTTCGATTCTTTGGTTTGATTTAGGGCGTAGGGTTCGGAATTTAAGAAAAAAGAAGTAGAAATAGAGGAGAGGGAGTGGAGATGAACGTTTTGGGTATTAAGTTTGGAATTAGTCGAGCTCCACCGCCTCCGGCGCGGCGGAGCGATTCCCGGCGGTGAAGAGGTACGTTAGAGAGGGAGAGTTCAGAACATGAAGTTTGATAGCCGCATATAAAACCCTAATTTCCCTTTTCCATCTTTAATTCTTAATTCATTTGATTAATTGGAGCTAAATGAGTTTAATTATCTTAATTAAAAAAAATCTAATTAACACAATTTGAATTAGTTATATTAGAATTTGGATCATGACATTGGGCTAAGACACTAATCACTATTCCACACCTCCCTGAGGCCCATGCGCCTCTCTATCTTTTGCCAGACAAAAAATCTTATGGGCCTCCTCTGACTGGGCCCTGCGCTTGGATTACTAACTGTTGCACCCCAAAATTTGCCCTCTTTATCTAAACTATAAGTTATGGGTGACGTTTATTTCGTCAATCAAAAAAGAAAAAAATAATAAAGAGTTCTCGTGGTTTCGAGGAAATATGGTGCGGAATTCGTTTTATATAGTGGAAATATAAAAATTTGCAAGTCCCGTTTGGAAGGTGCTATGTGTTTGATTCCCTCGAAGCTGGGAGTTTTTTGCCATTCTCCACATCTTTCATGTTCGGGCCGAAAATCAATTCATAAAGGAAAGGGACGAAAAGTTTTGTTTTCGATATTTCGGGTATATTGCACTGCAGTCTCCTGGACACTCAAAAATTCATATCTCATGATCCGCTTGTCAGATTTGTTCGAAATTTTAATTGCAAATCCGTGCCATTGTCCCCGAAATTTCATATGTTCGGACCAAAAACCAATTATGCACCGAAAAGTGTGGTTTCGGGTATGTCGCGGCAAGTTTGAAAATTCACAACTTCTTCGATTTTTATCGTATGAAGTCCAATCTGGTGGCATTATCTCTAAAATTTCGTTTGCTTCGATTCGTCGTCACATACTAAGGTTCAGATTTCGAGTGGAAAGTTGAGTTTCATCACGATCTTTAAGTGTTACTCACAAAATTATGCACGTTTACGTCAAAAGAACTGATAAAAATTCTCGCTGCTCAGACGCGCATAACTTTTTCACCGTTTATCATATGACGACGAGTCTCGCGGCCATGAGTTACAAATTTAGTCATCTTCGATTTGGCGTTGGTCCTATTCTCGTTTTTTTCGCCGATTCGTGTTTCCCGAAAAAAAGCTCTAAAATAATAAAAGTTAGGGGCATTTTTGACATTTCACCACTCACACTATATGTCATACCCTAATGTTTGACCCTAAGATCATACACCAATTGCATATCAATCATCAGTCAAGAGCTTCGACTTAGAACTCTGCTTGTGATGTTGTGCCCAATTCATGTGCAAGGGAATCATCGAGTACCAATGTTTTTTTAGTTTGTATATGTTTTACTAACCAAAATACCAAAAATATTGCCTTGTGCTTTTGTATGTTTGTGTTTTGTAGGTACCAAGTCAAAATATCCATCAAAAAGGGCATTTTTCAGCATTCTTCAGCAAGCAATCGATTTGCATAAGAGTGCAATCGATTGCACCAACTTGATTTTCACCAGATTGGTATTCTGTTTCCTGTGCAATCGATTTGCATAAGAGTGAAAATCCGAATCCGCAAAATTAAGTGATTGAACTTAGAGATGGAAGGAGCTTTAGAATGTGGTTCCATCTTTTATTTCTTTTATTTTGATCGATGAAAGTCTTTGATACCTTGACAATTCTTATGGATTCTTGGTATAGATGAGATCGCTACCTATTTTCTTTCTGTGCGGTATTGCTTTCGGAGAACGATCTACGTATCGTTTTCTAGCATGCATTAGCACAAAGATTGTTGACCGGCCTCGTTGTAGGGTGATTTCTACATAAATCACTTGGCGATATGCATAACATAGTGCAACATTTCGTGCCCCAAAGAAAAAGATCAAATATGGAAGAGAATTGTATGCGGTTGATTTAAGACTTATGGAAGTTTATCGTGTAGTCGCTATGATTTTATCAAGTTTCTGATAAACTTTCATTGAATTTAAATCCGAGAACATCCTTCACTCACCATCGATCTTCATTACTAACATTTTGATGATATACTTGACAAGTTTCGAGATGGTCATCTTTAATAATTGACAATTAACTTTAATTTCCGCACTTTATTATATTGTTCTTTATATTTCTTGCTTTATGCTTTATTTTATCATTCATCATGTTTATGTTTCCGCTATTTTCTCTTTGTCCATTTGGACGCTTTATTTATGTTTTCGCTATTTTCTCTTTGTCCATTTGGACATTTTATTTCCGCTATTTTCTCTTTGTCCACTTATACCATACTCTATTTTTGTGCTAAAACATTAATAAACAACTTAAAATCTAAAAAACACATAAGGCCCTATGGACTATTGGTTACTATCCTGAGCATTTTGGAGACCTGGACTTGTTGGACTTAGTACCTCTGGACCCTATTATGATGTTGTTATTCTGCTGTTATTCTGTCTGTCTGGCATTGGATTTTTGTC
This sequence comes from Vicia villosa, assembly GCF_029867415.1. NCBI lineage: Eukaryota > Viridiplantae > Streptophyta > Magnoliopsida > Fabales > Fabaceae > Vicia > Vicia villosa. The sequence goes on from NC_081182.1 coordinate 158,899,841, forward strand.
TGTTTGTGTGTGCAAGTATTTCCTCTAAAGCCCTTGATGATTAATTCCAAGGCGTCGTGATAAGGATTTTACCCGAAAATAGCCGTTACTCTGCCCGATTTTCGTCAGAATGTTAATGTGCTTAATGCAAAGTGGTGCTAATGATAATAAGTTCATCTGGATTCCCAAGTGGTAATGTGTTGGCTTAATGTTGATAGTCCAAAGGATGAGAAATCTATCTTGACTCTTAATGTAAGTGTTGGCTTCTTTTTTGTTAGATCGTTCTTTCCTTAGCTTTTATTTTATGCTCTAGGATAGCCTCTTCATCTCCTCCTCTTCTTATATTTTCAAAATCTTCTCCCTTTTTCAAAAATCTTCTTATGTTTGCAATCATTTTTTAAAATCTTTTCTTTAAAAATATCTTTTGCCCTTAGTGGCTTTTCTTTCAAAGTTTAGACACGATTAATTATTGTAGTGAGTTGAGATACCCCACAATTTTGAGATTGATTGATATAATGGGATCTTTTCCACGTGAGAGAGCTAGTGGCATACTCGTTGATTTTTATCCGAGTTGGAGTCCTTCTTTCATTTGTGATGCAGAGAATCCATTTGTTCTCATGATCAAGATCAATGGTTGAGTACTCTCTCCGACGACGATAAAGTGTTTATTCTTTTTAAAAATCTTTTTCCCTTTTAAGCGGAACTACATTCGCTCTGACTTCTCCATTGCACCGAGGAGGTATGTAGGCACAAGGCTTAATGTCTTGCCGAGCGTATTTTAAAACAAACCTTTCTTTCGCACACACGACACAGATTTTCAAAAAGGTTCCTATGGAGTACCACATATATGAGGGGTGCTTAAAACCTTCCCCTTGTATAATCAACACCCGTACCTAAGATCTCTTTCTTGTTTTAAACTTTTAGGTTTTTTTTCGTTATTTTTCCATTTCCTTTGGAAACAATAAAGCGCGGTGGCGACTTTCAGTGAAATATTGAGTCGAGTCAATCTAATGGCTTCGTTCTCAAATTTTCCCCGCTACAGAAAAATGGCAACCTCACTGGGGACCCAGTTTTAAGTGTGTTAAGCCTATTTTTGTTTATCTATGTGTTTTGTATTTGTATATATTATTGTGTGCTTTGTTTGTTTGTTTTTTTTCTTTATCTTTTTGGTGCTCGACGGTTCCTTTGTGATGAGATAAAGTCCTAACCCGGACTTTGGTGAGTAACTTGAGATAGGAGGTGGTAAGACCAATAGTTGTATGTCAGGAGCAATCCTTAACATGAGCATCATATGGTGGAATCCCAAGTAGTTGAGGCCTCATGGAAGGTAGTAGATGTTACGAACCATCGTAAGAACGCTATTACTTTCAATAGTGAGTGTCCGTAGAAGCTGAATGGCCTATAACCCTTTTAACCCATCTAAGCCTTTTTAGGATGTAGCGCAGAAACAAGTTCGAGTGTCAATTTGAGCTTGTTGTCATGCGATGCTACGCTCAGACGAGGTCTTTTTAGGCATTATTGGCGCCCATGAGCAATTGTGTGTGCCGGTAGTATCCGATAGAAGATTGAAAACTCTGGGAACCTTTGTAGAACCCGGTCGGCAGGTACAAAATTCATTATAACACACCTTGTGGGATGGGTAGACCCATGGCTCCAGGCTCGTGACGTCGAACCTTTGAACCTTGATTGTGTGATTTGATGTGATCTTGTGTGCTTTTGATTGGGGTTGATGCATAAGCCATGCATTCATGCATTCATAAAAATGTTCTTCACAAATGGTTTTCAAGGAACTTAGAGACTTTTTTGTAAACATCACATGTACCATGGATCAAAAGAGAAGCATCAAGAAGTACACCTTCAGGAATCCAAGTGTGAAAGAGTTGAAAGAGCTAGCGACTTTGGTTCCTAATCCTGACAACTTCAGAAACCGTTATGGAAAATTGATCTCTATCCTAAAGACTAAAATGGAGAAGGATGATCAGATTCGTCGTCAGGAAGACCTACTTCAGCAACATGGTGAAAAACGGAAGAGACAACAAGAGGATTTATGTTCCTCTGGTAGTCGTGAAGATTCAGTTTCATGGAAGGAAGTTGCAGATAAGCTAATGGTCGAAAAGACTCATTTGAAGGCCTTTTATGAAGATGAGTTGGAGAAGCTCCATAGGAAGCTGCAGAGAGGAGTTGGATCTTCATCAGAAGTGTTTCCTTCTAGTTTTTAGTTTCTGTGTTGTTTTGTAATTTTGTATTTTTGAATATTTTGTAAGCCTTTCCGTTATTAATGAAAGAAGTTTGTTTTTTCAGTTATATTTCATATATGTTGTATTTTTATGATGTTTACAATTAATTGAAGGATAGAAAAACACTTAGAAAGGGGGGGGGGGGTTTGAATAAGTGTGACTTTAAAAACTCTTAAGATAAAAACAATGAACACAATTATTTTTATCCTGGTTCGTTGTTAACGAAACTACTCCACTCCACCCCCTTAGAGTGATTTACCTCAACTGAGGATTTAATCCACTAATCAATCTTGATTACAATGGTTTTCCACTTAGATACCCTCTAAGTCTTCTAGAGTATACTGATCACAACTTGATCACTCTAGGAAATCACCACTTAGATAACTTCTAAGTCTTCTAAAGTCTACTGGTTTGGTTGATCAAGAGCAGAATTCCGGTAAATTGGCCTCATTTTATAGTGAAGCGTATGTTTGAATTAAAGGAGTCAGGTAGAGGCACCACTATTGGATATGCATCTCTCATCCAATGGGTGCTTAATAAAGTCAATATTCCATCTCAGCGGCTTCCCAAGAAGACCATCTCAATTGACCAAGAATTCACAAAGAAGACACTGAATATGATGGGCTTCTTCTACAATCGTGCCACGGGTGCCTATGGAGCTGTTCTACGAGGAAACAATCCGGACCTCAATAGAGAAGATGAGGATGAAATGAACATTGATAAAGAGGAAGAAATTGAAGGTGAAGATGAAGATGAAGATGTGGGTGCTGAAACTGCCGGCTCAAACATTACACAGTTGATGGAGGCTATGCGTCTTCAACAAATTGAAAATCAAAATTTGATGAATGAGCGCCTAACTACTCTGACCACTCGTGTCACTGAGCAAGGTGCTCAATTTACAGCCTACTCAACACTTCAAGAGCAAAGGTACAACACGCTCTATGGTATGTTGGATGCACAGAGCAACCAAATCTCCTCCTTCACAAGTGCCTTCATGCAACACTACCCATTTCCTCCAGTTCATACGGCTCAACCACCACCACCGGCTCAAGAAGGAGATGATGATGCTGATGCCTAGTGTTCTCTTTTGTTTTTTTTCATGCATTCACCATTTACGCACTTTCATGAACAATTTTATTGTATCATGTGTCTTTATTTTATTTTATGCTGAACACCATTCTACCGTACTCTGTGGTTGTGTAAGGATATTAATTGAGTTATGTGCTCATTACGTGTTTGGTTATTTACGTTATGTTGCCCTATTATTCATTTCATCATTAAGCGATGTTTTATGTGAATGTTTGCTTTATGATTATGATTGCAAAAAGGAGCTTAGTAATGATCAAAATTGAATTATGTTATTCCGCCATATATGTATAATATCGCCTGTCTCTTTTTGATGTTGTCAAAGGGGGAGAAAACTGAGTGAATCAGCAAGCAATGGAAAACACACGCACCAAGAAAGGGGGAGCATACAGAAAGTGGGAGCAAGCATTTCAATTAAGCAACGCCTCGACAAAGATTCACAATTTTTGCCATCATCAAAAAGGGGGAGTATGTGAGGGCAAGGTGTAGTTTTCATGATATCAAAACATTGTGAATCAACTACAACTTAAGTGGAATCATAGAAATCGAGCAAATGCAACCAAGACAAGCACTTTTGGCCACAAGACACCAATAGGTCAACTCACACATAATATAGGTCGACCTACTGCAAGCCCTTTGTGAAGGAATTCAGGTAAAAGCTGAATGCGTCGACGCATTGCTTCCTTAGGTCGACGGATTGGTATTTTGAGGAACTCACGGGAATGCGCACGCCGACCCTTCAGGTCGACGCATCAAATTTTGGTTACTCAAGTGCAAGAACAAAATGCGTCGACGCATTGCTTCCTTAGGTCGACGCATGGTAGTTTGAGGAACTCACGGGGATGCGCACGCCGACCCTTCAGGTCGACGCAAGTGTCACACATTGCTCATTTTCAGGTGCAATACACTCAATAGGTCGACCTATGCAGAGAGCAGGTCGACCTGTCGCTAATAAATTTGATTTTCTGCTGTTTTCAAGTTGGCCTATGCATTGTATGTGGTATAAATACTCAAGTGATCATTCTCAAGCATTTTTAACAAGAAACGTGAAAGAGTGACTCAGCTTCTTCTCATCTTCAACCTTTCGCTTATTGATCGAGAATCACACATAATCATCTTTCTCGATCGAAGTAAGGAACGTGTGTTGATAAGGTTCAACGGTAGATATTTGTCTTGTTCGAGATTCGACAGTAGACATTCATCTTGTTCGAGTGAAGATTGTTGAGGGTGTTTCTTGTATAAAACCTTAGGGTTTTTCCTTCTTCATCAAAGATTTTGTTCGAAGGTTTTTGACGATCGATTCGCTTTGGTAATCAATTCAGCCGTGCATAAGGGATTGAGGGATTGAAGATCCGCTCAACAAACTTGCTACAACCAGAGGATTGAGAAAGGAATGATCGGGGTCTTGATCGGTGAAGATCATAGACATTGACTTGATTCAACTTGAATCAAGGGGAGGATCGAATTGTATTCAATTTTACTGCATGTGTGTAGTTGGTGATTGGTAGGGGTGCTCAAAACCAAACCAACCCAATAGAAAACCGCAAACCAAACCGAAACCGCAAAAAATCGCATTTAGTTCGGATTAGTTTGGGTCATCTTTTAATAAAACCGCACGGTTCGGTTCGGTTTGCGGTTTGTATTTTGTAAACCGAACCAAACCGAATCAAACCGCATTATGTTACAACCTAACTTTTACTTAACTCACATCCAACCCAAACTTAAATGTATTATACCTTAGCTTTATGATTAAGAACAATTTTCTCGTCCTTACACATATGATTTTAGTCCCGATCTTTTCAAATCTCTAATAGTATTATCGCGCCTTCTTTGCCACATACATCTTCCCTCTTTTTCTATAATCTCTACTCTCTTATATTCTTTCTTTTTCACCTTCTTATTTTTATGCAAATGTTCCCTATTTCAGTTTCATTTTTATCGCACATCTTCTTCTCTAATCTCTCAACTCTTTTATTTTTTCTTTTTCACCTTCACAAATCTCTCCTCTCTTCTATTTTTTTGTTTCATTTCTAATAATTTTTATATTGTTTTATACTATTATTTTATGTTTATTATTTAACTTTTGTCTAATTTAATTTTTACATATTAAATAGAAAGTTGTTGTCAAAACATGACGAGTTTTGTTGTTATTTGATAGTGTATGAATGTCTAAATACAAAGTTATGTTGTCATCTATATGTATGTATTGTTCAATAAAATATTTGTAAAAAACCGAACCAACCGAACCGAACCAAACCGCATTAGTTTGGTTTGGTTTGGTTTGGTTCGTATTTTTTTTAAAAGCCAACCGAACCAAACCAAACCGCACGATTTTTTCTTTTGCGGTTTGGATGATTTTTTTCGTCAAAACCGCCCAAATCGCACCGCGATCACCCCTAGTGATTGGTACTTTCTATCCTTGTTAAACATTTTGCAATCTAATAAAACTTTCCTAATTTCATTTGAAATTAGGGGCAGACGTACTCCTGCGAGGACGATAGAGGAACTGCCTAAACAAATATCGTGTTCCTTATCGTTTTTACTTTATCTTGCTTCCCTTTGTTTTCATTTATTTCCATTGTTGAACAAAAGCTAAGGTTAGGCAAAATATCGATCACCAAGTGTTCGATAAAATTACTCAATCAAATTTTTGTTCAAATTTTAGTGAAAACGTTCATTGTGAGTAATATACCATATAGTGCGCAATTGATACAATTGATATATTCGTTAAAACGTAATTCATTACTTGACATTTTCATCCGTTCGGTTTAGTGCACATATTCGGTCCCCGATAACATAATCGCTCTTAGACGATTAAGTGATTCAGGGAAGTCACGTTTCAAAAGCTAAAATTTTCTTAAGTCGAAAAAGGTGGTCTATTCACCCCCCTCTAGACCATTCCTATCTTCTAACAAGTGGTATCAGAGCTCCGGTTCATTCTAGTGCTTGATATAACTTTTTAGAAAATGGAGAGCGGTCAAAAAGGGGCGTATAATAAAGCGCCTGTTTTCACTGGAGAAAACTATAGTTATTGGAAAGACTGTATGTGCATTCATATCAACTCCGTTGATAGAAAAATATGGGATGTCATCGTCAATGGTCCTATGGCTATCACCATAACCAACGATGCAGGCATCACAAGACCTAAACCTCAAGCACAATGGGATGAAAAAGATGAAAAGAATTACGGGTATGATTGGAAAGCTAGAAACATGATTATAGCTTCCTTAGGGGTCGATGAGTACTTTCGTGTGTCGCATTGCCAAACGGCTAAGGCAATGTGGGATGCATTACAAGTCGCCCATGAAGGAACTAATGATGTTAAGCTACCTAGAATCAATACCTTAACGCAAGAGTTTGATCTCTTTCATATGAAGCAAGGTGAAACCATTGCGGATATGCAAAAGAGATTTTCTCACATTATCAATCGATTACACACTTTGGGACATATTACTCCCAATGCCGTAGCTACTAACAAAGTTTTGAGATGTCTTAGTAGGGAATGGCAACCTAAGGTCACGGCAATCAAAGAAGCCAATGATCTCTCTACATTGGATCTCACGGCTCTATTCGGAAAACTTGAAGAACATGAGCAAGATCTCATGAACCTAAACAAGCACGAGAAGAAAGAAAAGAAAGAAAAGTCAAAGGACACCGAAAAGAAGTCTATTGCTCTAAAGGCTTCAAGTTCTAAGTCATCCACCAAAGATACATGTGATAGTGAGTCTAGTGACGAAGATGATAGTCCGGATGAAGATATGGGATTATTCGTAAGAAGATACAATAAATATCTTCGAAAGAATGAAATTAAGCATTCAGACAACAATCTAGTTGACTACAGACGTGTCATACCCCAAATTTGTCCTACCCCTTTGCAATTCTATCTGGCTTATGCATCTCATAATCTCATTTACATACCTCCCATTAGGTCCTATAACGCATCATGCATCATTAATTAACAAGGCACCTGGGGCATTGGATCAACGGTCATGGAAAGATATAGGGTTTCACAATGTTCAGGATTTCTACACTATGTGGACTTGTTCAACAGAGGTTTTTATTGATCATGGCCTTATGATTATCAAGGAGTTTTACTAAGCGCTTCATCATTTAAGGAGTGGCTGCATTATTACTTGGTTCACTTTGGTTGCCTGAACTACAAGTCACTCAGTTTGAGATTTTATGCAAGAAATAGGAAACATGGTGGAACTTATGAATCATTTCAAGGTTGGAGAGTATATGTCAAGACTTTGACTTTTTGGTCAAAGTCAACCAAGGAAAGTCCTCTACCGTGATCACTTGATATACAGGAAGCAAAATAGTCAGACTGGATTCTATAGGACCATGAAATCTTTGAATTTAAAAACAAAACAAGAAGGCAAGTTTCATCCAACTTCATTCAAAGTTCAATCATGAGTCAGAATTCAAACTCAAATTCATTACACTACATTTCATGTCAAAAGTCCAAATCCATTATAAACTTCGAGTACAAATGCAAAAGAGAAATCCTGTTCCTGAGCCTATTTCCAAAATTCTTCTAAGCCGCTCCATTCATTGCAAAAATTCAAACCATCTTACACTCAAAGAAATTACACAAAGTTACTTCATTACAAATCCATATATTACAACTGCATAGAAAATTTCAACAAAAAAAAAATACAGTTGACTCATGTTTTGCTAAAACCCTTCACTTGCACTTATGCCATTAGCCGTTTCCATTCATCTTCCAACCTTTGACCTCATGTCGCTTTGACTATATCAAGATCCATGTACCCTGCCAAAGAAAGGTTCATAAACAAGCTTAGATATAACATTTTCAGAACAAACTTTTTAGCATTCAGTTACCAACTTCACTAACCAAAGCCATGCCAAATACCTGCTGCAAAACCAACTCGACCCGCCGCATAATAAAGAACTAAACCGGTTCAGACCTGCACAGCAAATAAACCGAAGCGGCACAAAAATAAACGGTATCAGCTCGAAGAGAAAATTCTGCACACGAAGACTTGAGCATAACAGAAGAGAAAAACACAATGAAAACGAGGGAAGGCTACTGCAAGTTGAATGTTCACATTGGCAGGTGTAATCCCAAACAGAGTATGCATACAATCAAGCACAAATGTTATACATCTCAGTTGCATCAGTCTACAATAAAGCAATTCGTAAAACATACAATGAGCAACATGACTCGGAAAATACCCAGCTCAGTACAAGAAAAAGGGCAACGCGAAGATGGATGCTAGACGAGTCAGGTTTGAGAGGAACAAGTTCAAGACAAATGCAGGACATCAAATTCTTTAACATAAAAATTTGCACCAGCCTGTTACACCATGCAAGTTCAAAAACCAATACAAAGACTAACTCAGTTTCCATTTGTTCTCAGCATTAACAACTAATGGTCATCAACCTCAGTCTTCAATTACTAACAAACTTTCAAACCTACTGCCAGCTCACCAACTAACAAAATTTTCACCCTAACTAACTTTGTGACATTCCTATAACCACCTCTAACTTCTCCTAACAGAATTCCATAAAACAAAACAAAATCCCAACCACATAACTACCTCTAACAGTTATAACAACCAAAAGCAGAATTTAACTAACTTCTAACAGCTCAAAACCTCTATAACAGAATCGGTTACAACTCCCTAGCCTCCATAACCGACAAATCCCCACCATTCATCTTTAACAAACTCCCTTCCAATCTAATGGCTCACACTTCATCCCCTCAACCTATATATTCAAACCTCTCCACCATTCTTCGAGGTCCACACTCATTCTCCACAATCTTCATCATCTTCACGCCATTTTTCAACCTCCACCTTCACACGCACACATTCAATCACACTTCAAACTCCACATCATCTTCCTCTCACTCTCTATGCCATCACCCTCATCTCTCTGCCTCATCTTCTTCCCATTCATCTCCCTCACCCACTCTGCAACAAAAACCTTCTTCACCTCTCCCTTACTAGAGCACAACCACAAGCCTTCCTCAGAGTTCCTCCATTGAATTCTGAGTGAAGGTGTGCTAAACCTTTCACCTCAATCTCTTCGCTCACACGACTCAGAATAACAATAACACGCAACGCGCAAAACAGAGCAAGATTCAGAGAATCAAACAAAAAAGGAAGAACAAAGAAGGAGAAGAGGATAGCGGAAGAAATCAGAGAGGAAGAGAAGCATATCTTACGTGAAGTTTTCAGCGTGCAACAGTGATCTTCACCTCAGGTAAGGAGTCTTCATTCTTCATCTTCTTCCCTTGATTCTCGTTACGATTGTAAAGAGCGAGGTTCCGCGAACAGTTCCCCCATGGCTTCGGCTTGAACACATCTCTCGTCTCCATCCAATTTCGCTTCTTAGTCTTCTAGGGTTTTCGTGTGAGCTTGAATCTGAGGGACTCAAAACAGAATATTGAGGGAATTGATTTGAGATATGGAGATAGGGAAATAGAACGAGGCTAGGAGTAGGTTTAATTTCGGTTTCTGAGAACCTCCGCCGCCGGGGCGATTTCCGGCGAGCGTCGAGAGCAAAACGGACAAACGAGAGTGAGGAGAGAGTCTAAGAGAGGAGCCTGATCGTCACCACCAATAACCCTAATTTTGGCCCTCTTTTCTTATTTCTTTTCCATTTTATTTTATTTCATTTTGTTAATAATAAAATCTGAATACAGTGTAAAATCTGATGGATCAATGCTTGGGCCGGCCACTGAACCGCTAATCTGCACCCCCTTAGGCCCATGCACTACTTTCCTTTTTCTGACTTACAAAAAACAGTCTTGTTGGGCCCAAAACCGTGGGCCTCGCGCCTCTATGCTGGCAGCACCATGTTTTCTGATTAACACCCCCTGTTTCACTTGTAATTGATAGATTTTTAGGTTTTGTTTTACTTAGGTTATTTTACTACACTTTTTTAGATAATAAAAAGCATATAAAAACTCATAACTTTTCTCCTTAGTTTTTTTTAGATAATAACATTTAGAATGAACATTTTGTTAGATTTTTAGGCGATCATTGACATTAGAAAACTCATAAAAGGATAGTAAAATTTTTAGTTTAATTTTGACATTTAATTTCCTTCATAAAAAGCTCATAAAAAAAATAGTATTTTCTAGTTTAACTTTGCATTGATTTTGCATTGTTTTTGTACTTGTTCCATGTTATTTTTGTATGACGCTTGTGCGATTTTATTGCTTGTATTTTTCGGCCTTATTTTAGGCCTATTTCTTTAGTACCATTTTAGATTCCTTTTGTACATAGATAGGAATTAGAACAACTTAGACTAGAATTTAGGATTAGTTCCCTATTGCATTCTTTTTCTTTTCAATTTTTAAAATACTTAATAAATACCGATGAAGATCATACCGTTACTATATTTCGTGGTAGGAAAGAAATGATTGGGGTGTAGGCCCCGATGTATGTTCTTTTCTACTTAGCGGAGAAGAAATGATTGAGGTGTGAGGTCTCGGTGTATTTCTTAACCGTTATTTAGAGAAACGATTGTGGCGTAGGCCCCGATGTGCATTCTCTAAATATTCACAAAAGAACTCCTTGTTGTATTTCCTTTACTTAGCGGAGAAGAAATGATTGAGGTGTGAAACCTCGATGTATTTCTTAACCGTTATTTAGAGAAACGATTGTGGCGTAGGCCTCGATGTGCGTTCTCTAAATATGCAAAACAAAACTCTTTTTGGCATGATCTGAGTCGCAAATAAATTCCCTTAAAAAACACCAACCAAAAACACTTCAAAAAACCTAATAAATGGTCAGATTTAAAACAAAGTAAGGAAGTGGTGCGAAGCCTTGTAGTAGGTTCTCGTCATCATGGAATTACCCTAAAAGACACAAACCAATCTCTTTTTTCTTTTCTTAAGGGCAAGTTATCTCCGCTCCGTTGCATCCTAGGCGATCCCTTATGCAAGAGCGTGAGCGTTAACGCCGCCCAACTAAAAAACACAAAAACAAACAGAAAATCGTGAGCCGAGCTACGGTAACTCTGATTCCTGAAAAGGATACGTAGGCAGCGGGGTAGGGCCCGTGCGAGTATAATTCTTTATTTTCCCTACATTTTGCATTCATTTTGCATTTAGACATAGACATAGTTTTTCACCCTTTAGATAGAAACAAACATAGGTGGATACCATCGAGTACGATGGGCGCGAGGGGTGCTAATACCTTCCCCTTGCGTAACCGACTCCCGTACCTTGATTCTCTGGTCGCAAGACCTTGTTCTTACCCTTTGTTAGGTTTTCCGATATTCCTTTCCCTTATGGGATAAATATATTGGTGGCGACTCTGTTCATTTTTCGCGAGCGTGCGACAGCTGGCGACTCTGCTGGGGATGTTGCTAGACCTGTTGCTGGTCCATCCTTAGTGAGTCGATCCTAGCCTATCCGTTTGTTTGTTTATTTACTGGGTGTGCTATGTTTTGTCTATACGTGCATTTATTTATTTTATGTATTCATTTTATGTTTCGCATGTCCTGTTTATTTTCTGCTTGCATATCATGTTTATTTCTGCTTGCACATCATGCATATGGATTATATTTTGTGTTCCTTGGGGTCTTCTGTTCTGTTTTGCAGGTTGGGTGGGATGTTTTATGAGGTAAAAGGCCCAATACCCAGGCCAGAGTGACACATAGGATACCTAGGATAGAGTGGATAGTCATGACGCCAACAGAATGTCAGGTTCTGTTGATTGCGATCATGAGACCCACGACCAGTCGAGGTTCAAATGAGATACCGTTGTTGGCATGTATTTGCGACAATGATGGTGTTTCAGGAGAACTGATAACGCTGGAAGCCATTGACCTACCTTGACCTAGATTCACCTGTGAGTGGGGCGGGATATACATGACAGGTGCCGTTGGTGACTATTCTGTTCTGTTGGTGACTATTGGTTTTCCTGGTATTCAAAAAGGTGTCGGACCTTTGATCCTGTGACATTTGACCTTTATCAGTTATTCAGAGGATTGTACAGTGGTTACTAAGATTATATGGACCGTTGATCCCATGCTTTTGCATTGCATAACATCATTGCTTTGTCCACTCCATTCATGAAAGATCCTAAAGTCTATTTCCAAAACAAAAAGAGAAAAGAAAAGAAAAGAAAAGATATGTAAAAGAAAAGGAAATAGAAAAGCGAAAAAGGAAAAGAAAAGATATTCTATACAAAAAAGGAAGCTTTAATTCAAAAAAAAAAAAGAAGAATGAAAGTGTGTGAAAAGACTTTAGGATCTCTCATAAATGAAACATGCATTCATACTATCATGCATTTCATGGTTCTTTCAAAGACTTATGGGACCATTTCTAAACAGATTCCAAGATCAACAACAGATTTGACTTCTCACCGCCACAACTCCAAGATCAACTATGGAACAACTCCGTGAGGAAATGGATGAGATGAAGGAACAAATGGGTCATCTTATGTTGGAGATGCGAGACTTCGTCCGTAATCAGGATGCACTAAAGGAGGAAAATAGTCAGTTGAAGACTCAATTGAGCTTGGTCATGGAAGTTCTGAAGACGGTATTAAGGAAGGAAGGTGATGTTGTTCCTGTTGCTGCAACAGAAGTTGTTGATTCCTTCTCTCCAATAGGATCTCTTTTCACTCATGGGATGCCTCAGGGAGCTCTCCCTCAATTTCAAGTGCCATTGCCTCCACGTCAAAATGTTCATGCCCCTAGAATGAATCAAGGAGACCAAATGTGTGGGAAAAAGCCCAAGATACCTCAGAGGCTTATCAATCCGGTCCCGATGCCTTATGCTCAGTTACTTCCTCGCCTGCTAGAACTTCAGTTGATTGAGCTACGAGAGTCGGCTACGCCTGAAAAGCTTCCCCCCAACTTTGATGCCAACGCTCGATAGGAGTTCCATTCCGGGGCACCTGGCCATGATGTTGAGAATTGTAGGGCGATGAAACACAAAGTCCAAGATCTCATTGACTCCAAAGTAATATCATTCACTCAAAATGGCCTGCGCATAAAACGAAGAGTTCATGCATAAGTGAATGCCCGTATTCCAGAAAGTATCACAAAAAAAAAAAAAGAATAAGCCCAAATGGGGTCAAGGCTCCTCAACTATGGCAATCATCATTTCACTTCTGTATTCTCATTTTCAGTATTTCCTGTTTTGTAGAAGGCTACTTCCTTGTCTGAACTCGTTGGTATGGTAATAATGAAAGCACCACAAATTCTCGAACAACTTTGTCAGAATCTTCTTTCCAAGAGGTAATCAAGAATTTCCTGTAGAAGCACCTCTCATTCTCAAGGTTCTTGTGCTCAGTTGTATCCGTGGAGGTTGGTGTTTCAGTTGGTGTTTTGGTCTTTCCTTACAACAGATAACTTCTCTAAGTTTGATGACCATGCAAGGTTCCTCCATGTTTGATGGCAAATACTTCTTCAATGAATATGCTTTGGGGCTCCCGCACGAGGGATAAGCAAGACGCACTCTTATCTTGAGTATTGCATCATTCACATTGCTCGAATCCCTTAAAGCATTACAAATTCTTGGGTGACTTCGTAAGGATCTTCTTCCATGTGGTAATCAAGAGTGTTCTACACGATGCTTCTCATTCTTAAGGTGCTTCCCCGTTTTTCGGAGTTTCAATTGGTTAAGATTCGAGTATTGAGTCCTCTTCACCACAAGTAGCTCTCTTGAGTTGATGATCATACAAGATTCTTCCCGTTTATGATGGCGATTACTACTCTAGCAACTATGCTTGGGGCTCCCGCACGAGGGATAAGCAAGACGTACTCTTATCTTGAGCATTGCATCACTCGCATTGCTCGAATCCCTAAAGCAAGGCAAAAGTTTACGACTCATGGGTGACTTCGTTGGAGTTCTCTTTTGAAGTAATCTGAAGTGTTTGGAAGGAACTGCAGAAAGTATTCAAGCTCAACAAGTCCAGACGGAGTCAAGTCTCCTCAACAATGGCATTCATTTAGTTTCTTATTGCATTCTCACTTGTAACATTTCATTGTTTGTTTAAGCACTGATTGCATGTAAAAACTTGTTAATCTCTGAATGAAAATCATAATACATTGTTTATGTTTGTCTTGAAGAAATCCATTCGTTTTCACTCATATAATATTTTGGCATTACGATACCAACTTTACTAATCGCTTGCTTAGGCAAAAAGCTGAGGGAGAATGATGAAAAATAAAAATGCAAAATCTCTAATCGTGTGTTTTTGAATGAAACCCTACTGAGGATGTACAGGCATTATTTCAAATCCCCAAACACCGGAGATATAAGGGAGATAGACCCTCGTTAACCCCTTTGAGCCTTGAAGCAGAAGTTTCTTTTCTAATCATAAAAAACCCTTATTTTAACCTTGGGGCAGGGTAGTGTTCATTTAACTTGATCGAGTGTTCAAAACTCACCAAAAGGTGCACATAAGGATACAATAATGGTTATCCTTCAAAAGGTTGAGGAATTTCAAAACAGCAATGATTATCCTTATTCCATCAAGAGGTCAAAAGAGGACGATGCCACAATGGTTATCCATCATCAATCAGAGAATGAGGCAGTCACAATATTTCAAACAAATCGAGAGCAACGCGATATCACACGACTTGTTCAAAAAAGGAGAATAAAAAAAAAAAAAGAGCCCGCTAAGTCAACAACTGGAAAATAAGTGACTTAGGCAAAAGTTAGGGCATCCCGCTGGACTCCAAAATAAAATTCAAAAGAATTTGTCCAGGCAAAAGTTAGGGAAAGCAGAAGCGAAAAATAAGGATTACAAAATAAAATCCTTCGCAAAAGAACAAAGTCGTGTGACAATGAATCAGAAGAATAAAAGGTGAGCGACTGCCATGTCCAAAGAACCTCATTGATTCCTTAACCATTTCAAACTCCTTGTGAGGGATGAACACTCGTGTCGAGTTAACTGAACATAGGAATGGAGAACATCACGAAGGGGGTGGGTACAAATAATTTTGAGCCTAAAAATCCTTTGTTTTCTAAAAAACCGTGAACCCGGCCAAATTACAACCCTTAAAAGTCCTAATTGAAGTAGGGTTTATTTTGAAAGCGCACTCCGATGAGATAGCGTTTAACTGACTCCCAATGAAGCGAGACTCATATCCATGTTGGTATCGTACGTTTTCTTTATCTTCCATACGCAAAAATCGAGGTTGTGTCAACTAGTGATCCATTCACATGAGGTCGCAATCTCATTTCATAAAAAGTTTCTTTAAACTTCAAGACTAACATAGGCTTTGCATTAGAATTATCATTCTTAGAATTAACATTCTTTTGCATGCAAAATATGTGCTTAACATCAAGGAAATTTTCAAGGATGAGAATCAGTGAGCAACTTGATCATGTCAAAGTACAAGAAACTTGAGGACTCCGAGGAGGAAAGGCTAATCGTCTCAAATGTTGACCATCAAGGGGAAGATCCTCTAAAAACTTCGTTGGGCATGAACAGTTAATGCCTTCTTCGATTACCTTGAGGGGAAGAGTTTGAAGACTCCGTTGAGCGTGGTAAAGTTGTTTCCACGTTTGTTTGACTTCAAAACAAAGAAAGCTTGAGGATTCTAAGTAAGATATACCTAATCAGGGGCAATCAAGTCGAGGAATCTCTCTCAAATTCAACTAATCAGGGGCAATCAAGTCGAGGAATCTCTCTTGAGTTCAACCAATCTGGAGCAGTTACGTCGAGATTTAACAAATCTCTCCAAGGATCCATTGGGGCAAATTCCTCCATAAGTCACGAAGCTTGGGGCACAATTCTGAGTTTTTTGTCGCTCCATGACCATAGGAGTTTATTTCTCCTAGAATCTTGGTCTCTCCCCAAGCACGGAGTGTATTTCTCCCGAGAGTTTGTTCCATTCCTCAAGCATAGGAGTTTATTTCTCCTAGGAGTTGTCCTACTTCCCTAATCAAGGCTCCTTATCTAGATTTCTCATCTCCAACATGGTGAATCAAGGGAATCTCCTTAAGCTGAAAATCCTCCAAGCAGTGGCACATGGTGAGAAGTCAGAAATCATTCTTCAAGTCAAAGAAAAGTGCATCTTACAAATCAAAGTCCAACATCTATTGGCACCTCCACATGGTCCTTAACACTAAGGGGATTCACCCTGGTGTTTATCTCACTAAGGCCTTTATTTGGCACTCGACATATAGTTTCCATTGCATATAACATTGCATCCTCAAAAGCGTAGCATATCCATCAAAGGGGATCATTACGCCATGCATCAAAATTCAAACATGCATACAAAGCATAAGCCAGATAATACAATTCAACATTCAATCAAGACAATAATACATCCCCACACAAAAAGTTGTCCTTACAAATTCTGATTGATATCTGCTACTACATTTCAAATCTCTTCCAACCACGGTGCCGAGGCGAGGTATCTTCAATCTCTGATGAGTGTCTGACACAATGTCTTCTTTTCTCCTGGTGTCGAGTCGATGTTGAGTCATAGATCGTAAGAGATCTTGTTCTTTCAGTCCTGAAGATCATGCTTAGGTCTTCTCCTGATATTGAGTCGATGTTGAGTCATAGATCGTAAGAGATCTTATTCTTTCAGTCCTGAAGATCATGCTTAGGTCTTCTCCTGATGTTGAGTCGATGTTGAGTCATAGATCGTAAGAGATCTTATTCTTTCAGTCCTGAAGATCATGCTTAGGTCTTCTCCTGATGTTGAGTCGATGTTAAGTCATAGATCGTAAGAGATCTTATTCTTTCAGTCCTGAAGATCATGCTTAGGTCTTCTCCTGATGTTGAGTCGATGTTGAGTCATAGATCGTAAGAGATCTTATTCTTTCAGTCCTGAAGATCATGCTTAGGTCTTCTCCTGATGTTGAGTCGATGTTGAGTCATAGATCGTAAGAGATCTTATTCTTTCAGTCCTGAAGATCATGCTTAGGTCTTCTCCTGATGTTGAGTCGATGTTGAGTCATAGATCGTAAGAGATCTTATTCTTTCAGTCCTGAAGATCATGCTTAGGTCTTCTCCTGATGTTGAGTCGATGTTGAGTCATAGATCGTAAGAGATCTTATTCTTTCAGTCCTGAAGATCATGCTTAGGTCTTCTCCTGATGTTGAGTCGATGTTGAGTCATAAATCGTAAAAGATCTTATTCTTTCAGTCCTGAAGATCATGCTTAGGTCTTCTCCTGATGTTGAGTCGATGTTGAGTCATAAATCGTAAAAGATCTTATTCTTTCAGTCCTGAAGATCATGCTTAGGTCTTCTCCTGATGTTGAGTCGATGTTGAGTCATAGATCGTAAGAGATCTTATTCTTTCAGTCCTGAAGATCATGCTTAGGTCTTCTCCTGATGTTGAGTCGATGTTGAGTCATAGATCGTAAGAGATCTTATTCTTTTAGTCCTGAAGATCATGCTTAGGTCTTCTCCTGATGTTGAGTCGATGTTGAGTCATAGATCGTAAGAGATCTTATTCTTTCAGTCCTGAAGATCATGCTTAGGTCTTCTCCTGATGTTGAGTCGATGTTGAGTCATAGATCGTAAAAGATCTTAATCTTTCAGTCCTGAAGATCATGCTTAGATCCTCTCCTGATGTCGAGTCGATGTTGTGTCATAGATCGTACGAGATCTTTTTCCTTTCGGTCATTGTTTCATACAACCACTCTCGTTGAAAACCCCGCATCGGCACCGCTGCCACGTTATAAGCTATCTCCGTTCAAACCCATTACCCACTGTAAATTCTTCCACCAAAAAAAAAACAGAAACAAAATTCTCTTTCCCCAGAAGATATCAAACAAAAATAAAGATAACACTTACACCATCCTCTCTTCAGGACAAATTTCCGGTATTTTGATATTTAATCTTCTTCTACCTTGAATGTTCGAAAGGCTGACGCCAATCTCACCTTCAGGTTTAAGATGATTAAATAGGGGCAGCTGTCATACCCCAAATTTGTCCTACCCCTTTGCAATTCTATCTGGCTTATGCATCTCATAATCTCATTTACATACCTCCCATTAGGTCCTATAACGCATCATGCATCATTAATTAACAAGGCACCTGGGGCATTGGATCAACGGTCATGGAAAGATATAGGGTTTCACAATGTTCAGGATTTCTACACTATGTGGACTTGTTCAACAGAGGTTTTTATTGATCATGGCCTTATGATTATCAAGGAGTTTTACTAAGCGCTTCATCATTTAAGGAGTGGCTGCATTATTACTTGGTTCACTTTGGTTGCCTGAACTACAAGTCACTCGGTTTGAGATTTTGTGCAAGAAATAGGAAACATGGTGGAACTTATGAATCATTTCAAGGTTGGAGAGTATATGTCAAGACTTTGACTTTTTGGTCAAAGTCAACCAAGGAAAGTCCTCTACCGTGATCACTTGATATACAGGAAGCAAAATAGTCAGACTGGATTCTATAGGACCATGAAATCTTTGAATTTAAAAACAAAACAAGAAGGCAAGTTTCATCCAACTTCATTCAAAGTTCAATCATGAGTCAGAATTCAAACTCAAATTCATTACACTACATTTCATGTCAAAAGTCCAAATCCATTATAAACTTCGAGTACAAATGCAAAAGAGAAATCCTGTTCCTGAGCCTATTTCCAAAATTCTTCTAAGCCGCTCCATTCATTGCAAAAATTCAAACCATCTTACACTCAAAGAAATTACACAAAGTTACTTCATTACAAATCCATATATTACAACTGCATAGAAAATTTCAACAAAAAAATATAGTTGACTCATGTTTTGCTAAAACCCTTCACTTGCACTTATGCCATTAGCCGTTTCCATTCATCTTCCAACCTTTGACCTCATGTCGCTTTGACTATATCAAGATCCATGTACCCTGCCAAAGAAAGGTTCATAAACAAGCTTAGATATAACATTTTCAGAACAAACTTTTTAGCATTCAGTTACCAACTTCACTAACCAAAGCCATGCCAAATACCTGCTGCAAAACCAACTCGACCCGCCGCATAATAAAGAACTAAACCGGTTCAGACCTGCACAGCAAATAAACCGAAGCGGCACAAAAATAAACGGTATCAGCTCGAAGAGAAAATTCTGCACACGAAGACTTGAGCATAACAGAAGAGAAAAACACAATGAAAACGAGGGAAGGCTACTGCAAGTTGAATGTTCACATTGGCAGGTGTAATCCCAAACAGAGTATGCATACAATCAAGCACAAATGTTATACATCTCAGTTGCATCAGTCTACAATAAAGCAATTCGTAAAACATACAATGAGCAACATGACTCGGAAAATACCCAGCTCAGTACAAGAAAAAGGGCAACGCGAAGATGGATGCTAGACGAGTCAGGTTTGAGAGGAATAAGTTCAAGACAAATGCAGGACATCAAATTCTTTAACATAAAAATTTGCACCAGCCTGTTACACCATGCAAGTTCAAAAACCAATACAAAGACTAACTCAGTTTCCATTTGTTCTCAGCATTAACAACTAATGGTCATCAACCTCAGTCTTCAATTACTAACAAACTTTCAAACCTACTGCCAGCTCACCAACTAACAGAATTTTCACCCTAACTAACTTTGTGACATTCCTATAACCACCTCTAACTTCTCCTAACAGAATTCCATAAAACAAAACAAAATCCCAACCACATAACTACCTCTAACAGTTATAACAACCAAAAGCAGAATTTAACTAACTTCTAACAGCTCAAAACCTCTATAACAGAATCGGTTACAACTCCCTAGCCTCCATAACCGACAAATCCCCACCATTCATCTTTAACAAACTCCCTTCCAATCTAATGGCTCACACTTCATCCCCTCAACCTATATATTCAAACCTCTCCACCATTCTTCGAGGTCCACACTCATTCTCCACAATCTTCATCATCTTCACGCCATTTTTCAACCTCCACCTTCACACGCACACATTCAATCACACTTCAAACTCCACATCATCTTCCTCTCACTCTCCATGCCATCACCCTCATCTCTCTGCCTCATCTTCTTCCCATTCATCTCCCTCACCCACTCTGCAACAAAAACCTTCTTCACCTCTCCCTTACTAGAGCACAACCACAAGCCTTCCTCAGAGTTCCTCCATTGAATTCTGAGTGAAGGTGTGCTAAACCTTTCACCTCAATCTCTTCGCTCACACGACTCAGAATAACAATAACACGCAACGCGCAAAACAGAGCAAGATTCAGAGAATCAAACAAAAAAGGAAGAACAAAGAAGGAGAAGAGGATAGCGGAAGAAATCAGAGAGGAAGAGAAGCATATCTTACGTGAAGTTTTCAGCGTGCAACAGTGATCTTCACCTCAGGTAAGGAGTCTTCATTCTTCATCTTCTTCCCTTGATTCTCGTTACGATTGTAAAGAGCGAGGTTCCGCGAACAGTTCCCCCATGGCTTCGGCTTGAACACATCTCTCGTCTCCATCCAATTTCGCTTCTTAGTCTTCTAGGGTTTTCGTGTGAGCTTGAATCTGAGGGACTCAAAACAGAATATTGAGGGAATTGATTTGAGATATGGAGATAGGGAAATAGAACGAGGCTAGGAGTAGGTTTAATTTCGGTTTCTGAGAACCTCCGCCGCCGGGGCGATTTCCGGCGAGCGTCGAGAGCAAAACGGACAAACGAGAGTGAGGAGAAAGTCTAAGAGAGGAGCCTGATCGTCACCACCAATAACCCTAATTTTGGCCCTCTTTTCTTATTTCTTTTCCATTTTATTTTATTTCATTTTGTTAATAATAAAATCTGAATACAGTGTAAAATCTGATGGATCAATGCTTGGGCCGGCCACTGAACCGCTAATCTGCACCCCCTTAGGCCCATGCACTACTTTCCTTTTTCTGACTTACAAAAAACAGTCCTGTTGGGCCCAAAACCGTGGGCCTCGCGCCTCTATGCTGGCAGCACCATGTTTTCTGATTAACACCCCCTGTTTCACTTGTAATTGATAGATTTTTAGGTTTTGTTTTACTTAGGTTATTTTACTACACTTTTTTAGATAATAAAAAGCATATAAAAACTCATAACTTTTCTCCTTAGTTTTTTTTAGATAATAACATTTAGAATGAACATTTTGTTAGATTTTTAGGCGATCATTGACATTAGAAAACTCATAAAAGGATAGTAAAATTTTTAGTTTAATTTTGACATTTAATTTCCTTCATAAAAAGCTCATAAAAAAATAGTATTTTCTAGTTTAACTTTGCATTGATTTTGCATTGTTTTTGTACTTGTTCCATGTTATTTTTGTATGACGCTTGTGCGATTTTATTGCTTGTATTTTTCGGCCTTATTTTAGGCCTATTTCTTTAGTACCATTTTAGATTCCTTTTGTACATAGATAGGAATTAGAACAACTTAGACTAGAATTTAGGATTAGTTCCCTATTGCATTCTTTTTCTTTTCAATTTTTAAAATACTTAATAAATACCGATGAAGATCATACCGTTACTATATTTCGTGGTAGGAAAGAAATGATTGGGGTGTAGGCCCCGATGTATGTTCTTTTCTACTTAGCGGAGAAGAAATGATTGAGGTGTGAGGTCTCGGTGTATTTCTTAACCGTTATTTAGAGAAACGATTGTGGCGTAGGCCCCGATGTGCATTCTCTAAATATTCACAAAAGAACTCCTTGTTGTATTTCCTTTACTTAGCGGAGAAGAAATGATTGAGGTGTGAAACCTCGATGTATTTCTTAACCGTTATTTAGAGAAACGATTGTGGCGTAGGCCTCGATGTGCGTTCTCTAAATATGCAAAACAAAACTCTTTTTGGTATGATCTGAGTCGCAAATAAATTCCCTTAAAAAACACCAACCAAAAACACTTCAAAAAACCTAATAAATGGTCAGATTTAAAACAAAGTAAGGAAGTGGTGCGAAGCCTTGTAGTAGGTTCTCGTCATCATGGAATTACCCTAAAAGACACAAACCAATCTCTTTTTTCTTTTCTTAAGGGCAAGTTATCTCCGCTCCGTTGCATCCTAGGCGATCCCTTATGCAAGAGCGTGAGCGTTAACGCCGCCCAACTAAAAAACACAAAAACAAACAGAAAATCGTGAGCCGAGCTACGGTAACTCTGATTCCTCTAAAGGATACGTAGGCAGCGGGGTAGGGCCCGTGCGAGTATAATTCTTTATTTTCCCTACATTTTGCATTCATTTTGCATTTAGACATAGACATAGTTTTTCACCCTTTAGATAGAAACAAACATAGGTGGATACCATCGAGTACGATGGGCGCGAGGGGTGTTAATACCTTCCCCTTGCGTAACCGACTCCCGTACCTTGATTCTCTGGTCGCAAGACCTTGTTCTTACCCTTTGTTAGGTTTTCCGATATTCCTTTCCCTTATGGGATAAATATATTGGTGGCGACTCTGTTCATTTTTCGCGAGCGTGCGACAGCTGGCGACTCTGCTGGGGATGTTGCTAGACCTGTTGCTGGTCCATCCTTAGTGAGTCGATCCTAGCCTATCCGTTTGTTTGTTTATTTACTGGGTGTGCTATGTTTTGTCTATACGTGCATTTATTTATTTTATGTATTCATTTTATGTTTCGCATGTCCTGTTTATTTTCTGCTTGCATATCATGTTTATTTCTGCTTGCACATCATGCATATGGATTATATTTTGTGTTCCTTGGGGTCTTCTGTTCTGTTTTGCAGGTTGGGTGGGATGTTTTATGAGGTAAAAGGCCCAATACCCAGGCCAGAGTGACACATAGGATACCTAGGATAGAGTGGATAGTCATGACGCCAACAGAATGTCAGGTTCTGTTGATTGCGATCATGAGACCCACGACCAGTCGAGGTTCAAATGAGATACCGTTGTTGGCATGTATTTGCGACAATGATGGTGTTTCAGGAGAACTGATAACGCTGGAAGCCATTGACCTACCTTGACCTAGATTCACCTGTGAGTGGGGCGGGATATACATGACAGGTGCCGTTGGTGACTATTCTGTTCTGTTGGTGACTATTGGTTTTCCTGGTATTCAAAAAGGTGTCGGACCTTTGATCCTGTGACATTTGACCTTTATCAGTTATTCAGAGGATTGTACAGTGGTTACTAAGATTATATGGACCGTTGATCCCATGCTTTTGCATTGCATAACATCATTGCTTTGTCCACTCCATTCATGAAAGATCCTAAAGTCTATTTCCAAAACAAAAAGAGAAAAGAAAAGAAAAGAAAAGATATGTAAAAGAAAAGGAAATAGAAAAGCGAAAAAGGAAAAGAAAAGATGTTCTATACAAAAAAGGAAGCTTTAATTCAAAAAAAAAAAGAAGAATGAAAGTGTGTGAAAAGACTTTAGGATCTCTCATAAATGAAACATGCATTCATACTATCATGCATTTCATGGTTCTTTCAAAGACTTATGGGACCATTTCTAAACAGATTCCAAGATCAACAACAGATTTGACTTCTCACCGCCACAACTCCAAGATCAACTATGGAACAACTCCGTGAGGAAATGGATGAGATGAAGGAACAAATGGGTCATCTTATGTTGGAGATGCGAGACTTCGTCCGTAATCAGGATGCACTAAAGGAGGAAAATAGTCAGTTGAAGACTCAATTGAGCTTGGTCATGGAAGTTCTGAAGACGGTATCAAGGAAGGAAGGTGATGTTGTTCCTGTTGCTGCAACAGAAGTTGTTGATTCCTTCTCTCCAATAGGATCTCTTTTCACTCATGGGATGCCTCAGGGAGCTCTCCCTCAATTTCAAGTGCCATTGCCTCCACGTCAAAATGTTCATGCCCCTAGAATGAATCAAGGAGACCAAATGTGTGGGAAAAAGCCCAAGATACCTCAGAGGCTTATCAATCCGGTCCCGATGCCTTATGCTCAGTTACTTCCTCGCCTGCTAGAACTTCAGTTGATTGAGCTACGAGAGTCGGCTACGCCTGAAAAGTTTCCCCCCAACTTTGATGCCAACGCTCGATGCGAGTTCCATTCCGGGGCACCTGGCCATGATGTTGAGAATTGTAGGGCGATGAAACACAAAGTCCAAGATCTCATTGACTCCAAAGTAATATCATTCACTCAAAATGGCCTGCGCATAAAACGAAGAGTTCATGCATAAGTGAATGCCCGTATTCCAGAAAGTATCACAAAAAAAAAAAGAATAAGCCCAAATGGGGTCAAGGCTCCTCAACTATGGCAATCATCATTTCACTTCTGTATTCTCATTTTCAGTATTTCCTGTTTTGTAGAAGGCTACTTCCTTGTCTGAACTCGTTGGTATGGTAATAATGAAAGCACCACAAATTCTCGAACAACTTTGTCAGAATCTTCTTTCCAAGAGGTAATCAAGAATTTCCTGTAGAAGCACCTCTCATTCTCAAGGTTCTTGTGCTCAGTTGTATCCGTGGAGGTTGGTGTTTCAGTTGGTGTTTTGGTCTTTCCTTACAACAGATAACTTCTCTAAGTTTGATGACCATGCAAGGTTCCTCCATGTTTGATGGCAAATACTTCTTCAATGAATATGCTTTGGGGCTCCCGCACGAGGGATAAGCAAGACGCACTCTTATCTTGAGTATTGCATCATTCGCATTGCTCGAATCCCTTAAAGCATTACAAATTCTTGGGTGACTTCGTAAGGATCTTCTTCCATGTGGTAATCAAGAGTGTTCTACACGATGCTTCTCATTCTTAAGGTGCTTCCCCGTTTTTCGGAGTTTCAATTGGTTAAGATTCGAGTATTGAGTCCTCTTCACCACAAGTAGCTCTCTTGAGTTGATGATCATACAAGATTCTTCCCGTTTATGATGGCGATTACTACTCTAGCAACTATGCTTGGGGCTCCCGCACGAGGGATAAGCAAGACGTACTCTTATCTTGAGCATTGCATCACTCGCATTGCTCGAATCCCTAAAGCAAGGCAAAAGTTTACGACTCATGGGTGACTTCGTTGGAGTTCTCTTTTGAAGTAATCTGAAGTGTTTGGAAGGAACTGCAGAAAGTATTCAAGCTCAACAAGTCCAGACGGAGTCAAGTCTCCTCAACAATGGCATTCATTTAGTTTCTTATTGCATTCTCACTTGTAACATTTCATTGTTTGTTTAAGCACTGATTGCATGTAAAAACTTGTTAATCTCTGAATGAAAATCATAATACATTGTTTATGTTTGTCTTGAAGAAATCCATTCGTTTTCACTCATATAATATTTTGGCATTACGATACCAACTTTACTAATCGCTTGCTTAGGCAAAAAGCTGAGGGAGAATGATGAAAAATAAAAATGCAAAATCTCTAATCGTGTGTTTTTGAATGAAACCCTACTGAGGATGTACAGGCATTATTTCAAATCCCCAAACACCGGAGATATAAGGTTGATAAACCCTCGTTAACCCCTTTGAGCCTTGAAGCAGAAGTTTCTTTTCTAATCATAAAAAACCCTTATTTTAACCTTGGGGCAGGGTAGTGTTCATTTAACTTGATCGAGTGTTCAAAACTCACCAAAAGGTGCACATAAGGATACAATAATGGTTATCCTTCAAAAGGTTGAGGAATTTCAAAACAGCAATGATTATCCTTATTCCATCAAGAGGTCAAAAGAGGACGATGCCACAATGGTTATCCATCATCAATCAGAGAATGAGGCAGTCACAATATTTCAAACAAATCGAGAGCAACGCGATATCACACGACTTGTTCAAAAAAGGAGAATAAAAAAAAAAAAGAGCCCGCTAAGTCAACAACTGGAAAATAAGTGACTTAGGCAAAAGTTAGGGCATCCCGCTGGACTCCAAAATAAAATTCAAAAGAATTTGTCCAGGCAAAAGTTAGGGAAAGCAGAAGCGAAAAATAAGGATTACAAAATAAAATCCTTCGCAAAAGAACAAAGTCGTGTGACAATGAATCAGAAGAATAAAAGGTGAGCGACTGCCATGTCCAAAGAACCTCATTGATTCCTTAACCATTTCAAACTCCTTGTGAGGGATGAACACTCGTGTCGAGTTAACTGAACATAGGAATGGAGAACATCACGAAGGGGGTGGGTACAAATAATTTTGAGCCTAAAAATCCTTTGTTTTCTAAAAAACCGTGAACCCGGCCAAATTACAACCCTTAAAAGTCCTAATTGAAGTAGGGTTTATTTTGAAAGCGCACTCCGATGAGATAGCGTTTAACTGACTCCCAATGAAGCGAGACTCATATCCATGTTGGTATCGTACGTTTTCTTTATCTTCCATACGCAAAAATCGAGGTTGTGTCAACTAGTGATCCATTCACATGAGGTCGCAATCTCATTTCATAAAAAGTTTCTTTAAACTTCAAGACTAACATAGGCTTTGCATTAGAATTATCATTCTTAGAATTAACATTCTTTTGCATGCAAAATATGTGCTTAACATCAAGGAAATTTTCAAGGATGAGAATCAGTGAGCAACTTGATCATGTCAAAGTACAAGAAACTTGAGGACTCCGAGGAGGAAAGGCTAATCGTCTCAAATGTTGACCATCAAGGGGCAGATCCTCTAAAAACTTCGTTGGGCATGAACAGTTAATGCCTTCTTCGATTACCTTGAGGGGAAGAGTTTGAAGACTCCGTTGAGCGTGGTAAAGTTGTTTCCACGTTTGTTTGACTTCAAAACAAAGAAAGCTTGAGGATTCTAAGTAAGATATACCTAATCAGGGGCAATCAAGTCGAGGAATCTCTCTCAAATTCAACTAATCAGGGGCAATCAAGTCGAGGAATCTCTCTTGAGTTCAACCAATCTGGAGCAGTTACGTCGAGATTTAACAAATCTCTCCAAGGATCCATTGGGGCAAATTCCTCCATAAGTCACGAAGCTTGGGGCACAATTCTGAGTTTTTTGTCGCTCCATGACCATAGGAGTTTATTTCTCCTAGAATCTTGGTCTCTCCCCAAGCACGGAGTGTATTTCTCCCGAGAGTTTGTTCCATTCCTCAAGCATAGGAGTTTATTTCTCCTAGGAGTTGTCCTACTTCCCTAATCAAGGCTCCTTATCTAGATTTCTCATCTCCAACATGGTGAATCAAGGGAATCTCCTTAAGCTGAAAATCCTCCAAGCAGTGGCACATGGTGAGAAGTCAGAAATCATTCTTCAAGTCAAAGAAAAGTGCATCTTACAAATCAAAGTCCAACATCTATTGGCACCTCCACATGGTCCTTAACACTAAGGGGATTCACCCTGGTGTTTATCTCACTAAGGCCTTTATTTGGCACTCGGCATATAGTTTCCATTGCATATAACATTGCATCCTCAAAAGCGTAGCATATCCATCAAAGGGGATCATTACGCCATGCATCAAAATTCAAACATGCATACAAAGCATAAGCCAGATAATACAATTCAACATTCAATCAAGACAATAATACATCCCCACACAAAAAGTTGTCCTTACAAATTCTGATTGATATCTGCTACTACATTTCAAATCTCTTCCAACCACGGTGCCGAGGCGAGGTATCTTCAATCTCTGATGAGTGTCTGACACAATGTCTTCTTTTCTCCTGGTGTCGAGTCGATGTTGAGTCATAGATCGTAAGAGATCTTATTCTTTCAGTCCTGAAGATCATGCTTAGGTCTTCTCCTGATGTTGAGTCGATGTTGAGTCATAGATCGTAAGAGATTTTATTCTTTCAGTCCTGAAGATCATGCTTAGGTCTTCTCCTGATGTTGAGTCGATGTTGAGTCATAGATCGTAAGAGATCTTATTCTTTCAGTCCTGAAGATCATGCTTAGGTATTCTCCTGATGTTGAGTCGATGTTAAGTCATAGATCGTAAGAGATCTTATTCTTTCAGTCCTGAAGATCATGCTTAGGTCTTCTCCTGATGTTGAGTCGATGTTGAGTCATAGATCGTAAGAGATCTTATTCTTTCAGTCCTGAAGATCATGCTTAGGTCTTCTCCTGATGTTGAGTCGATGTTGAGTCATAGATCGTAAGAGATCTTATTCTTTCAGTCCTGAAGATCATGCTTAGGTCTTCTCCTGATGTTGAGTCGATGTTGAGTCATAGATCGTAAGAGATCTTATTCTTTCAGTCCTGAAGATCATGCTTAGGTCTTCTCCTGATGTTGAGTCGATGTTGAGTCATAGATCGTAAGAGATCTTATTCTTTCAGTCCTGAAGATCATGCTTAGGTCTTCTCCTGATGTTGAGTCGATGTTGAGTCATAGATCGTAAGAGATCTTATTCTTTCAGTCCTGAAGATCATGCTTAGGTCTTCTCCTGATGTTGAGTCGATGTTGAGTCATAGATCGTAAGAGATCTTATTCTTTCAGTCCTGAAGATCATGCTTAGGTCTTCTCCTGATGTTGAGTCGATGTTGAGTCATAGATCGTAAGAGATCTTATTCTTTCAGTCCTGAAGATCATGCTTAGGTCTTCTCCTGATGTTGAGTCGATGTTGAGTCATAAATCGTAAAAGATCTTATTCTTTCAGTCCTGAAGATCATGCTTAGGTCTTCTCCTGATGTTGAGTCGATGTTGAGTCATAAATCGTAAAAGATCTTATTCTTTCAGTCCTGAAGATCATGCTTAGGTCTTCTCCTGATGTTGAGTCGATGTTGAGTCATAGATCGTAAGAGATCTTATTCTTTCAGTCCTGAAGATCATGCTTAGGTCTTCTCCTGATGTTGAGTCGATGTTGAGTCATAGATCGTAAGAGATCTTATTCTTTTAGTCCTGAAGATCATGCTTAGGTCTTCTCCTGATGTTGAGTCGATGTTGAGTCATAGATCGTAAGAGATCTTATTCTTTCAGTCCTGAAGATCATGCTTAGGTCTTCTCCTGATGTTGAGTCGATGTTGAGTCATAGATCGTAAAAGATCTTATTCTTTCAGTCCTGAAGATCATGCTTAGATCCTCTCCTGATGTCGAGTCGATGTTGAGTCATAGATCGTACGAGATCTTTTTCCTTTCGGTCATTGTTTCATACAACCACTCTCGTTGAAAACCCCGCATCGGCACCGCTGCCACGTTATAAGCTATCTCCGTTCAAACCCATTACCCACTGTAAATTCTTCCACCAAAAAAAAAAACAGAAACAAAATTCTCTTTCCCTAGCAGATATCAAACAAAAATAAAGATAACACTTACACCATCCTCTCTTCAGGACAAATTTCCGGTACTTTGATATTTAATCTTCTTCTACCTTGAATGTTCGAAAGGCTGACGCCAATCTCACCTTCAGGTTTAAGATGATTAAATAGGGGCAGCTGTCATACCCCAAATTTGTCCTACCCCTTTGCAATTCTATCTGGCTTATGCATCTCATAATCTCATTTACATACCTCCCATTAGGTCCTATAACGCATCATGCATCATTAATTAACAAGGCACCTGGGGCATTGGATCAACGGTCATGGAAAGATATAGGGTTTCACAATGTTCAGGATTTCTACACTATGTGGACTTGTTCAACAGAGGTTTTTATTGATCATGGCCTTATGATTATCAAGGAGTTTTACTAAGCGCTTCATCATTTAAGGAGTGGCTGCATTATTACTTGGTTCACTTTGGTTGCCTGAACTACAAGTCACTCAGTTTGAGATTTTGTGCAAGAAATAGGAAACATGGTGGAACTTATGAATCATTTCAAGGTTGGAGAGTATATGTCAAGACTTTGACTTTTTGGTCAAAGTCAACCAAGGAAAGTCCTCTACCGTGATCACTTGATATACAGGAAGCAAAATAGTCAGACTGGATTCTATAGGACCATGAAATCTTTGAATTTAAAAACAAAACAAGAAGGCAAGTTTCATCCAACTTCATTCAAAGTTCAATCATGAGTCAGAATTCAAACTCAAATTCATTACACTACATTTCATGTCAAAAGTCCAAATCCATTATAAACTTCGAGTACAAATGCAAAAGAGAAATCCTGTTCCTGAGCCTATTTCCAAAATTCTTCTAAGCCGCTCCATTCATTGCAAAAATTCAAACCATCTTACACTCAAAGAAATTACACAAAGTTACTTCATTACAAATCCATATATTACAACTGCATAGAAAATTTCAACAAAAAAAATACAGTTGACTCATGTTTTGCTAAAACCCTTCACTTGCACTTATGCCATTAGCCGTTTCCATTCATCTTCCAACCTTTGACCTCATGTCGCTTTGACTATATCAAGATCCATGTACCCTGCCAAAGAAAGGTTCATAAACAAGCTTAGATATAACATTTTCAGAACAAACTTTTTAGCATTCAGTTACCAACTTCACTAACCAAAGCCATGCCAAATACCTGCTGCAAAACCAACTCGACCCGCCGCATAATAAAGAACTAAACCGGTTCAGACCTGCACAGCAAATAAACCGAAGCGGCACAAAAATAAACGGTATCAGCTCGAAGAGAAAATTCTGCACACGAAGACTTGAGCATAACAGAAGAGAAAAACACAATGAAAACGAGGGAAGGCTACTGCAAGTTGAATGTTCACATTGGCAGGTGTAATCCCAAACAGAGTATGCATACAATCAAGCACAAATGTTATACATCTCAGTTGCATCAGTCTACAATAAAGCAATTCGTAAAACATACAATGAGCAACATGACTCGGAAAATACCCAGCTCAGTACAAGAAAAAGGGCAACGCGAAGATGGATGCTAGACGAGTCAGGTTTGAGAGGAACAAGTTCAAGACAAATGCAGGACATCAAATTCTTTAACATAAAAATTTGCACCAGCCTGTTACACCATGCAAGTTCAAAAACCAATACAAAGACTAACTCAGTTTCCATTTGTTCTCAGCATTAACAACTAATGGTCATCAACCTCAGTCTTCAATTACTAACAAACTTTCAAACCTACTGCCAGCTCACCAACTAACAGAATTTTCACCCTAACTAACTTTGTGACATTCCTATAACCACCTCTAACTTCTCCTAACAGAATTCCATAAAACAAAACAAAATCCCAACCACATAACTACCTCTAACAATTATAACAACCAAAAGCAGAATTTAACTAACTTCTAACAGCTCAAAACCTCTATAACAGAATCGATTACAACTCCCTAGCCTCCATAACCGACAAATCCCCACCATTCATCTTTAACAAACTCCCTTCCAATCTAATGGCTCACACTTCATCCCCTCAACCTATATATTCAAACCTCTCCACCATTCTTCGAGGTCCACACTCATTCTCCACAATCTTCATCATCTTCACGCCATTTTTCAACCTCCACCTTCACACGCACACATTCAATCACACTTCAAACTCCACATCATCTTCCTCTCACTCTCTATGCCATCACCCTCATCTCTCTGCCTCATCTTCTTCCCATTCATCTCCCTCACCCACTCTGCAACAAAAACCTTCTTCACCTCTCCCTTACTAGAGCACAACCACAAGCCTTCCTCAGAGTTCCTCCATTGAATTCTGAGTGAAGGTGTGCTAAACCTTTCACCTCAATCTCTTCGCTCACACGACTCAGAATAACAATAACACGCAACGCGCAAAACAGAGCAAGATTCAGAGAATCAAACAAAAAAGGAAGAACAAAGAAGGAGAAGAGGATAGCGGAAGAAATCAGAGAGGAAGAGAAGCATATCTTACGTGAAGTTTTCAGCGTGCAACAGTGATCTTCACCTCAGGTAAGGAGTCTTCATTCTTCATCTTCTTCCCTTGATTCTCGTTACGATTGTAAAGAGCGAGGTTCCGCGAACAGTTCCCCCATGGCTTCGGCTTGAACACATCTCTCGTCTCCATCCAATTTCGCTTCTTAGTCTTCTAGGGTTTTCGTGTGAGCTTGAATCTGAGGGACTCAAAACAGAATATTGAGGGAATTGATTTGAGATATGGAGATAGGGAAATAGAACGAGGCTAGGAGTAGGTTTAATTTCGGTTTCTGAGAACCTCCGCCGCCGGGGCGATTTCCGGCGAGCGTCGAGAGCAAAACGGACAAACGAGAGTGAGGAGAGAGTCTAAGAGAGGAGCCTGATCGTCACCACCAATAACCCTAATTTTGGCCCTCTTTTCTTATTTCTTTTCCATTTTATTTTATTTCATTTTGTTAATAATAAAATCTGAATACAGTGTAAAATCTGATGGATCAATGCTTGGGCCGGCCACTGAACCGCTAATCTGCACCCCCTTAGGCCCATGCACTACTTTCCTTTTTCTGACTTACAAAAAACAGTCCTGTTGGGCCCAAAACCGTGGGCCTCGCGCCTCTATGCTGGCAGCACCATGTTTTCTGATTAACACCCCCTGTTTCACTTGTAATTGATAGATTTTTAGGTTTTGTTTTACTTAGGTTATTTTACTACACTTTTTTAGATAATAAAAAGCATATAAAAACTCATAACTTTTCTCCTTAGTTTTTTTAGATAATAACATTTAGAATGAACATTTTGTTAGATTTTTAGGCGATCATTGACATTAGAAAACTCATAAAAGGATAGTAAAATTTTTAGTTTAATTTTGACATTTAATTTCCTTCATAAAAAGCTCATAAAAAATAGTATTTTCTAGTTTAACTTTGCATTGATTTTGCATTGTTTTTGTACTTGTTCCATGTTATTTTTGTATGACGCTTGTGCGATTTTATTGCTTGTATTTTTCGGCCTTATTTTAGGCCTATTTCTTTAGTACCATTTTAGATTCCTTTTGTACATAGATAGGAATTAGAACAACTTAGACTAGAATTTAGGATTAGTTCCCTATTGCATTCTTTTTCTTTTCAATTTTTAAAATACTTAATAAATACCGATGAAGATCATACCGTTACTATATTTCGTGGTAGGAAAGAAATGATTGGGGTGTAGGCCCCGATGTATGTTCTTTTCTACTTAGCGGAGAAGAAATGATTGAGGTGTGAGGTCTCGGTGTATTTCTTAACCGTTATTTAGAGAAACGATTGTGGCGTAGGTCCCGATGTGCATTCTCTAAATATTCACAAAAGAACTCCTTGTTGTATTTCCTTTACTTAGCGGAGAAGAAATGATTGAGGTGTGAAACCTCGATGTATTTCTTAACCGTTATTTAGAGAAACGATTGTGGCGTAGGCCTCGATGTGCGTTCTCTAAATATGCAAAACAAAACTCTTTTTGGCATGATCTGAGTCGCAAATAAATTCCCTTAAAAAACACCAACCAAAAACACTTCAAAAAACCTAATAAATGGTCAGATTTAAAACAAAGTAAGGAAGTGGTGCGAAGCCTTGTAGTAGGTTCTCGTCATCATGGAATTACCCTAAAAGACACAAACCAATCTCTTTTTTCTTTTCTTAAGGGCAAGTTATCTCCGCTCCGTTGCATCCTAGGCGATCCCTTATGCAAGAGCGTGAGCGTTAACGCCGCCCAACTAAAAAACACAAAAACAAACAGAAAATCGTGAGCCGAGCTACGGTAACTCTGATTCCTGAAAAGGATACGTAGGCAGCGGGGTAGGGCCCGTGCGAGTATAATTCTTTATTTTCCCTACATTTTGCATTCATTTTGCATTTAGACATAGACATAGTTTTTCACCCTTTAGATAGAAACAAACATAGGTGGATACCATCGAGTACGATGGGCGCGAGGGGTGCTAATACCTTCCCCTTGCGTAACCGACTCCCGTACCTTGATTCTCTGGTCGCAAGACCTTGTTCTTACCCTTTGTTAGGTTTTCCGATATTCCTTTCCCTTATGGGATAAATATATTGGTGGCGACTCTGTTCATTTTTCGCGAGCGTGCGACAAGACGTCAATCAAAGACTAACAAGCAAGATGAGTATAAGAAGACTAAACCTAGAGGGTCTTGTTACAATTGCGGTAAACCGAGTCACTATAAACCGGATTGCCCTCGCTTAAGAAAGATAAGACAAAGAGCAAACCTCAAAAGAAGCAAACAAAAGGAAGAAGAGCCTATATCGCTTGGGAAAGTGATAGTAACTCTTCTAGCAAAGAAAGCTCAAGCGATGAAGAGGAAACCGTCAACCTATGTCTCATGGCACATCAAAAGAAGAAAAAAATTGTAAGTCATGATAAATATAATAATGTTGATGCTATGTCTTATTTTGAATTAAAGCATGCCTTTGATACCTTGCATCATGAAGCTAAGGAAGCATTTCAACGCTTAGCTTCAAATAAAAGAATTTTCAAATACCTTGAGAAGAAAGTTTCCGATTTTGAAAAGGAATTAGAAACTCTCAAGGAATCTATGATCAAAAGTATCAAAGACACAAGCGTTGTTGACAAGAGTCCTTGGTTTAAATGGGGAGGATGTGAAACTTGTCACATTTGGCCAAAAGAAGTTAAAACTATCAAAGCCAAATTAGACAAGGCTTCACAACCAAAAATCACATATGCTATTGATCGATCACACTTCAAAAATAGTATGATAAATCCGTATCAACGATACACTTATGTGATAAAAGATCAATCTAGTAAATGTGATGACAACTCAAACTCAAGATGTCTATATTGTTGCAAAAGGGGGCATACCATTAAAAAATGTCGCTTTAGGAGATTCTTGGTTCCCAAAGGAATTTTCAAATGGACTCCCAAGAGCAACCTTTGTTTCACTCACACACAAGGACCCAGTGAAAATTGGGTACCTATTTCCCTTGTTTAAATTTGTAGGTGGAATGTCTTGAGCCATCCGAAAGAAGATGGTTTCTAAATAGCGGATGCTCAAGACATATGACGGGTGACATATCTTTATTCTATGACTTTGTGGCTAAGAAGAAAGGATTTGTGACCTATGGTGATAACAACAAGGGAGCAATACTCGGTAAAGGTAGTGTAGGTAATCCCTCTTCTACTACTATCTCTGACGTCCTTCTAGTTGAGGGCCTTAAACACATTCTTATTAGCATCAGTCAATTATGCGACAAAGGATACTCGGTATCATTTTCTAAAGAAAGTTGCATAATTAGAAATGATGACAAGAAAGATGATGTGAAGGCCTGAGGGTAAATAATGTATACATGCTTGATCTAAATGATGTATCCTTGATTGAAGCAAAATGTCTAGCAACTATGAGTGAAGACTCATGGCTTTGGCATAGACGTTTAGCTCACGTCAACTTTGATTTGCTAAATAAAATCGTCTCAAAAGACTTAGTATCCGGCCTACCTAAAATAAAGTTTTCCAAATATCACTTATGTGATGCATGCCAAATGGGGAAGCAAACGAGGATCTCCTTTAAATCTAAAAACATTGTTTCAACTGCAAGACCTCTTGAACTTCTCCATATGGACCTCTTTGGACCATTTAGAATAAAAAGTCTAGGTGGAAACTATTATGGGTTTGTCATAGTTGATGATTTCTCTAGGTATTGTTGGACGATTTTCTTAGCAAGCAAAAGTGAAACCTTCTCCGCGTTTGAGAAATTTGCCAAGTTATTCCAAAATAAATTGAACACTAACATAGTACCCATCCGAAGTGATCATGGGGGTGAGTTTGAAAACCATATCTTTGAAGAGTTCTGTGGCAATCATGGCATTAATCATAATTTCTCCGCACCACGAACTCCCCAACAAAATGGTGTTGTGGAACGTAAAAATCGTGTGTCGGAAGAACTTAGGAGAACTATGATCAATGAACATGGGCTTCCAAAATATTTTTGGGCCGATGCCATAAATACGGCTTGTTATGTTTTAAATAGGATCTTGATACATCCTATTCTAAACAAAACACCTTATGAACTCTTGAAAGGAAGAAAACCAAACATTTCTCACCTTCATGTATTTGGATGTAAGTGCTTTGTTCTAAATAATGGAAAGGAAAATCTTGGCAAGTTTGATGCAAAAGCGGATGAGGGTATCTTTCTAGGATACGCTCAATCTAGTAAAGCTTATAGAGTATACAACAAAAGGTTACATATTGTTGAAGAGTCCGTACATGTCTCTTTTGATGAGTCTTGTCCGAAAGTTGTCGGAAAAGGTAGTGTTCTTAATGGTGCAGGTGTCTCAACTGAGAGTTTACTTAATGATCCGGATGCCAAGCTTGAGAAAGATAAAGAATCCCTCTTACCCGAGAATAATGAAGAGGAAGTGGATCAAACACCTAAAGAGAAAGTGGAAGACAAACCAAGCGAGAAGAGTGATCTTCCTCTTGCATGGAAATCTTCTAAGGACCATCCCATGGAGAGCATTCTAGGAGACATATCAAAAGGGGTGACAACACGGTCAAGGATAAGTAACTTTTGTTTTTATTATTCTTTTGTCTCTCAAATTGAGCCTAAAAACTCCAAAGATGCATTAGTCAATGAGCATTGGTACTTAGCTATGCAAGAAGAGCTAAACCAATTTAAGAGAAATGAGGTTTGGAACCTTGTCCCTCCTCCGCGAGACCATCGAGTAATTGGCACTAAATGGGTGTTTAGGAACAAACTAGACGAAAATGGTATCATCACTCGCAACAAGGTCCGTCTTGTTGCTCAAGGGTATAGCCAAGAGGAAGGGATCGACTATGAGGAGACCTATGCTCCGGTCGCCCGACTTGAGGCAATACGCTTGTTAATTGCATTCGCATGTTCACAAAACTTTAAGCTTTATCAAATGGATGTTAAGAGTGCATTTCTAAATGGGTTTATTAATGAAGAGGTTTATGTATCTCAACCTCCCGGATTTGAAAACATTGATTATCCTGATTATGTTTATAAACTTAAGCGTGTCTTGTATGGTTTAAAACAAGCTCCTAGAGCTTGGTACGAGCGGCTTAGCAATTTTCTAATTAATAAAGGTTTCTCAAGAGGGAAAGTTGATACCACCCTATTCATTAAGAGACATGAAAAGCATTCAATATTAGTTCAAGTGTATGTGGATGATATTATCTTTGGTTCTACTAACATGACTCTTGTAAAGGAGTTTTCTAAGCTTATGCAGGGAGAATTTGAAATGAGCATGATGGGTGAACTAAACTACTTCCTTGGACTTCAAATAAAGCAACTAAAAGAAGGAACGTTTGTGAGTCAAACTAAGTATTGTCAAGAACTCATCAAACGGTTCGATATGGCAAAGTCCAAGGCCATTGACACTCCTATGCCTACCGCGGTAAATCTTGATCGGGATGAACATGGTAAGCCGGTTGATGTAAAAAGGTATAGAGGTATGATTAGTTCCCTACTTTACCTTACTGCTTCCCGTCCCGATGTTATGTTTAGTGTGTGCATGTGTGCAAGATATCAATCATGTCCCAAGGAGTCTCACTTAAAAGCCGTTAAGCACATACTTAGGTATCTTGTAGGTACAACTAAGCATGGCTTATGGTTCTCCAAAGGTAGTGATTGCTCTTTGGTTGGATATTCCGATTCCGACTTTGCCGGGTGCAAATTGGATAGGAAAAGCACTAGTGGAACATGTCACTTCTTTTCTAATTCCTTGGTTAGTTGGCATAGCAAGAAACAAGTGTCTGTTGCAT
The DNA here is from genome assembly GCF_029867415.1 of Vicia villosa. Classification (NCBI taxonomy): domain Eukaryota; kingdom Viridiplantae; phylum Streptophyta; class Magnoliopsida; order Fabales; family Fabaceae; genus Vicia; species Vicia villosa. Next base: position 158,937,419 of record NC_081182.1, read on the forward strand.
TGTCAACCGCCGAGGCGGAATATGTGGCAGCTGGTAATTGTTGTGCTCAAATACTTTGGCTCAAACAATAATTACTTGACTTCAATGTCAAGCTTGATCATATTCCTATCTTTTGTGATAACACAAGTGCTATAAATCTAACCAAAAATCCGGTCTTACACTCTCGCACTAAACACATAGAAATTCGACATCATTTCCTTAGGGATCATGTTGAGAAGGGTGATGTAGTGTTTGAGCATGTTGATATAAAAATTCAACTTGCCGACATCTTTACAAAACCACTAGCTACCGAGCCCTTCTTTCACATCCGTAGGGAACTTGGCGTCCTTGATATATCAGATAGGTTGCAACTATGAGTAGTTGCATATGCTTTATTTATTATTATTATTATCTATGCTCTCACAATTTTTTAAGTGTTCATTGAAAGATATGTGAGGGCTTATTTCTCATCTCCCTTGTGTAAAGGTAATATCGTTTCAACCTTAAATTCACTTCATGCTAATATATCACTATGGTAAAGTTGAAATTTGTTCATCAATATGATTATTCTATGCAAGATTTGGTCATAACATGCATACATTCATTGCATACTGCCAAATTTTGAAATTTGCAAGCCTTAGGTCGACCTACTCTTTATGTGAGTCGACCTACTCAAAAATAATTTTTAAAAATTTAAGGCTAATGCGTCCATGCATCCACTGCATAGGTCGACGCATCGTTCGCAGAAGTTCAAAATTAGGTTACATTTAAAAAGGGAACACAAAGCAAATTCATTCTCTTCTTTCCTCTCCTTGCGCCGACCCCCTCACACAAACCCTAAGCACTACTCATCTCCTCCCTCTCACTCATCCATGGCTTCCCACAAATCATTGAGAAAGAGAGCAAGCAGAGAGGACTCTTCCTCTCAACAACAACCTGACATAGAGGATGCTTTGTCCCTTATTCCTGATGCTCTTGTGGAATCCTACTCCTGTCATTTCAGAAACCGAAAAGTCATCAAACAATTCATGCTATTCACAGGAACTCTGCGAAGATTTCATCTTCAACAGGTAATGGAACTACTTGAAATTCAAAATTTGGGCACTTTTATTGAACTAAACCATGATTACAATGAGGATTTGGTAAGGGTTTTCTACAATGGTATGCAAGGACACTTCCAAGGCAGTTCCTTCAACTTTCAGATGGGTACAACCACATACGCCATCACCGACAACACTTGGAGGCAATTAGGTCTATTTCCACTCCGTGAGAATGCTGTCATGGTAACTGATACCAACGTGTTGACCCAGTTTGACTATAATGTTGCTCTGAACAACATGTTGAGGCGCCCTCATGCTGACCATATAGTTCAAAGCAATTTGTTCCCTCGGTCCGCTACTACAGGTCTCTTAAACATTGTTGATAGAATTCTACAATGGATTGTGGCACGAATCATCCGACCTAAACAAGGTGGATATTCTCGTGTTGACCAACAAGAAGTGTACTTGGTTTGGTTGATCAAGAGCAGAATTCCGGTAAATTGGCCTCATTTTATAGTAAAGCGTATGTTTGAATTAAAGGAGTCAGGTAGAGGCACCGCTATTGGATATGCATCTCTCATCCAATGGGTGCTTAATAAAGTCAATATTCCATCTCAGCGGCTTCCCAAGAAGACCATCTTAATTGACAGAGAATTCAAAAAGAAGACACTGAATATGATGGGCTTCTTCTACAATCGTGCCACGGGTGCCTATGGAGCTGTTCCACGAGGAAACAATCCGGACCTCAATAGAGAAGATGAGGATGAAATGAACATTGATGAAGAGGAAGAAATTGAAGGTGAAGATGAAGATGAAGATGTGGGTGCTGAAACTGCCGGCTCAAACATTACACAGTTGATGGAGGCTATGCATCTTCAACAAATTGAAAATCAAAATTTGATGAATGAGCGCCTAACTACTCTGACCACTCGTGTCACTGAGCAAGGTGCTCAATTTACATCCTACTCAACACTTCAAGAGCAAAGGTACAACACGCTCTATGGTATGTTGGATGCACAGAGCAACCAAATCTCCTCCTTCACAAGTGCCTTCATGCAACACTACCCATTTCCTCCAGTTCATATGGGTCAACCACCACCACCGGCTCAAGAAGGAGATGATGATGCTGATGCCTAGTGTTCTCTTTTGTTTTTTTTTCATGCATTCACCATTTACGCACTTTCATGAACAATTTTATTGTATTATGTGTCTTTATTTTATTTTATGCTGAACACCATTCTACCGTACTCTGTGGTTGTGTAAGGATATTAATTGAGCTATGTGCTCATTACGTGTTTGGTTATTTACGTTATGTTGCCCTATTATTCATTTCATCATTAAGCGATGTTTTATGTGAATGTTTGCTTTATGATTATGATTGCAAAAAGGAGCTTAGTAATGATCAAAATTGAATTATGTTATTCCGCCATATATGTATAATATCGCCTGTCTCTTTTTGATGTTGTCAAAGGGGGAGAAAACTGAGTGAATCAGCAAGCAATGGAAAACACACGCACCAAGAAAGGGGGAGCATACAGAAAGGGGGAGCAAGCATTTCGGTTAAGCAACGCCTCGACAAAGATTCACAATTTTTGCCATCATCAAAAAGGGGGAGTATGTGAGGGCAAGGTGTAGTTTTCATGATGTCAAAACATTGTGAATCAACTACAACTTAAGTGGAATCATATAAATCGAGCAAATGCAACCAAGACAAGCACTTTTGGCCACAAGACACCAATAGGTTGACTCACACATAATATAGGTCGACCTACTGCAAGCCCTTTGTGAAGGAATTCAGGTAAAAGCTGAATGCGTCGACGCATTGCTTCCTTAGGTCGACGCATTGGTATTTTGAGGAACTCATGGGAATGCGCACGCCGACCCTTCAGGTCGACGCATCAAATTTTGGTTACACAAGTGCAAGAACAAAATGCGTCGATGCATTGCTTCCTTAGGTCGACGCATGGTAGTTTGAGGAACTCACGGGAATGCGCACGCCGACCCTTCAGGTCGACGCAAGTTTCACACATTGCTCATTTTCAGGTTACACTCAATAGGTCGACCTATGCAGAGAGCAGGTCGACCTGTCGCTAATAAATTTGATTTTCTGCTGTTTTCAAGTTGGCCTATGCATTGTATGTGGTATAAATACTCAAGTGATCATTCGCAAGCATTTTTAAAAAGAAACGTGAAAGATTGACTCGGCTTCTTCTCATCTTCAACCTTTCGCTTATTGATCGAGAATCACACATAATCATCTTTCTCGATAGAAGTAAGGAACGTGTGTTGATAAGGTTCGTTGGTAGATATTTGTCTTGTTCGAGATTCGACAGTAGACATTCATCTTGTTCGAGTGAAGATTGTTGAGGGTGTTTCTTGTATAAAACCTTAGGGTTTTTCCTTCTTCATCAAAGATTTTGTTTGAAAGTTTTTGACGATCGATTCGCTTTGGTAATCAATTCAGCCGTGCATAAGGGATTGAGGGATTGAAGATCCGCTCAACAAACTTGCTACAACCGGAGGATTGAGAAAGGAATGATCGGGGTCTTGATCGGTGAAGATCATAGACATTGACTTGATTCAACTTGAATCAAGGGGAGAATCGAATTGTATTCAATTTTACTGCATGTGTGTAGTTGGTGATTGGTACTTTCTATCCTTGTTAAACATTTTGCAATCTAATAAAACTTTCCTAATTTTATTTGAAATTAGGGGCAGACGTACTCTTGCAAGGACGATAGAGGAACTGCCTAAACAAATATCGTGTTCCTTATCGTTTTTACTTTATCTTATTTCCCTTTGTTTTCATTTATTTCCATTGTTGAACAAAAACTAAGGTTAGGTAAAATATCGATCACCAAGTGTTCGATAAAATTACTCAATCAAATTTTTGTTCAAATTTTAGTGAAAACGTTCATTGTGAGTAATATACCATATAGTGCGCAATTGATACAATTGATATATTCGTTAAAACGTAATTCATTACTTGACATTTTCATCCGTTCGGTTTAGTGCACATATCCGGTCCCCGATAACATAATCACTCTTAGACGATTAAGTGATTCAGGGAAGTCACGTTTCAAAAGCTAAAATTTTCTTAAGTCGAAAAAGGTGGTCTATTCACCCCCCTCTAGACCATTACTATCGTCTAACACTGATAAAAAATTCCATATATATTGGCGTTTGAGGAGATGACCGTTGGGTTGCATTTAATGCATTCCGTGAATAGTACAACGCTGCATTTAATGTTCCACACTTTTGTCAACTACCTTGAGCCATGCTTTTACTGCTTTTAGTGACTTTGCCTTTTGTAGCTTCTAACGTTCCTTTTGTCAGTTAGATATTAGACTTAATAGCCTGTCATCTTGTACTTGCTTTCTGATCTCAGATTTGTGAATACAATGTTTGAATAATCAGAGTCATTCAGCTTAGTGCAGAGCATCTTCTTGTCTTCAGACTTTGAAGTGCTTGAGCGTGATACCATAAGAACTTCAATGCTTCTGCTTCTGATCTCATGTTCTTCTGATGCTTCATAGACCATGTTTTGATTCTGCTTGACCATCTTCTGATGTCTTGCGAGAGCATGTTCTGATGTTGCAATCTTGAACCTTCTGAGTCAGTGCTTCTTAGCGCTGAATTGTGCATACTCTTTATGTATTTCCTGAAATGGAAAATGTAAAGGATTAAAGTACCACATTGTCTTATACAAAATTCATATACATTATTATCATCAAAACAAGAATATTGATCAGAATAAATCTTGTTCTAACAATCTCCCCCTTTTTGATGATGACAAAAACATATATAATTGATATGAATTTGCAATCAGAATATCAGATGACAAAAGACAATTACACAGATATAGCATAAGCATATAATCAGAGTGTGTGGATATATCTCCCCCTGAGATTAACAATCTCCCCCTGAAATAAATACTAGAAGAATTTATAAATAAAAAACTTCCCTGAGTATTTTTCATTTCAGTAGAGACTTTCACTTCGCCTAGAACTTCAAAATATTCAGAGCTTCTGCTTCTTGCTTCCATAGGACAGCTTCAGAGCTTTGAATTTCTTCTTTGTTGACATAGCATGCTTGATTGAATCAGAACATTCTTGAATGTATCAGAGCATCAACAAGGCATCTTTACATCCTGAAATGTTTCAGAACATACTAGACAAAAAATATCAGAGCATGAATGTATCAGAACATTCTTAAGAAAGAACATGTATCAGAGCATTTAAGAGAAGAAAATGTATTAGAGCATATTCTACAAAGAGAATATTAGAACATTCTTCTTGCTTCTGATCTTGAAGCTTCACAGCACTAAGCTTGCTTCAATTTTCCAAAAACATGCTTCTTTATAGAATTGCTTTTCCCCATGTATTTGCTTCTCATGTTGAGCTTTTTCAGAATATCTTCAATCCTGCAAAAAATCTCAAAGACATAGAACTTGCAAATAATGTTAGGGAATGTTGAGACTTAATCCCAGCAATTGATATGATAAACCAAATCAATTATCATGTTTCTCCCCCTTTTTGTCATAACAGCAAAAAGCAATAAAAGATTCAGATGATAAAAGACACATAAAGTGAAGAAGATAATAATTTCATTGATTAACAAAATATATCAGAAGTACAAGAGATAGAAGCAGATGCAAGAAACAGATGCACAAAACAAGAAAACATCTAAGACCAAGACATACTACGACTAGCCTAGCTTAGAAGCTAACATGGCCAGAAGGTTTTTAATCTCAGTAGTGTCTTCTGTCTGCGTCTTCATGAAAGATCTGAACTCATTGTGAGTATCCTCATGCTTGTCCAAACGAGAAGCTAGATCAGCTTGATTCTGTTGAAGAGCCTTCATGGTGTTTATCAACAAAGAAGGTCCAGCAGAAGAAGCTTCAAAGCTATTGTTCATGAGAGGAGGATTCTCAGCAGCAGCATCAACCATGATGTAATACGGTGAACTGACTTTTAAAGAAATGTGCGGGTAGCAAGAGTCGCCACCGACTTTTATTTTATCCAAATTATTAGAAAGGCTAAAAGAACAGGAAAAACCTTTTTTAAAAAAACGGGTTCGGGGGGTAATTTATGCAAAGGGAAGGTGTAAGGCACCCTTTGCATCCATGGTTATCCATGGGCTCTTAATTGCTTTGCTCGTTTCGAAAAGAAATGTAGAAGAAGAAACAAGGACTTTAGCTCGTAAATGAGCGTAGCCTTGAAAATGTTTAGAAAAAGGGTAAGAAAAAGATTTTTAAACCAGAGCATGCAATTAAGGGCAAATTACCTTGATATTTGTAAAAAGGTTCTTTTAGCCTTTCAGGGTGAAAGGGTCTATCCATGCCATAAGAGGGCAGGAAGCCTTTCATTTGGAGGTTGAAGGGTCGTCGCAATATCGTTCGCCATAAGACTTTCCCATGCCATAGAGAGGCAGGTAGTCTAAGGGAAGGATCATAATAGCCTTTCGTAGGCAACCAGAGGATACCTCAGCCTTTCGTAGGCAACTTCGAGGGACGAGATCATATTAGTGTATCGAAGGCAGCATCATTAGGGACTTATGGTCTTTGCATAATCGAGGTAACATGGCTGAGGTATCCTCGTATTCGAGGGACATGGCTATTCTGCAAAAAAACACAAGGCAACAGGCATCAGGCAACAGGCAACAGGCAACAAGAGGGGTTACCACAAAAGCGTGCATGGGTGCAACAATAACGTGATTAATTCAATATATTTATCTTGTAATTAGTTATCCTAATTTAGTTCAAGACTTGCACTCCCTAGGATTACTAACCACGCAATAGCATAAACAATATAATTAAATCAATATGGGGAAGGGGAAAAAGAAACCAGCGGGGGAAAGGGAGAATGAAGCCAGCGGGTTTGACATAAGTAATAATTAAAATAAAACAGGGTTTTAGGGTTACCGACTATTGAGCTTTAACGACCAACAAACCCTGAAAAGGTGGGAAAAATAGAAACCAACAGGAGTGAGTGCATTATCAGTTCAGAAACCAGGTGTGGTTAACCCTAATAAAAAATATAAAAAAAATACAGAGAAAAAGTGTAAAAGAAACTTAGCTTCGATTGATGAAGGTTGATAGTCGGAGGTCGCCCTGAGCATTGACTCCGATCCTCGGAGAATTGACAGAAAAAGAAAATACAGTGAGTGTATGGAAATTCTTTCATCAATAAGGCAGAGTAAACATTTTAAAAAGAATAAAGGGGAACATAATATTGCATAAGATATAAAAGAATAAAATTAATCGGGACTTAGCTTCGTGAAAGGCGTGGCACGTAATCGGAAGGCATTTGAAAAGTCAACCCTGAAAAAGACGCAGAAAAAGCAATATTTTTAGTGTAGGGTTAATTCCCGTAAACCCTGATTCGGGCGTAAATTGCATAAAGTGACAAATTGATTTAATTAATTATTGGTTTCGCAACCTAATTAATTAAATCGAAGAAAGAAAATAAAATCAGGCAAAAAAAAAATTTTTTTTATGATTTTTTATGGATTAAAATAAAATATATATGAATTATTGAAAATATATAAATAAAATATCTAATTAAAATAAATAAATATATAAAATAATTTAAATAATATAAATATATTAATTAAAATAAATAAATAAATAAACAAAATAAATGAAAGAAAATAAATGATGAATATAAATAAATAATATAAATAAATAAGTAAAAAGAAAATAAATGATAAATAAAATATATTAATAATATAAATGAAATAAATTAAATATTATTATTATTATATGTAAAAAAGGGTTTTTAGAAAATATATATATAGTTTTTTTTATAAGTAAAAATAAAAACAAATAAATAAAAACAAATATATAAATATATAAATATAAAAGAAATTATGTAATTAAAAATAAAAAAAATTTAAAAAAATCTTAGCTTTGATTCAATGCTACGCAGGCCTGAGAGTACATGATGCATCCTCGCTTCTGGATGCGTTGGATTTATTGCCAGCAAGATCTGATGGTTGATGGTACGAGGGAGCATACTAGTGCGTGGACCGAGAAGCATGTGATCCGTCTGCACCACTATACACGCGCGCGCCAAAAGTGTTTTGAAACCGGCTAACCAGACGACGACACATAGTCGTCTTCTTCACTAAATTTCTGCAAATGTCCTTTTACAGCGCTTCTTTCTTCTACGCTGTAAAAGGCCTTATCTTCTACACCTGTCAAAATCAAAAACCACCAGAAACTGCATAGAAATTTTTCGCGACCATCCGAACACGATCGTTCAGATGTCACTAGTCCAATGGTACCTGTATTGAGCCTTAATTCTTCCCAAATCAATAAGCCCTAAATCAAAGTTATGAACCCTAAAATTGGGATTTATGGCAAACGTACACGAAAATCTAATTAAAGGTCCAGAATCGATCTACACATCATTACAAACAATAATACGCAAGCAACTTTCAATATGGATGCATGAGGTATTGTAATCGAACAAATTTAGACAGGTGCAAACCGTAGTGAATCGTAAGTGATTCTGAGTGTTTGAAGCCTTGAATTTGTTTGGAAAACTTCCTTGATGCTCTTGGAACGTGTTATGATCACCAAAACTACTTGAATCGACCTGCAACCTAGAATTGGTATTTGAGATTTGCTTGAATTTTTGTGCTCGAATTTTAGGGTTCTTGAGACAGATTTTTCGTCCCTTGGCATCTGGATTGTTTGTATATATATAGGAGACTGAATTAGGGTTATAGTTTGGATCAAATCTCAACTAAATCATGAGATTGAGTTTTGAAAAAATTGATTGAAAATATGTTTCTAAATCTTTCCAAATTTGCCAATATGATCCAATATCTTGCCAATCTCTTTTCCACGAATTTGAATCAATTATTTGTGTTAATTGATGATTGGAATTGGTTAGAAATAGAATCAAATCAAATTTCTTGCAATTATATGATTTATTTTGATTTTAATCACTTTTAATATGAATAAAAATTTATGATAAATCAAATAATTTAAGCAAATTCGTGGCGATTAATTTTTAGGCCTTGGGTAACTTGTGGATCAAGATTGAATCAAAATAACTTGGGCCCATTTGCAAAAATATCCCAATTCTTTCACCTTTTTCCCTCCAAAATAGTCCAACTTTGACAAAGCCTATCTCTCTCAATTTTTGAGGTATGGAAGTGTTCTAGGACTTTTTAGAAACCTTAGAGAGTCCTCTAACCAATATATTTGGTCTCATGTCAAAATTATTTTCCATGCTCCTTGTGTGTCTTTTTGAAAAAAATGACTTTTGTTGACTTTTGAAAAGGACCTATAATGTTTTAGTCCATATCTCTCAAATGAAGCATTTTTAGACTTGGCATGTGAGAGACAAATTTGTAGTGAATTCAATTTCCTTCAAAATGAGCATTGGTTGGAAAATTTCTGATGTTCCATGTAGGAGTTATGGCTGGTCAAAGTTCAGTTGACTTTCTCCTATACAAACCCTAATTTAGAAACTTTTTGATTTGTTGATTTTTTATCTTTCCTTGATGAACCATGATCAATACTTGATCAAATGGTGAATTATACTTCAATATGAGGATCTTGACAAAAAATCAGGAGTTTTGACTTTACTTTGACCACAATTGACTTTTAGGTCAACCTAGTCGACAGTTGACCTTCTGAACAATTGAGTGACCAATCCTTTGAGCTGAGACTCAAGACTTATCATAGAGGTAATGTGGGACATTATAGGACATATGGAGTACCTTGGAGCTATTGATTCATTGATTTTCCTTCAAAACAACAAAACCCTAATTTCTGAGCCTTGTTTTAGGAGAGTGTGTCTTGGAGCTTTCTGTATTGATTTGAACTTGGATAAGCGAAATAGTATGGGAAAATTCTGGGGTATGACAGCTGCCCCTGTTCAATTTTCTTAAAACTGAAGATGTAGAGTAGTTTGTATGCCGGTCGGAATCTGAAGGTGGAAGATGATTGAACACTAGAATACCAAGAAATTTGCCTTTGTCGGAGATAGGCTTGAAGATGCCATCGAGCTTGATAGAATTGAGAACCAGAATACATCGTACGTTAGATCATTTCTGGAGAATAGATTGAGTTATGTGTTTGACTGAGTTTAGTTTGCATCAGCAGATGATGTCTGGAAAACCATACGTTAGGCCGGAGGATACGTCGTACGTTAGATCAGATCCAATGTGCATCCTTAGATGTCTGGAAGACCGTGCGTTAGGTTGAAGAATGAGTTGTGCGTTAGACTAATTTCAATTGCATCCTCAGATGTCTGGAAAACCGTGCGTTAGGTTGAAGAATAAGTCGTGCGTTAGACTAATCTCAATTGCATCCTCAGATGTCTGGAAAACCGTGTGTTAGGTTGAAGAATAAGTCGTGCGTTAGACTAATCTCAATTGCATCCTCAGATGTCTGGAAAACCGTGCGTTAGACTAATCCGATTTACACCCGTAGATGTCTGGACTGCCATGCGTTAGGCGTTGCTTTGAATAGGATTCGAATCTTCGTAATGTACCTGTCAAATATTGTCAGTATCTATGCAATGTTATGATGTATGAGCTACGTGTTTCTCAAAATAAATGAGGAACGTGCATGTGATTATGTATGCGATGTATGAGTATGTTCATGATTTATGATGTATGACTATGATTGTGCTTCTTTGATTATATTGATTGAGAGGATAGATCTTTCTGTTGTTGATCTTATCTTGGAAGCGCTCGATTGGGGATTTATGGTTTTGCTTGGGGATGATCAGTGATTTGATATACCATGATTGGAGATGTGAGGTGTCGGAGAACCACTGTTGGGGAACCATGTCCTTTGTTGGGAGTATTTGAAGATGTCTTCTTAATGTTTACTCTGTGGGGATTCCTTCAGACTATTGACCTTGAGGGAGGACTTCTGGATTACTTTAGACATCGCCTCTTCGCCTTTCCTATCTAAAGAACTAACGGATGTTTTTGCTAAAGAAAAGATAAATGATAATCATGTTCATATGCATATGTTCATTCAAAATTATCATTGGACGTTTGCGTATTCGAAAAAGAAAAGGAAAACTCGAAATAGAGAAGATAACTTGTATTAAGAAAGCCATGAATAGGCAAAATAAAGAACATATTGTGTGTTTTTTTGAAAAATGGTACAGAATAAAACAAAATAAAAATAGCTATGTGTAGACAATCCTATTGAGTTTCAATTCTGCTATTGCTATTATGTCTTCGAGCATCTCATCCCTTGCTTGTTGGAGAAAGATGATTGAATCGATTTGAGCCCTTTGAACTTGACGTTGTAAGTTTAACTGACTGATGAACGATGTGAACGAGACATAGTCGTACGCTTAATCCTTAACTTTTGCCTAGGCCGCCCTTTCAGGTTTTCAGCCTACTAGGATACCCTTTTTTGCCCAAGTCGCCCTTTCGGGTTTTCAACTTGACGGGTGTACAATTTTTATATATATCCCTAACTTTTGCCCAAACCCTTTTGGTTTGTCGGGATGCCCTTACTTTTGCCTAGGTACGTCGACCTAGCGGGTCTTATTTATGCGTAGTATTTTTTGACTATGTCAGCGTTCACGGGATGTGGAAAGTCTTCGCCATCCATAGTAGTGAGTATCATTGCTCCTCCAGAGAATATTTTCTTGATTACGAATGGTCCTTCATATGTGGGCGTCCATTTGCCCATAGGGTCACCTTGTGGCAGAATAATCCTCTTTATGACCAAGTCACCAGTCTGGTATACTTGTTGTTTGACTCTTTTGTTAAATGCCTTGATCATACGCTTCTGATACAATTGTCCATGACAAACAGCCGCAAGCCTCTTTTCGTCAATCAGGTTTATCTGGTCCACTCGAGTCTGAATCCATTCGTCTTCATTTAACTCTGCATCTTTCATGATCCTTAAGGATGGAATTTGAACTTCAATCGGTAACACAGCCTCCATACCATAGACTAGTGAGAACGGGGTTGCCCCAATTGATGTACGTGCGGAGGTACAGTAACCATGAAAAGCGAATGGTAACATCTCATGCCAATCCTTGTAAGTCACAGTCATTTTTTGTACAATCTTCTTTATATTCTTGTTGGCGGCTTCCACAGCGCCATTCATCTTTGGTCTATATGGAGAAGAGTTGTGGTGCTTGATGTTGAACTGTGTGCAGAGCTCAGTAATCATCTTGTTGTTCAGATTGGTACCATTGTCTATGATAATCCTTTCAGGGATGCCATACCGACAAATAAGATTGTGCTTAATGAATCGAGCCACCACATTCTTGGTAACAGAGGCGAATGAAGCAGCCTCTACCCATTTGGTAAAGTAATCGATGGCCACAAGGATGAAGCGGTGTCCATTGGAAGCGGTAGGTTTGATTTCTCCGATCATATCAATGCCCCACATTGCGAAAGGCCAAGGAGCAGTTAGAACATTTAGAGGAACAGGAGGCACGTGTACTTTGTCGGCGTATATCTGGCATTTGTGGCATGTTCTAGAATGTTGGTGACAGTCAGTTTCCATAGTGGACCAGTAGTAACCTGCTCTCAGATTTTTTTTAGCCATAGTGTGTCTACTAGAATGGGTTCCAAAAGTACCATCATGCATGTCTTCCATGATCTCCTCTGCTTCCTTCTTGTTTACACAACGAAGCAAGGTCGAATCATGATTACTCTTGTATAAGGTTCCATTGCTCAGAAAGAACTTTGATGCGAACCTTCTTAAGAATTTCTTGTCATTGATGGATGCCCCTTCAGGGTACTCTTGAGTCTCGAGGTATCTTTTTACTTCGTGAAACCATGGCTTTTCTTCACCCTCGTTAGTAACTATCTCGTAACAGTATGCTGGTTCGTCATATCTTTCAATAATAACTATAGGAGCCTCGTTGTCCCATCTGACCTTGAACATGGATGACATAGTAGCTAATGCATCTGCCAACTGATTCTCTTCTCGGGGAATATGTTCAAAAGTAATTTCTTCGAAGTATGAAATTAAAGATAGCACCAAATCTTTATAAGGCATGAGATTAGAATGCTTCATGTCCCATTCTCCTTTGATCTGACTGATTACTAGGGCTGAATCCTCATATACTTCCAAGAACTTGATTCTTAAATCGATAGCAGCTCTAATTCCCAAGATACATGCTTCATACTCAGCCATATTGTTGGTACAATCAAAACATAGTCTTGCTGTGAACGGGGTGTGTCCACCTGTGGGAGAAATAATTACAGCGCCAATACAATTACCAAGTGCATTCGAAGCTCCATCGAAAACCATAGTCCATCGGGATCCGGGTTCAGGTCCTTCATCCGGGCCAGGTTGTTTGTAATCAGTAACAAGCATCATATCTTCATCTGGAAATTCAAAACTCATAGATTGATAGTCGTCTACAGCTTGTTGGGCCAAATGATCTGCCACTACACTTCCTTTGATTGCTTTCTATGTTGTATATTGGATGTCGTATTTTGTTAGTATCATTTGCCATCTTGCTATTCGTCCAGAGAGAGCGGGTTTTTCGAACACGTACTTGATAGGATCCATTCTAGAAATCAACAAAGTGGTATGGTTCAACATATACTGTCTCAGTCGGCGAGCAGCACATGCTAAAGCACAACAAGTTTTCTCGAGAAGTGAGTATCTTGTTTCACGGTCGGTAAACTTTTTTCTAAGGTAGTATTTTGCATACTCTTTTCGACCAGACTCGTCATGTTGCCCCAATACACACCCCATTGAGTTCTCCAATACTATTAAGTACATAATTAGAGGTCTTCCTTCAACAGGTGGTATCATGATCGGAGGTTCTTGCAGGTAATTCTTGATTTTGTCAAAGGCTTCTTGACATTGTTAGTTCCACTTTACTACTTGATCTTTCCTCAGTAGCTTGAAGATTGGTTCACAAGTAGCGGTCAGATGGGAAATAAACCTAGCAATGTAGTTCAGGCGTCCCAGGAATCCTCTAACTTCTTTCTCGTTTCATGGAGCAGGCATATCTTGTATAGCTTTTACCTTTACAGGATCGACTTCAATACCTTTACTACTAACAACGAAACCTAGTAGCTTACCAGACCTTACGCCAAAGGTGCATTTGTTCGGATTCAGTCTCAACTTGTACTTCTTTAACCTATCAAACAATTTCTGCAAATGGTTTAGACGTTCTTCTTCAGTGTTGGATTTTGCAATCATATCATCGACATAAACCTCTATCTCTTTGTGGATCATATCATGGAATAGAGCTACCATTGCACGTTGGTACGTTGCCCCAGCGTTCTTCAACCCAAACGGCATGACCTTATACCAGAAGGTGCCCCAAGGCGTAGTGACTGTTGTTTTTTCCATGTCTTCGGGTGCCATCTTGATTTGATTATAACTTGAGAAACCATCCATGAAAGAGAACACCTTGCATTGTGCAGTGCTATCAACTAGAATGTCAATATGTGGTAAGGGAAAATCATCTTTGGGGCTTGCTCGATTCAAATCTCTATAGTCTACACACATTCTGACTTTTCCATCCTTCTTAGGCACGGGTACTATATTGGCGATCCATGGTGGATAACTCAAAACTTTTAGGAAACCAGCATTGAATTGTTTCTCAACCTCTTCTTTGATCTTTTGAGCCATGTCAGGCCTGCTTCTTCGTAGCTTCTGTTTAACCGGAGGACTATTTTCTTTTATCGGTAGACGGTGAACCACAATGTCAGTATCGAGCCCAGGCATATCTTCGTAGGACCAAGCAAAGATCTCAAGATTGTCTCGTAACATCTGGATCAATCTCTGTTTGACAACATCCTCTAATTCAGCCCCTATCTTGATCTCTTTTTTTTCTCCGTCAGTACCTATGTTCACGACCTCGATTGGCTCTTCGTGCGGATGTATAGTCTTTTCTTCTTGCTCTAGTAATCTGGCAAGTTCTCTAGGAACTTCACAATCTTCCTCACCTTAATCCTCAGCTTGGTAGATCGGATTTTCAAAGTCATATTTAGTAATAGCAGAGTCGTTATCAATAGGATCCAGAGTGGATATGGATCTGCAGTGCATTATGTGGGTGTGTGTAAGAAGACATAGCTATAAAAGTAAAGAAAAATGAAAGCGAACACACAATTTGAATACGAAACGTCCAATGTTTTATTGAATGAAAATATGCTTATGAAATGACAAGCCCTAACAATGGACCATTGTGCCTCGGGCGGGACACATGGCTTTAGAGTTTATTGTTTATTGAAATACAGAATTTAAAATTGGAAATATAAAGGAAAGCAAGAAATAAAACTAAGAACGTCAATTACTCTTGACTATAGGAGATAGAAACAATGTCTTCAGTTTTCCAGTTGTCCAGCCCTTTGTCTGATGTAGGGAAGATCCACTTGTCCAGGTTGTAATTATCTTCATCTTCTCCAATGGCATTGACTCCCTTGCTGATGAAATGATGCTTCAAACCTTCTGGACGAGGATGTTGTTCTCCTTTCTGATCCTTAGCGATGCAGCCTAAACCCCATTTGTTGGATTTGTATGGAATGTCAGGAAATTGCCCCCAGATAGTGCAGCCACCTTCTTCTACCACAGCCCTAGCGTCTTTTAGAGAAGCCATTGTAGGAGGAACCCTAGTAACTTTAGGAGCAGTATAGACATGCTTATTCTCGGGAACCACTTGAGGGACCAATTTGAACGCTTGACGGGGAGATTCAAAAGCTTCTCCGGTGAATTCAACATACTTGGTCTCATCTATGAAGCTCACCACATACTCTTCTTCACCATACACAGTAACAATCTTGCCTTTCGCTGGATATTTCAGTTTCGGATGGAGAGTTGAAGTTACAGCATTTGCCCCATGTATCCAAGGACGCCCAAGTAGACAGGAGTAAGCAGGATGAATGTCCATCACATAGAACACAGTGTTGAAAGTTTGGGAACCTACTCTGATCGGGAGCTCAATTTCACCATGTACAGTACTCATCGAGCCATCGAAAGCTTTTACTATCACATCACTAGACTTCAACGTAGCTCCTTCAGGTTTGAGTTTGTCCAATACCAGCTTGGGTAGTACATTCAAAGACGAACCATTGTCCACCAGTACATGTGCCAGAGTGGTGCCTCCACATTCAATAGAGATGTGCAGCGCTTTGTTATGGTTCTTTCCACTAGGACTTAGATCGGCATCAGAGAACCCAAGGTAATTCTCTGTCGTCAGGTTTGCAATGCAATTCTCGAGTTGATTAACAGAAATCTCTTGTGGCACATGGGCAGCTTCTAGAAACTTCATCATGGTTTTGGCGTGAGTCTTAGAACAACTCAAAAGTGACAGCATAGAGATTTTTGAAGGAGTATGCCCCATTTGTTCAACAATGTCATAATCACTCTTGCAACTGATCTTCAGGAACTCATTTGTTTCTTCAGATGGTGGATTTTCAGTGACTGTCTCAGGTTCATGCAACGACTTTTTACCACAAGCATCAGCATTTGGAGTAATAGTGACGGTAGGTGAAGCAGTGTTCGCAGAGATCTCTAGAGAAAACACCCTTCCACTTCTTGTTACTTTACTAGTCCCAGCAATATTACCCACATCAGGATTGGCATCTTCAGCAACTTTATCAGATTCGAGTTCTTGCTTAACTCCTTGAACATAGACCTCGGCACCATAGTTCCAAGGGATAGCTTTATCAGAAGAATATGGCGTCGGACCAGGTTTGGTAATAATAATCGGAGCCACACGGGGTTCAGCAGAAATCTTGAAAGGAGCCTTGGTAGGGATCTTCAATGGAACTTTGGAAATGACGGAGACATCCTCGATCTTCAGACCACGAGAGAAACCTTCACACAAATTGTCTATAGAAGGGACCTTCTCAAACATGATGGTGCGACGATCCATCCATTTTTGAATTCCTCTTTTCAGATTTTCATAGCCATTGGGTAGGGAGGCGCAATAATAACAATTGGGATCACAACCTGGAAATAAACCAGCTTGTATCAGTTTTCTTTTTATTTCGAGGAGTGGAGTTGACAGATCTCTCACATCACGGACATGGACAGTGTCTATGATAGCATTAACAGTCTTGTCATGTTTTGGCATGGGAGCAGTAATGACATTAGGAGTCTCTGGAGCGTCGAACTCGATTTCCCCAGCTTCTATCATATCTTGGACTTTGTTTCTCAGGGCCCAACAGTTATCCGCATTGTGCCCAGCGGCATTGGAATGGTAAGCACATGTAGCTTTGGGATCATAAGTTGGACTCGCAGTGTTGACAAACTTCGGAGGATCCTTCAGTGTGACCAGTTTAGCCTTCAGTAGATGTTGTAAGGCTTGAGACAAAGGCATATTGATCGGGGTGAATTGTCTCCTTGGTCTATCAGTCTTGCGTTGATACTCTTGTCTAGGAGCTTGTTGAGATGTTGGAGTAGAGATGAGGACGGCGCCAACAGACTGATTTTGATCGTTCTTACCACGGCCCCTCTGAATATGAACAACATTAGACTCATTTCTTCCATGATAGGGCTTCTTTGCAGCACTAGAAGATGCACCTATTTGAATCTTCCCACTTCGAATACCATTCTCAACATGTTCTCCAGTAAGTATAAGATCAGTAAAACCAGATGAGGAACTACCCAGCAAATGACTATAGAACGGCCCAGTTAGCGTTCCCATGAATATGTCCACCAACTCCCTATCAGTCAAAGAAGGTTGGACTCTTCCAGCTAGATCTCTTCAATTTTGCGCATACTCCTTGAAACTTTCCTTAGGTCCCATAGACATGCTTTGTAATTGCATGCGAGTTGGTGCGAGATCGGAATTATATTGGTATTGCTTATAGAAAGCAACAACTAAATCTTCCCAAGTACGAATGCTAGTACCCTCCAGTTGATAGTACCATTCGAGTTGAGTTCCAGATAAGCTTTCTTGGAAAAAGTGGATCCAGAGCTTCTTATCAGCAGTGTGAGGCTGAATCTTCCTTACATAAGACCTCAAGTGCATCTTGGGGGAGGAGACTCCATCATACTTAGCAAAGGCGGGAGTTTTGAATTTTGGAGGAATAACGACCCCAGGAATGAGTCCCAGCTCTTCAAAATCCAGCCCAGGTACCTTCTGAATTTCCACGCTTCTCAGACGCTCTTCTAGTAGCCTATACTTCTCATCAGAATAATCCTCGTCTTGAGGATACTCTTCTTCTTCTTCTTCTTGACCATCAGAACCTACATGGCTTCCATTGTTGTTCTTGACACTGAAATCATCTTCTTCCTCTTCCTCTTCCTCTTCTTTAGGAATTCCAGTTTCTTCGGCCCTGTTGGGACGACCTTTGAATCTTCTTCCCAGGTTGATCACTCCTTTTGTTTTCTTAGTCTTCGTCTTCTTAGTTAGAAGAGCTTTCAGTTCATCTTGCCCCTTGGACAAGTTCAGGATCAAGGCTTGAAATTCAGCGTTCTGAGCTTGGAGATTCTTGACAGATTGTTCGAGATCCATCTTTCTTACTGAAATAAACAGCGTAAAGATGAGGCATTTGTTTTTATGAAACCTGTGATGCGATGTTTATGAATGATATGTTTATGCATATGCAATGTTTTCAAGGAATTAAAAGGATTTTAACACATATTGAAACAAAAGAAGAAAAAACATTATTATTAATTAAATTACGAAAATAAATAAATAATAATAAATAAAAATAATAAAAGTCTAAACTCTGGTAATCTTGTCTTCTTGACGACGCCTCCTTTTCAGAACTCTAATTTCTTCTTTGTGTGCCTTGATCATTTCTTCTCTTTCTTGAACAAGCCTTAAAATTTCATTTTCCCATGAGTTAATCTGATCCGGGGAAACAAAATCTTCAATCTTCCATTTACGAGAAACGTAATCAAGTAAAGTCTCTCGCTCTTTAGTATCTTGTGTCATCACCTCCTTTTCAACTTCAGCTTTTAGCAAGCGTCTCTCAAAGTCATCCCTTTACCTCTTTAGTTGGTTAATGGTTGCAACAAGGTCTTCATTTAGAGCAGGAACATATGGCTCAAATGCAACTGGGACAGCAGGAGGAGCTACCCTTGGTACTATGGGCGTATCAGAAGGGTAAGGCATCCCAAACTCCATAACTCGATCATAAACCCATTGGAAGTACGGGTCCCATGGCATGTAGTTTCTCCTTCCTATATCTTTAGCACCAACTTTCTTTACTTTCGACCAAGCTTTGATGAAGAGATCTCTTTTCTTTGATTCATCTGAATCATAGCTGAAATATTCTGAACTGAGATACAAGGAACGTGGCTTATCCTTCAAAGCAAAACCAAACTGATGTCGAGCTAGAATAGGATTATAAGTTATTCCTCCATGAACGCCAAGAAGAGGTATATTAGGGAATTCTCCACAACTATCAAATAGCAAAGTTCTTTCAAACTCCTTTTGGTACCAAATGACGTCGTCAAAAGAAAGCTTCATAATTCTTTGAGCCCAAGTTAAACCTTCTTCATTCTTTCTTACGGAGAGCGGTAAGTGCGAAATAAACCACTTATGCAATATCGGAGCACATCCAAGGACACAACCTTTCCTTTTCGATACTCGGAAGTGAATAGAATGTAACAAATCACCAAGTAAAGTAGGAACGGGATTCTTACTGAGAAAGATCTTGATAGCAGCCACATCAACAATTTTGTGATAATGAAAAAATAAGACTTGTCCATAAATCAAAAGAGACAAAACAGCTTCCAAAGTATCCATACTTGAAGCTTTAGCAAAAATCTCCGCTTTTTCATAAAGGAAATCAAGGGGTAATCCAGAATATTCTTTCTTACTAATCCAAACCTTCTCAATCTCTGATCTTGGCAAGTGTAGGGCAGCAGCGAGTATAAGGAATTTGATTGAGCACAGGGAGCCTCAGCAAGTATGAGAATTCTTCCAAAGATGGTACCAACTGAAAATCTCTATAAGTGAAGCAATGTAGTAACGGATCATAGAATTGAACCATGGTGTTGAGAAGAACTTCATCCACATTAGTTCGTATCAAACCGATAAGCATGTTGAGAGACTCACTGAATTTGAGAGAACCAGAAATGTTGTCGTAGAAAACCTTTAATGGTGTAGGTACTTTCTTGAAATTGAGGAAGAACGGTTTACGGCCTTTGGTTTCCATATTTCAAACAACCTACAAAACAATATACGGTTAAAAATCCCCAATTCCTTGAAATGGGTTAGTCATGCCATGTATGAATGATGCATGTATGCATGACGCACAAACACAAATAAGTCCACACAAATCACACAATTTCCTTAGGCTTGGCTTGCATGGAGTTTAAATCATGTGAGATACCCTTCCCAAAGGTATTTCTAAGGATAAAGATGATATCAGCAACGGGTTCTACCGAGTTACCCAGAATTGTCAGCCCTCCTAAAGCACCCTCGAACATGATACATACATACCATGCAATGATACTTTGAGAAAGAGCCTATCTGAGCTGTAGTATCGGGTAGTGACTATGCTCTCAACATACATCAAGAGTAGTCCCCCCACTATGTTCCTAAAAGTCAAGATGGGTTAAAGGTAACTAAAGGTCCTTAAGCTCCGACTCACCCACGGACATCCGCACGAACCTCCCTCATACAAGAGAAGCATGCAAACACCCATAGAGGCCTAACTTAAGCGTGAACTCTCATATTGACCAATCCTCCACATACATGAAGGAGGTCGCCATGACTATGCCACTTCCTATCTTAGATGTACTTGAATCCGGGTGTAGGATTCGTCCTTCAGTTAATTCCCAAAACGCCCCTGAAAGATAAAACAAACAAAGCAAGCAATAGAAAACATTTAAAGTGTTCCTAAACTTTTAAGGTAACCCCTCTTTTAATCGAAAAATCCCCAGCAGAGTCGCCAGTTCTGTAATACGGTGAACTGACTTTTAAAGAAATGTGTGGGTAGCAAGAGTCGCCACCGACTTTTATTTTATCCAAATTATTAGAAAGGCTAAAAGAACAAGAAAAACCTTTTTTAAAAAAACGGGTTCGGGGGGTAATTTATGCAAAGGGAAGGTGTAAGACACCCTTTGCATCCATGGTTATCCATGGGCTCTTAATTGCTTTGCTCGTTTCGAAAAGAAATGTAGAAGAAGAAACAAGGACTTTAGCTCGTAAATGAGCGTAGCCTTGAAAATGTTTAGAAAAAGGGTAAGAAAAAGATTTTTAAACCAGAGCATGCAATTAAGGGCAAATTACCTTGATATTTGTAAAAAGGTTCTTTTAGCCTTTCAGGGTGAAAGGGTCTATCCATGCCATAAGAGGGCAGGAAGCCTTTCATTTGGAGGTTGAAGGGTCGTCGCAATATCGTTCGCCATAAGACTTTCCCATGCCATAGAGAGGCAGGTTGTCTAAGGGAAGAATCATAATAGCCTTTCGTAGGCAACCAGAGGATACCTCAGCCTTTCGTAGGCAACTTCGAGGGACGAGATCATATTAGTGTATCGAAGGCAGCATCATTAGGGACTTATGATCTTTGCATAATCGAGGCAACATGGCTGAGGTATCCTCGTATTCGAGGGACATGGCTATTCTGCAAAAAACATAAGGCAACAGGCATCATGCAACAGGCAAGAGGCAACAAGAGGGGTTACCACAAAAGCGTGCATGGGTGCAACAATCACGTGATTAATTCAATATATTTATGTTGTAATTAGTTATCCTAATTTAGTTCAAGGCTTGCACTCCCTAGGATTACTAACCACGCAATAGCATAAACAATATAATTAAAGCAATATGGGGAAGGGGAAAAAGAAACCAGCGGGGGAAAGGGAGAATGAAGCCAGCGGGTTTGACATAAGTAATAATTAAAATAAAACATGGTTTTAGGGTTACCGACTATTGAGCTTTGACGACCAACAAACACTGAAATAGTGGGAAAAATAGAAACCAACAGGAGTGAGTGCATTATCAGTTCAGAAACCAGGTGTGGTTAACCCTAATAAAAAATATAAAAAAAATACAGAGAAAAAGTGTAAAAGAAACTTAGCTTCGATTGATGAAGGTTGATAGTCGGAGGTCGACCTGAGCATTGACTCTGATCCTCGGAGAATTGACAGAAAAAGAAAATACAGTGAGTGTATGGAAATTCTTTCATCAATAAGGCAGAGTAAACATTTTAAAAAGAAAGATCTGATGGTTGATGGTACGAGGGAGCATACTAGTGCGTGGACTGAGAAGCATGTGATCCGTCTACACCACTATACACGCGCGCGCCAAAAGTGTTTTGAAACCGGCCAACCAGACGACGACACGTAGTCGTCTTCTTCACTAAATTTCTGCAAATGTCCTTTTACAGCACTTCTTTCTTCTACGCTGTAAAAGGCCTTATCTTCTACACCTGTGAAAATCAAAAATGCCCAGAAACTGCATAGAAGTTTTTCGCGACCATCCGAACACGATCGTCCAGATGTCACGAGTCCAATGGTACCTGTATTGAGCCTTAATTCTTCCCAAATCAATAAGCCCTAAATCAAAGTTATGAACCCTAAAATTGGGATTTATGGCAAACGTACACGAAAATCTAATTAAAGGTCCAGAATCGATCTACACATCATTACAAACAATAATACGCAAGCAACTTTCAATATGGATGCATGAGGTATTGTAATCGAACAAATTTAGACAGGTGCAAACCGTAGTGAATCGTAAGTGATTCTGAGTGTTTGAAGCCTTGAATTTGTTTGGAAAAGCTTCCTTGATGCTCCTGGAACGTGTTATGATCACCAAAACTACTTGAATCGACCTGCAACCTAGACTTGGTATTTGAGATTTGCTTGAATTTTTGTGCTCGGATTTTAGGGTTCTTGAGACAGATTTTTCGTCCCTTGGGATCTGGATTGTTTGTATATATATATATATATATATATATATATATATATATATATATATATATATATATATATATATAGGAGACTGAATTAGGGTTATAGTTTGGATCAAATCTCAACTAAATCATGAGATTGAGTTTTGAGAAAATTGATTGAAAATATGTTTCTAAATCTTTCCAAATTTGCCAATATGATCCAATATCTTGCCAATCTCTTTTCCACGAATTTGAATCAATTATTTGTTTTAATTGATGATTGGAATTGGTTAGAAATATAATCAAATCAAATTTCTTGCAATTATATGATTTATTTTGATTTTAATCACTTTTAATATGAATAAAAATTTATGATAAATCAAATAATTTAAGCAAATTCGTGGCGATTGATTTTTAGGGCTTGGGTAACTTGTGGATCAAGATTGAATCAAAATAACTTGGGCCCATTTGCAAAAATATCCCAATTCTTTCACCCTTTTCCCTCCAAAATAGTCCAACTTTGACAAGTCCTATCTCTCTCAATTATTGAGGTATGGAAGTGTTCTAGGACTTTTTAGAAACCTTAGAGAGTCCTCTAACCAATATATTTGGTCTCATGTCAAAACTATTTTCCATGCTCCTTGTGTGTCTCTTTTGAAAAAAACGACTTTTGTTGACTTTTGAAAAGGACCTATAATGTTTTAGTCCATATCTCTCAAATGAAGCATTTTTAGACTTGGCATGTGAGAGACAAATTTGTAGAGAATTCAATTTCCTTCAAAATGAGCTTTGGTTGGAAAATTTCTGATGTTCCATGTAGGAGTTATGGCTGGTCAAAGTTCAGTTGACTTTCTCCTATACAAACCCTAATTTAGAAACTTTTTGATTTGTTGATTTTTGATATTTCCTTGATGAACCATGATCAATAATTGATCAAATGGTGAATGATACTTCAATATGAGGATCTTGACAAAAAATCAGGAGTTTTGACTTTACTTTGACCACAGTTGACTTTTAGGTCAACCTAGTCGACTATTGACCTTCTGAACAATTGAGTGACCAATCCTTTGAGCTGAGACTCAAGACTTGTCATAGAGGTAATGTGGGACATTATAGGACATATGGAGTACCTTGGAGCTATTGATTCATTGATTTTCCTTCAGAACAACAAAAGCCTAATTTCTGAGCCTTTTTTTAGGAGAGTGTGTCTTGGAGCTTTGTGTATTGATTTGAACTTGGATAAGAGAAATAGTATGGAAAATTTTGGGGTATGACAGCTGCCCCTGTTCAATTTTCTTAAACCTGAAGATGTAGAGTGGTTTGTATGTCGGTCGGAATCTGAAGGTGGAAGATGATTGAACACTAGAATACCAAGAAATTTGCCTTTGTCGGAGATAGGCTTGAAGATGCCATCGAGCTTGATAGAATTGAGAACCAGAATACATCGTACGTTAGATCATTTCTGGAGAATAGATTGAGTTATGTGTTTGACTGAGTTTAGTTTGCATCAGCAGATGATGTCTGGAAAACCATACGTTAGGCCGGAGGATACGTCGTACGTTAGATAAGATCCAATGTGCATCCTTAGATGTCTGGAAGACCGTGCGTTAGGTCGAAGAATGAGTTATGCGTTAGACTAATTTCTATTGCATCCTCAGATGTCTGGAAAACCGTGCGTTAGGTTGAAGAATAAGTCGTGCGTTAGACTAATCTCAATTGCATCCTCAGATGTCTGGAAAACCGTGTGTTAGGTTGAAGAATAAGTCGTGCGTTAGACTAATCTCAATTTCATCCTCAGATGTCTGGAAAACCGTGCGTTAGACTAATCCGATTTGCATTCGTAGATGTCTGGACTGCCATGCGTTAGGCGTTGCTTTGAATAGGATTCGAATCTTCGTAATGTACCTGTCAAATATTGTCAGTATCTATGCAATGTTATGATGTATGAGCTACGTGTTTCTCAAAATAAATAAGGAACGTGCATGAGATTATGTGTGCGATGTATGCGTATGTTCATGATTTATGATGTATGACTATGATTGTGCTTCTTTGATTATCTTGATTGAGAGGATAGATCTTTCTGTTGTTGATCTTATCTTGGAAGTGCTCGATTGGGGATTTATGATTTTGCTTGGGGATGATCAGTGATTTGATATACCCTGATTGGAGATGTGAGGTGTCGGAGAACCACTGTTGGGGAACCATGTCCTTTGTTGGGAGTATTTGAAGATGTCTTCTTAATGATTACTCTTTGGGGATTCCTTCAGACTATTGACCTTGAGGGAGGACTTCTGGATTACTTTAGACATTGCCTCTTCGCCTTTCCTATCTAAAGAACTAACGGATGTTTTTGATAAAGAAAAGATAAATGATAATCATGTTCATATGCATATGTTCATTCAAAATTATCATTGGACGTTTGCGTATTCAAAAAAGAAAAGGAAAACTCGAAATAGAGAAGATAACTTGTATTAAGAAAGCCATGAATAGGCAAAATAAAGAACATATTGTGTGTTTTTTTGAAAAATGGTACAGAATAAAACAAAAGAAAAATAGTTATGTGGAGACAATCCTATTGAGTTTCAATTCTGCTATTGCTATTATGTCTTCAAGCATCTCATCCCTTGCTTGTTGGAGAAAGATGATTGAATCGATCTGAGCCCTTTGAACTTGACGTTGTAAGTTTAACTGACTGATGAACGATGTGAACGAGACATAGTCGTACGCTTAATCCTTAACTTTTGCCTAGGCCGCCCTTTCAGGTTTTCAGCCTACCAGGATACCCTTTTTTGCCAAGTCGCCCTTTCGGGTTTTCAACTTGACGGGTGTACAATTTTTATATATATCCCTAACTTTTGCCCAAACCCTTTTGGTTTGTCGGGATGCCCTTACTTTTGCCTAGGTACGTCGACCTAGCGGGTCTTATTTATGCGTAGTATTTTTTGACTATGTCAGCGTTCACGGAATGCGGAAAGTCTTCGCCATCCATAGTAGTGAGTATCATTGCTCCTCCAGAGAATATTTTCTTGATTACGAATGGTCCTTCATATGTGGGCGTCTATTTTCCCCTAGGGTCACCTTGTGGCAGAATAATCCTCTTTATGACCAAGTCACCAGTCTGGTATACTTGTTGTTTGACTCTTTTGTTAAATGCCTTGATCATACGCTTCTGATACAATTGTCCATGACAAACAGCCGCAAGCCTCTTTTCATCAATCAGGTTTATCTGGTCCAGTCGAGTCTGAATCCATTCGTCTTTATTTAACTCTGCATCTTTCATGATCCTTAAGGATGGAATCTGAACTTCAATCGGTAACACAGCCTCCATACCATAGACTAGTGAGAACGGGGTTGCCCCAGTTGATGTACGTGCGGAGGTACAGTAACCATGAAAAGCGAATGGTAACATCTCATGCCAATCCTTGTAAGTCACAGTCATTTTTTGTACAATCTTCTTTATATTCTTGTTGGCGGCTTCCACAGCGCCATTCATCTTTGGTCTATATGGAGAAGAGTTGTGGTGCTTGATGTTGAACTGTGTGCAGAGCTCAGTAATCATCTTGTTGTTCAGATTGGTACCATTGTCTATGATAATCCTTTCGGGGATGCCATACCGACAAATAAGATTGTGCTTAATGAATCGAGCCACTACATTCTTGGTAACGGAGGCGAATGAAGCAGCCTCTACCCATTTGGTAAAGTAATCGATGGCCACAAGGATGAAGCGGTGTCCATTGGAAGTGGTAGGTTTGATTTCTCCGATCATATCAATGCCCCACATTGCGAAAGGCCAAGGAGCAGTTAGAACATTTAGAGGAACAAGAGGCACGTGTACTTTGTTGGCGTATATCTGGCATTTGTGTCATGTTCTAGAATGTTGGTGACAGTCAGTTTCCATAGTGGACCAGTAGTAACCTGCTCTCAGAATTTTTTTAGCCATAGTGTGTCCACTAGAATGGGTTCCAAAAGTACCATCATGCATGTCTTCCATGATCTCCTCTGCTTCCTTCTTGTTCACACAACGAAGCAAGGTCAAATCATGATTACGCTTGTATAAGGTTCCATTGCTCAGAAAGAACTTTGATGCGAACCTTCTTAAGAATTTCTTGTCATTGATGGATGCCCCTTCAGGGTACTCTTGAGTCTCGAGGTATCTTTTTACTTTGTGAAACCATGGCTTTTCTTCACCCTCGTTAGTAACTATCTCGTAACAGTATGCTGGTTCATCATATCTTTCAATAATAACTATAGGAGCCTCGTTGTCCCATCTGACCTTGAACATGGATGACATAGTAGCTAATGCGTCTGCCAACTGATTCTCTTCTCGGGGAATATGTTCAAAAGTAATTTCTTCGAAGTATGAAATTAAAGATAGCACCAAATCTTTATAAGGCATGAGATTAGGATGCTTCGTGTCCCATTCTCCTTTGATCTGACTGATTACTAGGGCTGAATCCTCATATACTTCCAAGAACTTGATTCTTAAATCGATAGCAGCTCTAATTCCCAAGATACATGCTTCATACTCAGCCATATTGTTGGTACAATCGAAACATAGTCTTGCTGTGAACGGGGTGTGTCCACCTGCGGGAGAAATAATTACAGCGCCAATACCATTACCAAGTGCATTCGAAGCTCCATCGAAAACCATAGTCCATCGGGATCCGGGTTCAGGTCCTTCACTCGGGCCAGGTTGTTTGTAATCAGTAACAAGCATCATATCTTCATCTGGAAATTCAAAACTCATAGATTGATAGTCGTCTACAGCTTGTTGGGCCAAATGATCAGCCACTACACTTCCTTTGATTTCTTTCTGTGTTGTATATTGGATGTCGTATTCTGTTAGTATCATTTGCCATCTTGCTATTCATCCAGAGAGAGTGGGTTTTTCGAACACGTACTTGATAGGATCCATTCTAGAAATCAACAAAGTGGTATGGTTCAACATATACTGTCTCAGTCGGCAAGCAGCCCATGCTAAAGCACAACAAGTTTTC
The DNA here is from genome assembly GCF_029867415.1 of Vicia villosa. Classification (NCBI taxonomy): domain Eukaryota; kingdom Viridiplantae; phylum Streptophyta; class Magnoliopsida; order Fabales; family Fabaceae; genus Vicia; species Vicia villosa. The sequence goes on from NC_081182.1 coordinate 158,965,206, forward strand.
TCGAACAGTGAGTATCTTGTTTCACAATCGGTAAACTTTTTTCTAAGGTAGTATATTGCATACTCTTTTCGACCAGACTCGTCATGTTTCCCCAATACACACCCCATTGAGTTCTCCAATACTGTTAAGTACATAATTAGAGGTCTCCCTTCAACAGGTGGTATCATGATCAGAGGTTCTTGCAGGTACTTCTTGATTTTGTCAAAGGCTTCTTGACATTGTTAGTTCCACTTTACTACTTGATCTTTCCTCAGTAGCTTGAAGATTGGTTCACAAGTAGCGGTTAGATGGGAAATAAACCTAGCAATGTAGTTCAGGCGTCCCAGGAATCCTCTAACTTCTTTCTCGTTTCGTGGAGCAGGCATATCTTGTATAGCTTTTACCTTTGCAGGATCGACTTCAATACCTTTATTACTAACAACGAAACCTAGTAGCTTACCAGACCTTACACCAAGGGTGCATTTGTTCGGATTCAGTCTCAACTTGTACTTCTTTAACCTATCAAACAATTTCTGCAGATGGTTTAGATGTTTTTCTTCAGTGTTGGGTTTTGCAATCATATCATCGACATAAACCTCTATCTCTTTGTGGATCATATCATGGAATAGAGCTACCATTGCACGTTGGTACGTTTCCCTAGCGTTCTTCAACCCAAACGGCATGACCTTATAACAGAAGGTGCCCCAAGGCGTAGTGAAAGTTGTTTTTTCCATGACTTCGGGTGCCATCTTGATTTGATTATAACTTGAGAAACCATCCATGAAAGAGAACACCTTGCATTGCACAGTGCTATCAACTAGAATGTCAATATGTTGTAAGGGAAAATCATCTTTGGGGCTTGCTCGATTCAAATCTCTATAGTCTACACACATTCTGACTTTTCCATCCTTCTTAGGCACGGGTACTATATTGGCGATCCATGCTGGATAACTCACAACTTTTAGGAAACCAGCATTGAATTGTTTCTCAACCTCTTCTTTGATCTTTTGAGCCATGTCAGGTCTGCTTCTTTGTAGCTTCTGTTTAACCGGAGGACTATTTTCTTTGATCGGTAGACGGTGAACCACAATGTCAGTATCGAGCCCAGGCATATCTTCGTAGGACCAAGCAAAGATCTCAACATTGTCTCGTAACATCTGGATCAATCTCTGTTTGACAACATCCTCTAATTCAGCCCCTATCTTGATCTCTTTTTTTTCTCCGTCAGTACCTATGTTCACGACCTCGATTGGCTCTTCGTGCGGTTGTATAGTCTTTTCTTCTTGCTCTAGTAATCTGGCAAGTTCTCTAGGCACTTCACAATCTTCCTCACCTTCATCCTCAGCTTGGTAGATCGGATTTTCAAAGTCATATTTAGTAATAGCAGAGTCGTTATCAATAGGATCCAGAGTGGATATGGATCTACAGTGCATTATGTGGGTGTGTGTAAGAACACATAGCTATAAAAGTAAAGAAAAATGAAAGCGAACACACAATTTGAATACGAAACGTCCAATGTTTTATTGAATGAAAATATGCTTATGAAATGACAAGCCCTAACAATGGACCATTGTGCCTCGGGCGGGACACACGGCTTTAGAGTTTATTGTTTATTGAAATACAGAATTTAAAATTGGAAATATAAAGGAAAGCAAGAAATAAAACTAAGAACGGCAATTACTCCTGACTAAAGGAGATAGAAACAATGTCTTCGGTTTTCCAGTTGTCCAGCCCTTTGTCTGATGTAGGGAAGATCCACTTGTCCAGGTTGTAATTATCTTCATCTTCTCCAATGGCATTGACTCCCTTGCTGATGAAATGATGCTTCAAACCTTCTGGACGAGGATGTTGTTCTCCTTTCTGATCCTTAGCGGTGCAGCCTAAGCTCCATTTGTTGGATTTGTACGGAATGTCAGGCAATTGCCCCCATATAGTGCAGCCACCTTCTTCTACCACAACCCTAGCATCTTTTAGAGAAGCCATTGTAGGAGGAACCCTAGTAACTTTAGGAGCAGTATAGACATGCTTAGTCTCGGGAACCACTTGAGGGACCAATTTGAACGCTTGACGGGGAGGTTCAAAAGCTTCTCCGATGAATTCAACATACTTGGTCTCATCTATGAAGCTCACCACATACTCTTCTTCACCATACACAGTAACAATCTTGCCTTTCGCTGGATATTTCAGTTTCTGATGGAGAGTTGAAGTTACAGCATTTTCCCCATGTATCCAAGGACGCCCAAGTAGACAGGAGTAAGCAGGATGAATGTCCATCTCATAGAACACAGTGTTGAAAGTTTGGGAACCTACTCTGATCGGGAGCTCAATTTCACCATGTACAGTACTCATCTAGCCATCGAAAGCTTTTACTATCACATCACTAGACTTCAACGTAGCTCCTTCAGGTTTGAGTTTGTCCAATACCAGCTTGGGTAGTACATTCAAAGACGAACCATTGTCCACCAGTACATGTGCCAGAATGGTGCCTCCACATTCAATAGAGATGTGCAACGCTTTGTTATGGTTCTTTCCACTAGGACTCAGATCGGCATCAGAGAACCCAAGGTAATTCTCTGTCGTCAGGTTTGCACTGCAATTCTCGAGTTGATTAACAGAAATCTCTTGTGGCACATGGGCAGCTTCTAGAAACTTCATCATGGCTTTGGCGTGAGTCTTAGAACAACTCAAAAGTGACAGAATAGAGATTTTGGAAGGAGTATGCCCCATTTGTTCAACAATGTCATAATCACTCTTGCGAATGATCTTCAGGAACTCATTTGTTTCTTCAGATGGTGGATTTTCAGTGACAGTATCAGGTTCATGCAACAGCTTTTTACCACGAGCGTCAGCATTTGGAGTAATAGTAACGGCAGGTGAAGCAGTGTTCGGAGAGATCTCTGGAGAAAACACCCTTCCACTTCTTGTTACTTTACTAGTCCCAGCAATATTACCCACATCAGGATTGGCATCTTCAGCAACTTTATCAGATTCGAGTTCTTGCTTAACTCCTTGAACATAGACCTCGACACCATAGTTCCAAGGGATAGCTTTATCAGAAGAATATGGCGTCGGACCAGGTTTGGTAATAATAATCGGAGCCACACGGGGTTCAACAGAAATCTTGAAAGGAGCCTTGGTAGGGATCTTCAATGGAACTTTGGAAATGACGGAGACATCCTCGATCTTCAGACCACGAGAGAAACCTTCACACAAATTGTCTATAGAAGGGACCTTCTCAAACATGATGGTGCGACGATCCATCCATTTTTGAATTCCTCTTTTCAGATTTTCACAGCCATTGGGTAGGGAGGCGCAATAATAACAATCGGGATCACAACCTGGAAATAAACCAGCTTGTATCAGTTTTCTTTTGATTTCGAGGAGTGGAGTTGACAGATCTCTCACATCACGGACATGGACAGTGTCTATGATAGCATTAATAGTCTTGTCATGGGAGCAGTAATGACATTAGGAGTCTCTGGAGCGTTGAACTCGATTTCCCCAGCTTCTATCATATCTTGGACTTTGTTTCTCAGGGCCCAACAGTTATCCGCATTGTGCCCAGCGGCATTGGAATGGTAAGCACATGTAGCTTTGGGATCATAAGTTGGACTCGCAGTGTTGACAAACTTCGGAGGATCCTTCAGTGTGACCAGTTTAGCCTTCAGTAGATGTTGTAAGGCTTGAGACAAAGGCATATTGATCGGGGTGAATTGTCTCCTTGGTCTATCAGTCTTGCGTTTATACTCTTGTCTAGGAGCTTGTTGAGATGTTGGAGTAGAGATGAGGACGGCGCCAACAGACTGATTCTGATCGTTCTTACCACGGCCCCTCTGACTATGAACAACATTAGACTCATTTCTTCCATGATAGGGCTTCTTTGCAGCACTAGAAGATGCACCTATTTGAATCTTCCCACTTCGAATACCATTCTCAACACGTTCTCCAATATGTATAAGATCAGTAAAACCAGATGAGGAACTACCCAGCAAATGACTATAGAACGGCCCAGTTAGCGTGCCCATGAACATGTCCACCAACTCCCTATCAGTCAAACAAGGTTGGACTCTTCCAGCTAGATCTCTCCACTTTTGTGCATACTCCTTGAAACTTTCCTTAGGTCCCATAGACATGCTTTGTAATTGCATGCGAGTTGGTTCGAGATCGGAATTATATTGGTATTGCTTATAGAAAGCAACAACCAAATCTTCCCAAGTACGAATGCTAGTACCCTCCAATTGATAGTACCATTCGAGTTGAGTTCCAGATAAGCTTTCTTAGAAAAGTGGATCCAGAGCTTCTTATCAGCAGTGTGAGGCTGAATCTTCCTTACATAAGACCTCAAGTGCATCTTAGGGCAGGAGACTCCATCATACTTAACAAAGGCGGGAGTTTTGAATTTTGGAGGAATAACGACCCCAGGAATAAGTCCCAGCTCTTCAAAATCCAGCCCAGGTACCTTCTGAATTTCCACGCTTCTCAGACGCTCTTCTAGTAGCCTATACTTCTCATCAGAATAATCTTCGTCTTGAGGATACTCTTCTTCTTCTTCTTGACCATCAGAACCTACATGGCTTCCATGGTTGTTCTTGACACTGAAATCATCTTCTTCCTCTTCCTCTTCCGCGTCTTTAGGAATTCCAGTTTCTTCGGCCCTGTTGGGACGACCTTTGAATCTTTTTCCCAGGTTGATCACTCCTTTGGTTTTCTTAGTCTTCATCTTCTTAGTCAGAAGAGCTTTCAGTTCACCTTGCCCCTTGGACAAGTTCAGGATCAAGGCTTGAAATTCAGCGTTCTGAGCTTGGAGATTCTTGACAGATTATTCGAGATCCATCTTTCTTACTGAAATAAACAGCGTAAAGATGAGGCATTTGTTTTTATGAAACCTGTGATGCGATGTTTATGAAGGATATGTTTATGCATATGCAATGTTTTCAAGGAATTAAAAGGATTTTAACACATATTGAAACAAAAGAAGAAAAAACATTATTATTAATTAAATTACGAGTTCATAAAGTCATAATCCTTTGGTTACATCAGAACGAAAAGAAATAAATAATAATAAATAAAAATAATAAAAGTCTAAACTCCGGTAATCTTGTCTTCTTGACGACGCCTCTTTTCAGAACTCTAATTTCTTCTTTGTGTGCCTTGATCATTTCTTCTCTTTCTTGAACAAGCCTTAAAATTTCATTTTCCCATGAGTTAATCTGATCCGGGGAAACAAAATCTTCAATCTTCCATTTACGAGAAAAGTAATCAAGTAAAGTCTCTCGCTCTTTAGTATCTTGTGTCATCACCTCCTTTTCAGCTTCAGCTTTTAGCAAGCGTCTCTCAAAGTCATCCCTTTCCCTCTTTAGTTGGTTAACGGTTGCAACAAGGTCTTCATTTAGAGCAGGAACATATGGCTCAAATGCAACCGGGACAGCAGGAGGAGCTACCCTTGGTACTATGGGCGTATCAGAATGGTAAGGCATCCCAAACTCCATAACTCGATCATAAACCCATTGGATGTACGGGTCCCATGGCATGTAGTTTCTCCTTCCTATATCTTTTGCACGAACTTTCTTTACTTTCGACCAAGCTTTGATGAAAAGATCTCTTTTCTTTGATTCATCTGAATCATAGCTGAAATATTCTGAACTGAGATACAAGGAACGTGGCTTATCCTTCAAAGCAAAACCAAACTGATGTCGAGCTAGAATAGGATTATAAGTTATTCCTCCATGAACGCCAAGAAGAGGTATATTAGGGAATTCTCCACAACTATCAAATAGCAAAGTTCTTTTAAACTCCTTTTGGTACCAAATGACGTCGTCAAAAGAAAGCTTCATAATTCTTTGAGCCCAAGTTAAACCTTCTTCATTCTTTCTTACGGAGAGCGGTAAGTGCGAAATAAACCACTTATGCAATAGCGGAGCACATCCAAGGACACAACCTTTCCTTTACGATACTCGGAAGTGAATAGAATGTAACAAATCACCAAGTAAAGTAGGAACGGGATTCTTACTGAGAAATATCTTGATAGCAGCCACATCAACAATTTTGTCATAATGAAAAAATAAGACTTGTCCATAAATCAAAAGAGACAAAACAGCTTCCAAAGCATCCATACTTGAAGCTTTAGCAAAAATCTCCGCTTTTTCATAAAGGAAATCAAGGGGTAATCCAGAATATTCTTTCTTACTAATCCAAACCTTCTCAATCTCTGATCTTGACAAGTGTAGGGCAGCAGTGAGTATAAGGAATTTGATTGAGCACAGGGAGCCTCAGCAAGTATGAGAATTCTTCCAAAGATGGTACCAACTGAAAATCTCTATAGGCGAAGCAATGTAGTAACAGATCATAGAATTGAACCATGGTGTTGAGAAGAACTTCATCCACATTAGTTCGTACCAAACCGATAAGCATGTTGAGAGACTCACTGAATCTGAGAGAACCAGAAATGTTGTCGTAGAAAACCTTTAATGGTGTAGGTACTTTCTTGAAATTGAGGAAGAACGGTTTACGGCCTTTGGTTTCCATATTTCAAACAACCTACAAAACAATATACGGTTAAAAATCCTCAATTCCTTGAAATGGGTTAGTCATGCATGGTATGAATGATGCACAAACACAAATAAGTCCACATAAATCACACAATTTCCTTAGGCTTGACTTGCATGGAGTTTAAATCATGTGAGATACCCTTCCCAAAGGTATTTTTAAGGATAAAGATGATATCAGCAACGGGTTCTACCGAGTTACCTAGAATTGTCAGCCTTCCTAAAGCACCCTCGAACATGATACATACATACCATGCAATGATACTTTGAGAAAGAGCCTATCTGAGCTGTAGTATCGGGTAGCGACTATGCTCTCAACATACATCAAGAGTAGTCCCCCCACTACGTTCCTAAAAGTCAAGATGGGTTAAAGGTAACTAAAGGTCCTTAAGCTCCGACTCACCCACGGACATCCGCACGAACCTCCCTCATACAACAGAAGCATGCAAACACCCATAGAGGCCTAACTTAAGCGTGAATTCTCATATTGACCAATCCTCCACATACATGAAGGAGGTCGCCATGACTATGCCACTCCCTATCTTAGATGTACTTGAATCCGGGTGTAGGATTCGTCCTTCAGTTAATTCCCAAAACGCCCCTGAAAAATAAAACAAACAAAGCAAGCAATAGAAAACATTTAAAGTGTTCCTAAACTTTTAAGGTAACCCCTCTTTTAATCGAAAATCCCCAGCAGAGTCGCCAGTTCTGTAATACGGTGAACTGACTTTTAAAGAAATGTGCGGATAGCAAGAGTCGCCACCGACTTTTATTTTATCCAAATTATTAGAAAGGCTAAAAGAACAGGAAAAACCTTTTTTAAAAAAACGGGTTCGGGGGGTAATTTATGCAAAGGGAAGGTGTAAGGCACCCTTTGCATCCATGGTTATCCATGGGCTCTTAATTGCTTTGCTCGTTTCGAGAAGAAATGTAGAAGAAGAAACAAGGACTTTAGCTCGTAAATGAGCGTAGCCTTGAAAATGTTTAGAAAAAGGGTAAGAAAAAGATTTTTAAACCAGAGCATGCAATTAAGGGCACATTACCTTGATATTTGTAAAAAGGTTCTTTTAGCCTTTCAGGGTGAAAGGGTCTATCCATGCCATAAGAGGGCAGGAAGCCTTTCATTTGGAGGTTGAAGGGTCGTCGCAATATCGTTCTCCATAAGACTTTCCCATGCCATAGAGAGGCAGGTAGTCTAAGGGAAGGATCATAATAGCCTTTCGTAGGCAACCAGAGGATACCTCGGCCTTTCGTAGGCAACTTCGAGGGACGATATCATATTAGTGTATCGAAGGCAGCATCATTAGGGACTTATGATCTTTGCATAATCGAGGCAACATGGCTGAGGTATCCTCGTATTCGAGGGACATGGCTATTCTGCAAAAAACACAAGGCAACAGGCATCAGGCAACAAGCAACAGGCAACAAGAGGGGTTACCACAAAAGCGTGCATGGGTGCAACAATCACATGATTAATTCAATATATTTATCTTGTAATTAGTTATCCTAATTTAGTTCAAGACTTGCACTCCCTAGGATTACTAACCACGCAATAGCATAAACAAAATAATTAAAGCAATATGGGGAAGGGGAAAAAGAAACCAGCGGGGGAAAGGGAGAATGAAGCCAGCGGGTTTGACATAAGTAATAATTAAAATAAAACAGGGTTTTAGGGTTACCGACTATTGAGCTTTAACGACCAACAAACCCTGAAAAGGTGGGAAAAATAGAAACCAACAGGAGTGAGTGCATTATCAGTTCAGAAACCAGGTGTGGTTAACCCTAATCAAAAATATAAAAAAAATACAGAGAAAAAGTGTAAAAGAAACTTAGCTTCAATTGATGAAGGTTGATAGTCGGAGGTCGCCCTGAGCATTGACTCTGATCCTCGGAGAATTGACAGAAAAAGAAAATACAGTGAGTGTATGGAAATTCTTTCATCAATAAGGCAGAGTAAACATTTTAAAAAGAATAAAGGGGAACATAATATTGCATAAGATATAAAAGAATAAAATTAATCGGGACTTAGCTTCGTGAAAGGCGTGGCACGTAATCGGAAGGCATTTGAAAAGTCAACCCTAAAAAAGACACAGAAAAAGCAATATTTTTAGTGTAGGGTTAATTCCCGTAAACCCTGATTCGGGCGTAAATTGCATAAAGTGACAAGTTGATTTAATTAATTATTGGTTTCACAACCTAATTAATTAAATCGAAGAAAGAAAATAAAATCAGGCAACAAAAATATTTTTTATGATTTTTTATGGATTAAAATAAAATATATATGAATTATTGAAAATATATAAATAAAATATCTAATTAAAATAAATAAATATATAAAATAATTTAAATAATATAAATATATTAATTAAAATAAATAAATAAATAAACAAAATAAATGAAAGAAAATAAATGATGAATATAAATAAATAATATAAATAAATAAGTAAAAAGAAAATAAATGATAAATAAAATATATTAATAATATAAATGAAATAAATTAAATATTATTATTATATGTAAAAAAGGGTTTTTAGAAAATATATATATAGTTTTTTTATAAGTAAAAATAAAAACAAATAAATAAAAACAAATATATAAATATATAAATATAAAAGAAATTATGTAATTAAAAATAAAAAAAATTGATAAAAATCTTAGCTTTGATTCAATGCTACGCAGGCTTGAGAGTACATGATGCATCCTCGCTCCTTGATGCGTTGGATCTATTGCCAGCAAGATCTGATGGTTGATGGTACGAGGGAGCATACTAATGCGTGGACCGAGAAGCATGTGATCCGTCTGCACCACTGTACACGCGCGCGCCAAAAGTGTTTTGAAACCGGCCAACCAGACGACGACACGTAGTCGTCTTCTTCACTAAATTTCTGCAAATGTCCTTTTACAGCGCTTCTTTCTTCTACGCTGTAAAAGGCCTTATCTTCTACACCTGTAAAAATAAAAAACGCCCAGAAACTGCATAGAAATTTTTCGCGACCATCCGAACACGATCGTCCAGATGTCACGAGTCCAATGGTACCTGTATTGAGCCTTAATTCTTCCCAAATCAATAAGCCCTAAATCAAAGTTATGAACCCTAAAATTGGGATTTATGGCAAACGTACACGAAAATCTAATTAAAGGTCCAAAATCGATCTACACATCATTACAAACAATAATACGCAAGCAACTTTCAATATGGATGCATGAGGTATTGTAATCGAACAAATTTAGACAGGTGCAGACCGTAGTGAATCGTAAGTGATTCTGAGTGTTTGAAGCCTTGAATTTGTTTGGAAAAGCTTCCTTGATGCTCCTGGAACGTGTTATGATCACCAAAACTACTTGAATCGACCTGCAACCTAGAATTGGTATTTGAGATTTGCTTGAATTTTTGTGCTCGGATTTTAGGGTTCTTGAGACAGATTTTTCGTCCCTTGGCATCTGGATTGTTTGTATATATATAGGAGACTGAATTAGGGTTATAGTTTGGATCAAATCTCAACTAAATCATGAGATTGAGTTTTGAGAAAATTGATTGAAAATATGTTTCTAAATCTTTCCAAATTTGCCAATATGATCCAATATCTTGCCAATCTCTTTTCCACGAATTTGAATCAATTATTTGTGTTAATTGATGATTGGAATTGGTTAGAAATAGAATCAAATCAAATTTCTTACAATTATATGATTTATTTTGATTTTAATCACTTTTAATATGAATAAAAATTTATGATAAATCAAATAATTAAGAAAATTAGTGGCGATTGATTTTTAGGCCTTGGGTAACTTGTGGATCAAGATTGAATCAAAATAACTTGGGCCCATATGCAAAAATATCCCAATTCTTTCAATTTTTGAGGTATGGAAGTGTTCTAGGACTTTTTAGAAACCTTAGAGAGTCCTCTAACCAATATCTTTGGTCTCATGTCAAAATGATTTTCCATGCTCCTTGTGTGTCTTTTTGAAAAAAATGACTTTTGTTGACTTTTGAAAAGGACCTATAATGTTTTAGTCCATATCTCTCAAATGAAGCATTTTTAGACTTGGCATGTGAGAGACAAATTTGTAGAGAATTTAATTTCCTTCAAAATGAGCTTTGGATGGAAAATTTATGATGTTCCATGTAGGAGTTATGGCTGGTCAAAGTTCAGTTGACTTTCTCCTATACAAACTCTAATTTAGAAACTTTTTGATTTGTTGATTTTTGATCTTTCCTTGATGAACCATGATCAATACTTGATCAAATGGTGAATGATACTTCAATATGAGGATCTTGACAAAAAATCAGGAGTTTTGACTTTACTTTGACCACAGTTGACTTTTAGGTCAACCTAGTCGACTGTAGACCTTCTGATAGATAATTTCTCGATGACCCTTCAACATCCAATTGAAAGACTTCCTGCCCTCTTATGGTATGGATAGACCCTTTCGCCCGAAAAGCTAAAAGAACGATTTTTTAAACTTAGGGTAGTTGCTATTAATTGCTTGCTCTAATTCAAAATCTTTTTCCCACTCTTTCCAAATCAAATTCAAAAAGACTACGCTTATTTACAAGCAAAAGTTCTTCTTCGAAAATCCTTTCAAACAATTCAAACATTTCAAACAAAGTGAGCTAAGCAATTAAGAGCCCATGGATAACCATGGATACAAATGGTGCCTTACACCTTCCCTTTGTATAACTTACCCCCCGAACTCAAATTCTTTTTAAAAAGGTCTTTTCCTGTTCTTTTAGCCTTCCTAATTGGATAAAATAAAAGTCGGTGGCGACTCTTGCTTAACCGCGACATTTCGATAAAGTCAGTTCACCGTATTACAGAACTGGCGACTCTGTTGGGGATGCTTTCGAATAAAAGAGGGGTTACCTTAGAGTTTAGGATTCACTTTAATTGTTTGATTTGTCTGCTTTATATTTCAAAGGCTGTTTTGGGTATTTACTTGTGTGAAAGATCCTAACCCGGATCTGAGAACCTTAGGTAAATGGCATGAGACCAAGGAGACTACACAGCGTATACTGATGTGGTTGATATGGTGGCCATCGTTAGTGTGACACATTTGTTTGTCCTGGTGTTCCTTGGGATCCGACTTGAGGAAACACTTGGCTGCTGCGTGGTGTCATTAAGCACTAATTTGCCCCTAGAACCCTAGTTGAACTTGACTTTGGCCTATTAGAAAGTAGCGAGATGGCTGGCTTTGGTTCCGACTGAAGTTGGTTGATACTCGAAGCTACACTCATATGGACTGGACTTTCAGGACCTTCTCGGTTGGTGATTCGGTCGCCGAACTGAGATAAGCGCCTTCGAGAAAGGTCAATGATATGAGCTCCCTAGAACCTGATCTTTATATAGGACAGGTTGAACCAACTAAACTTCAGTGGGGAGGGTACTTACCTATGAACTTCGTGCAAGCCTCTAAACCTAAGGGCACTTGTGTGACTTGTTTGTGTTTGCTACTAACCTTTGTTTCCTTGCAGGTTTTGTTAAAGGACTTGTTTGTCCTTATTACCTTACATTTTTCCTGATGCATTGCACTCGCATAACATCATAACATATCATATTAACTAACCCTTTCAAGGATCTTAGGGATTTAGGGCGTACAATTTCAGGTACTCTTATCAAGGACCGAATTCCTAATCAAGGGGCAAGAGGATTTATTTTCCTCTGGCCACATACCTTCCAATTCAAAGACTCGATACCTATCAAGGGGCAAGAGGCTTTATTTTCCTCTAGCCACATGCTTTCAAATTCAAAAGTACAAGTATCCCGAATCAGAGGCGATGACCCACTCGATATGGTGAGCTTGATTCTCAAAGAAGGCCGCCTAAGGACAAAAGCCAAGATTCTTCAGACGAAGCTGTGACTGATTCAATGTCTAAATGTCGCAAACTAAATTCCTATAGATCCTTAAAAGATTGCATTTGCATTCATAACATCACATAAAACTAACTTTGCCTTTCAGGTCGACCAACTGGTCAGACAAATACCATTGACAAATCAATCCCAATCAGATGAACATTCTGGAAGCTTGATCCCCAGACTTCTGAAACATTCCAATCAGATATACATTCCGGAAGCTCGAACCCCGGACATTCTGAAAGTCCCAATCAGATGAACATTCTGGAAGCATGACCCCCAGACTTCTGAAACATTCCAATCAAATATACAATCCGGAAGCTCGAACCCCGGACATTCTGAAAGTTCCAATCAGATGAACATTCTGAAAGCTTGACCCCCAGACTTCTGAAACATTCTTATCAGATACACATCCCGGAAGCTCGAACCCCGGACATTATGAAAGTTCCAATCAGATGAACATTCTGGAAGCTTGACCCCCAGACTTCTGAAACATTCTTATCAGGTACACATCCCAGAAGCTCGAACCCCGGATACTCTGAATCTCTGCACCAGTTCCACAACAACGACGCAAGCCAGATGCCCCTAAGCGTCAATTCACCAAAATTAATATGTCGTCGGCTCAAGCATTACAACATCTGTTGAAGATCAGATTGATTACTCTGAGGGATGCTCCTAAGAATTCTAACACCTCCACTCCTGGCTATAAACTCAATGCGAGGTGCGCGTACCATTCCAACATTCCTGGACATTACACAAACAATTGCTGGACATTGAGGAATAAGATTCAAGACCTAATCGATAACGGGTAAATCAAATTCAACCCTCCCGAAACTCCTGTGGTGATCACCGCTCCTATGCCTAGTCATGACAAGACTGATGGACGTCTAGACGGACGAACTTTTGGATCATTAGATCTACTTTCATTTGCAAGTTTCTTTTCTGTTTGTTTAAACATTTGATTCATGATAGACATTATCTGTTTTAATAATCATCATCAGTGCATTGCATATGTTTGTCTTGAACAAATCATTTCGTTATCACTCACTTTAAATTGCGTCTTTACTTTGCATATGTTTTATGATACTCAACTCCTGCTAAAGCTGTATACCTTTTGAGGGAGGATGACGAAAACGATACCGCAACCTCATACAGTATGCTTTTGAGCGGACTATGCTGACGATGTACAGGCATTGTTTCAATTCCTAAATAGTGGAGATATAAGGATGTTAATCCCTCGTCAACCCCTTTGAGCCTAAGAAGTAGAAGTTTCTTTCTTGACTAATTAAAACCCTTGATCATAACCTGGGGCAGGGTAGTTCTCAGTTAATTTGGCTGTGCATTATATTTTAAGAGAATCATTCAGTACACCTTTCAACAAAGGTTTCAATCACAAGCGTTCATTCGCACACATCAAAGAAGTGTGGGAGATGTCAATCAAAAGCCAATGATGGTTCATCAATCATTAAGTAAGGCAGTCAATATCTTTCAAAAAAAAATGATGAAAAACATACATACAAAGAAAAGCCTGCTAAGTCAAAAAATCTAAAAGAAGACTTAGGCAAAAATCAAGGCATCCCGGTGACTGTAAGCTCAAAATAGACAGTTCAGGCAAAAGTTAGGGATATCTAAAAAAATGAAAAAAGAGAAGTCAATAAATTCCTGAACAACACAATGTTGTGACTACCAAAAGGAAGAAGTGACTGCCATCTCAAAAGTTCTCTTTGCTTGTGAACCATCATCATTATCAAAGGTGCAAATCCAAAAGTCTCCTGGAAACTGAATGCATAAGTTGAATTAACTGAGCTTAGGATTGAAGATCATCACGAAGAGGGGTGGGTACAATCAAATTTTGAGCCTTTATCCTTTGTTTCTTAAACCGTGAACCGAGCCACGTTACAACCCTTAAAAGTCCTAACTGAAGCATGGTTAGTTCGAAAGCATACTGTCACCAAAAAGGTATCCTGACTCCTTAAGGTTTACCACAAATGATGAGTTGACACTTCTTTTTTTACAAATATCACGTTTTTTACATCTCTTGTTTTAATGTTTTTTCAAAACTCAAGACAAATGTATGCATTGCATCTCATGAATTCATTATTAAACAAATTCTGCTACATAACTTCAAATGTTAGCAACAGAAAGAACCTGCACAGAGTACAACTAATGACTAAAAGTCATCCCGACAGACAATATTACTCCAAGAGGCCAGGTCTCCTACGTATACAAGGGGCATGGCACGCTTCGCCCAATCAATCTGGGGCAATCAAGTCAAGATTCTGAGAATCTCTCAAGGATACCAAAACAATCATGGGCATGCATCCAAGTAGATCTGAAGCTACTTCCCAACCAACATGGGATATTGTCTTTGGCCTATGATTATTAGGGGCATGTCGCCCATAGTGCACGTCACATAAAGTCCTCGCGAGGCGAATCTTGTCAAAGTCTCTACTAGCGGGGCAAATCTATGCAAGTCCAGTTTGACATCTTGATCAATACTCAGCGGTGTGTCCTAATCAAATCCAGGAATGGTAGTTACTATAATACTGGGGGCAATGTTCAAGGCATCCATGCCTTCCCACAGCTCCGATTTCACAAGATCATATCCCCACAGAGTAATCATTAAGAAGATACCTTCAAATACTCTCGACAGAATACATGGCTCCCCAACAGAGATCTACATCTTCAACACTATCGGTTCTCCGACATCCTCCATCCCCAGTCAGGGTACATCAAGTTACTGATCATACCCCAAGCAGAGATCATAAAATCCCCAGTTGTGCGTCTTCAAAACAAGATCAGTTATCAGAGTCATAATGACCTAGAAGTTTATTTTCTCAATCAAGATACTCCAGATAGCACAAATCATAGTCATACGTCATATACATTTTATACAATGCAAAAATTCATACATAACATACAAGTTTCTCATTTATTTTGAGAGACTCGTCGTATAATACATGCATCATTACATTGCATATTTCTAACTTTGTTTTCAGGTTCCGCCTCAACAAGCATTCCTCTCAGATATAATCGAGCTGAAGATTCATTCCGACAAGCCTTTTACATTCCAAAACTTGATCAAAAAACTTAACAAGCAAGCATTCTCTATCAGATATGGTCTAATGTATGACCCGTTCCGGTATTCTCAGTCAGATATGGTCTAATGTATGACTCGTTCTGGCATTATCCTTCAGATATGGTTTAATGAATAACTCGTTCTAACATTCTCTATCAGATATGGTCTAATGTATGACCCGTTCCGGTATTCTCTATCAGATATGGTCTAATGTATGACCCGTTCCGGTATTCTCAGTCAGATATGGTCTAATGTATGACTCGTTCTGGCATTATCCTTCAGATATGGTTTAATGAATAACTCGTTCTGACACCCTCCAACAGATATGATCTAATATTCTCCTTCAGACATGGTTTCATGCATGACTCGTTCTGACGTCCTCTTTCATATATGGTCTAATGTATGACCCGTTATGGTATTCTATTTACAAGATCTAATTCTATCATCACGAACGGTGTAGCCACGAGCAATCTCCAACAAATACTCCTCAATACAAAGGATTCAGTCTAACGTACGAATCATCTTGGGATGCAAACTGACGTACGGTGTATCCCAACAACTATCAACACAGAGGATCCGGTCTAACGTACGACTCATCCTTCAGCCTAACATACGGCTATCCAGACATTCATCAAATGCAAATTGGACCCGGTCTAACGCACGACTCATCCTTCAGCCTAACGCACGGCTTTCAAGACATCTACCGATGCAAGTGGATCCGGTCTAACGCACGACCCATCCTTCAGCCTAACGTACGACTTTTCCAGAAATTTATCAATGCAATCGAACCTGGTCTAACGCACGACTCATCCTTCAGCCTAACGCACGACTTTCCAGACATCTACCGATGCAAAATCCTAAGTATATTCTTCGGATACGGTCTAACGCACGACGTATTCTCAAGTCTATCAAGCGGCATCTCAATCATACATATTTTCCGAACACCTGGATGGAATCTTCAAGCCCATCTCCGACAAAAGTCCCTACTTCAGCTAGGGCAAATTCCTGGGTATTCTAGTGTTCAATCCTCTTCTACCTTCAGATTCCAACAGGCACACATGCCAATCTACATCCTCAGATATAAGAAGATTGAACAGGGGCAGATGTCATATCCCAAAATTTGCCCATCATATTTAATCATATTTCAGTCCACCTGACTTTCAAATACTCAAAGATACACAAGAAGGAAGCATGCAGTCTTTCTCCTAAACAATGACTCAAAGAATTAGGGTTTTGATTTCTATGAAGAAAATGAATGAATCAAAGGCTCCAATGCATTTCATATGGCTTATGATACTTCAAACTATCTCCATGACAAAATTCAGGTTTTAATTCCAAGGACAGATCACTCAATTGCTCAAAAAGTCAACAGTCGGCTGATTTGACCTAAAAGTCAACCGTGGTCAAAGTACAGTCAAAACTCCCGATTTTTTGTCAACATCCTCATTTTGAAGTATCATTCACCATTTGATCAATAATTGATCATGGTTCATCAAGAAAAGATCAGAAATCAATAAAACCTAAAGTTGCTAAATTAGGGTTTCTAAGTAAAAGTCAACTGAAAGTTGACCAGCCATATCTCTCTCATACTTTCTCAGAAATTCCTCAACCAAAGCTCATTCTCAAGGAAATTGGATTCTCTACGACTTTGATGTTGGCCCCAAGGTAAAGAAATGCCTCCGCATAGGAGATATGAGCCAATACATTATAGGTCCTTCTAGAAGACCGCAAAAAGCTGTTTTCTTCCAGGAGCCATATATTCAAGATAAAATCTTCATATGCAAAAATATTTTCAAAGTGGCTTGTAAAGGACATCTTGGGCTTTCCAAAAAGTCCTAGAACATGTTTATATGATAGAAAATAAAAGAGATACGCTTGGTACAAGTTGGTCAATTTTTGAGAAATGCTTGAAACCATAATTGACAATTTGCATACTTTTGAGTAATGGGCTTTTAAATTTGAACTTCCCACGTGGATACAAGTTTATAAGAGGCCCATAAATCAATTTTCTTTTTATTTTATGATTTTGTTTCTTTTAGTTTGATTTTATTCATTTAAAATCAAATTAAATCTAAATAAAATTATAATTAAAGGAACAAATATGTTATGAATCAATTCCCATTCATTTATTCAGCTCCAAACCCAATCAAAGGGATTCAAATTCGTGCTAGCATTATCATGGAGAGATATTGGCCAAAAAAAGAAAGAAATACATGATTTTTTCAATCAAATTTTGCTTCTCCAAGTACCAAGCATCCAAGCCCATGAATAAACCCTAAAATCCTCTCATATATATTCTTCAACACTGCAGCCATTAGGGGACGAAGATTAAGCAAGAGTGCTAGGGTTTCAAAGTTCAAAAGATATACATAACTTTGCAAGTTTTCATTCTCCTATTTTGCATTCACCATCAATCCAAACGAGCGATTCTATTCTCCTCCTGAGATGCCAAGGAGTAGATCTGGTTCATTGGACGTGTGTCAGAACGCCCAGGATAAGTACACCATAACCATCATTATCGTCCATGTTAATTTTTCCATATTTTGATGTTTACTGCGTTTTGATGCGAACTAATAATATCAATGTGTTCCTGAGACGAATTAATGCAGGTCCATCGTATTAGACTCGACCTTTAAGCTGTGAGTCACCATCCGCCATGGCTAGGGCTTGAAGAAATAAGGTCTTCGTTTTGCTAGATACAGACCACTATAGCGAAAACCGTGACCATCATCGAGGTCGCAGGGGTGCGTTTAGGGGGTCTGGGTCCCTTTTATTGTCGTTCTCACCTTCGTTTTGCAGGTTTTAATCTTGCAATGATTAGCTACGAAAATTGCAGCAGAACCCGTAGCAATTCTCAAGCGAAATCGTAGCAGAACGGGGCAAGTTTAATGAAGGTGATGATGAATAGTAATGTGGAACGGTTGACTACGCGTGAGCATCTCTTATTGGCTAGTCAACCACCCACGAGTCTCTCTCCATCTGCAATTGGTTCATCCAAGAACTCTGGGGCCCACGCTTGACTCTTTTGGAAATTCAAACTAAAGTTTTTTTTTATTTGTTAATTTTTTGTGATATTATGAACAGCGAATGAATATGGCAGAGATGGCAAGGCAATGGTTTGGCATCCCTAGGGTCACGAGTTCAATCCCTGGGTGAGACTTATACTTGTTTTTTTTTCAATTCTTTTGTTTCTACCAGATCCAACACGCCTCAGCACCAGGCACGCACCATGCTCTCTCACCTGCCAACCATTAGATGAGCAGATCTTCAGATCCAAGGGCCCTGGATCGCGCCTCCACCATGGACTCTCATGGACGCCCCACACCTGATCCGAAGCTAAGTGTCTTTTAAATTTAATTTTTATTTTATTTGTAGACCCCTTATTTTATGCTTTTTTTATTTATTATTATTTTAAAAAATTAGTTTTCAAAACATGTTATTTATTAATTAAATAAATATTTTCACCATTACTTCTTTTAATCAAAGACCCGATTTTTTCTTATTACATTAAAAACAATCGTTTTTTTTTGTTTTTTTTACTAATGATTATTTTAGGCTAATAATTTAATTTTTTTTATGTTTAAAACCTTGTTTTTTATTTTAATTATTTCTTTCCATCATGATCACTAATCAAGGCTATTGGTAGGTGTTATCCACTAACGCATTTTTTTAAGCCTTATAAACCCTTTAGGTCACAATAAGTTTTCTTTTTAGGGTTCATAGATCTTTAATCAATTAAGGTTTGTAGATCATTCATACACTAAAAACCTCTTCTCTTCTTGGCGCAAATTTTCAGGGTTATTTCAAGTTCTTCAGCCACGCGCTTCGCCCGACCAAAAGCTAAGTCTTCTAATTTTTTATATATTTATTTTTATTTTTAATTACATAATTCCTCTTTTATTTATTACCAATGCCTTGTATTTTCCACAAAAAGTTCTCTACCTTTCTCTTCTTCATTTTTCAGGGTTAGCCAAGATCCTCCGACTACGCACCATCAGAGCTAAGTTTCCAATCCTTATTTTATTTTATATAAATATTATTTTACTTTTTGCCTTTTGACCAAAATAGGGTTTGCCTCGAATAGTCAATACACTCACCCTTATTACTTTGATTTTAATTTTTAGGGTCAATCGAAGGTTCAAGGAAGATCAGGACATTCAAGATTTTTTTATTAATTATTGTTCCTTCTTATTCTTTGCCTTTTAATTCCTCATCCCCGCAGGTGTTTAGTGTAATAGCGTAGGATTTTCATTCTGCCTTTATTTTTCTGCTGTGGTTAGTAATCTTAGAGAGTGCAAGCCTTGAACTAAATTAGATCACTAATTACAAGATAACAATATCTGAATTAATCACGTGATTGTGCCACACACACAACTTTAGGGTAATCCCTCTTGTTGCCTGTTGCCTATTAATTGCTGCCTTGTTTCCTTAAATTTTGTTGCCTAAAAATAGTCAAGTCCCTCGATTCCGAGGATACCTGAAGCAATGTTTCCTGCTGCCTTCAAAGTTATTGAAACTCCCTCGAGGTTGCCTCATAAAGAATAATTGTCCCTATTGCTAAGGTATCCTCGCATGATGCCTAAAAAGATTAATGACTATTATATCCTTCCCTTAGACTACCTGCCCTCTTTATGGCAAGGGACAGTCTTGTGGCGAACGATAATTTCTCGATGACCCTTCAACATCCAATTGAAAGACTTCCTGCCCTCTTATGGTATGGATAGACCCTTTCGCCCGAAAAGCTAAAAGAACGATTTTTTAAACTTAGGGTAGTTGCTATTAATTGCTTGCTCTAATTCAAAATCTTTTTCTCACTCTTTCCAAATCAAATTCAAAAAGACTACGCTTATTTACAAGCAAAAGTTCTTCTTCGAAAATCCTTTCAAACAATTCAAACATTTCAAACAAAGTGAGCTAAGCAATTAAGAGCCCATGGATAACCATGGATACAAAGGGTGCCTTACACCTTCCCTTTGTATAACTTACCCCCCGAACTCAAAATCTTTTTAAAAAGGTCTTTTCCTATTCTTTTAGCCTTCCTAATTGGATAAAATAAAAGTCGATGGCGACTCTGTTGGGGATGCTTTCGAATAAAAGAGGGGTTACCTTAGAGTTTAGGATTCACTTTAATTGTTTGATTTGTCTGCTTTATATTTCAAAGGCTGTTTTGGGTATTTACTTGTGTGAAAGATCCTAACCCGGATCTGAGAACCTTAGGTAAATGGCATGAGACCAAGGAGACTGCACAGCGTATACTGATGTGGTTGATATGGTGGCCGTCGTTAGTGTGACACATTTGTTTGTCCTGGTGTTCCTTGGGATCCGACTTGAGGAAACACTTGGCTGCTGCGTGGTGTCATTAAGCACTAATTTGCCCCTAGAACCCTAGTTGAACTTGACCTTGGCCTATTAGAAAGTAGCGAGATGGCTGGCTTTGGTTCCGACTGAAGTTGGTTGATACTCGAAGCTACACTCATATGGACTGGACTTTCAGGACCTTCTCGGTTGGTGATTCGGTCGCCGAACTGAGATAAGCGCCTTCGAGAAAGGTCAATGATATGAGCTCCCTAGAACCCGATCTTTATATAGGACAGGTTGAACCAACTAAACTTCAGTGGGGAGGGTACTTACCTATGAACTTCGTGCAAGACTCTAAACCTAAGGGCACTTGTGTGACTTGTTTGTGTTTGCTACTAACCTTTGTTTCCTTGCAGGTTTTGTTAAAGGACTTGTTTGTCCTTATTACCTTACGTTTTGCCTGATGCATTGCACTCGCATAAAATCATAACATCATAACATCATAACATATCATATTAACTAACCCTTTCAAGGATCTTAGGGATTTAGGGCGCACAATTTCAGGTACTCTTATCAAGGACCGAATTCCTAATCAAGGGGCAAGAGGATTTATTTTCCTCTGGCCACATACCTTCCAATTCAAAGACTCGATACCTATCAAGGGGCAAGAGGCTTTATTTTCCTCTAGCCACATGCTTTCAAATTCAAAAGTACAAGTATCCCGAATCAGAGGCGATGACCCACTCGATATGGTGAGCTTGATTCTCAAAGAAGGCCGCCTAAGGACAAAAGCCAAGATTCTTCAGACGAAGCTGTGACTGATTCAATGTCTAAATGTAGCAAACTAAATTCCTATAGATCCTTAAAAGATTGCATTTGCATTCATAACATCACATAAAACTAACTTTGCCTTTCAGGTCGACCAACTGGTCAGACAAATACCATCGACAAATCAATCCCAATCAGATGAACATTCTGGAAGCTTGACCCCCAGACTTCTGAAACATTCCAATCAGATATACATTCCGGAAGCTCGAACCCCGGACATTCTGAAAGTCCCAATCAGATGAACATTCTGGAAGCTTGACCCCCAGACTTCTGAAACATTCCAATCAGATATACATTCCGGAAGCTCGAACCCCGGACATTCTGAAAGTTCCAATCAGATGAACATTCTGGAAGCTTGACCCCCAGACTTCTGAAACATTCCAATCAGATATACATTCCCAAAGCTCGAACCCCGGACATTCTGAAAGTTCCAATCAGATGAACATTCTGGAAGCATGACCCCCAGACTTCTGAAACATTCTT
Organism: Vicia villosa; assembly: GCF_029867415.1. Classification (NCBI taxonomy): domain Eukaryota; kingdom Viridiplantae; phylum Streptophyta; class Magnoliopsida; order Fabales; family Fabaceae; genus Vicia; species Vicia villosa. The sequence goes on from NC_081182.1 coordinate 158,987,267, forward strand.
ATCAGATACACATCCCGGAAGCTCGAACCCTGGACATTCTGAAAGTTCCAATCAGATGAACATTCTAGAAGCTTGACCCCCAGACTTCTGAAACATTCTTATCAGATACACATCCCAGAAGCTGGAACCCCGGATACTCTGAATCTCTGCACCAGTTCCACAACAACGACGCAAGCCAGATGCCCCTAAGCGTCAATTCACCAAAATCAATATGTCGTCGGCTCAAGCATTACAACATCTGTTGAAGATCAGATTGATTAATCCGAGGGATGCTCCTAAGAATTCTAACACCTCCACTCCTGGCTATAAACTCAATGCGAGGTGCGCGTATCATTCCAACATTCCTGGACATTACACAAACAATTGCTAGACATTGAGGAATAAGATTCAAGACCTAATCGATAACGGGTAAATCAAATTCAACCCTCCAGAAACTCCTGTGGTGATCACCGCTCCTATGCCTAGTCATGACAAGACTGATGGACGTCTAGACGGACGAACTTTTGGATCATTAGATCTACTTTCATTTGCAAGTTTCTTTTCTATTTGTTTAAACATTTGATTCATGATAGACATTATCTATTTTAATAATCATCATCAGTGCATTGCATATGTTTGTCTTGAACAAATCATTTCGTTATCACTCACTTTAAATTGCGTCTTTACTTTGCATATGTTTTATGATACTCAACTCCTGCTAAAGTTGTATACCTTTTGAGGGAGGATGACGAAAACGATACCGCAACCTCATACAGTATGCTTTTGAGCGGACTATGCTGACGATGTACAGGCATTGTTTCAATTCCTAAATAGTGGAGATATAAGGATGTTAATCCCTCGTCAACCCCTTTGAGCCTAAGAAGTAGAAGTTTATTGATTGTACTGATTAAAACCCTTGATCATAACCTGGGGCAGGGTAGTTCTCAGTTAATTTGGCTGTGCATTCTATTTTAAGAGAATCATTCAGTACACCTTTCAACAAAGGTTTCAATCACAAGCGTTCATCCGCACACATCAAAGAAGTGTTGGAGATGTCAATCAAAAGCCAATGATTGTTCATCAATCATTAAGTAAGGCAGTCAATATCTTTCAAAAAAAATGATGAAAAACATACATACAAAGAAAAGCCTGCTAAGTCAAAAAATCAAAAAGAAGACTTAGGCAAAAATCAAGGCATCCCGCTGACTGTAAGCTCAAAATAGACAGTTCAGGCAAAAGTTAGGGATATAAAAAAAAATGAAAAAAGAGAAGTCAATAAATTCCCGAACAACACAATGTTGTGACTACCAAAAGGAAGAAGTGGCTGCCATCTCAAAAGTTCTCTTTGCTTGTGAACCATCATCATTATCAAAGGTGCAAATCCAAAAGTCTCCTGGAAACTGAATTCATAAGTTGAATTAACTGAGCTTAGGATTGAAGATCATCACGAAGAGGGGTGGGTACAATCAAATTTTCAGCCTTTATCCTTTGTTTCTTAAACCGTGAACCGAGCCACGTTACAACCCTTAAAAGTCCTAACAGAAGCATGGTTAGTTCGAAAGCATACTGTCACCAAAAAGGTATCCTGACTCCTTAAGGTTTACCACAAATGCTGAGTTGACACTTCTTTTTTTACAAATATCACGTTTTTTACATCTCCTGTTTTAATGTTTTTTCAAAACTCAAGACAAATGTATGCATTGCATCTCATGAATTCATTATTAAACAAATTCTGCTACATAACTTCAAATGTTAGCAACAGAAAGAACCTGCACAGGGTACAACTAATGACTAAAAGTCATCCCGACAGACAATATTACTCCAAGAGGCCAGGTCTCCTACGTATACAAGGGGCATGGCACGCTTCGCCCAATCAGTCTGGGGAAATCAAGTCAAGATTCTGAGAATCTCTCTAGGATGCCAAAACAATCAGGGGCATGCATCCAAGTAGATCTGAAGCAACTTCCCAACCAACATGGGATATTGTCTTTGGCCTATGATTATTAGGGGCATGTCGCCCATAGTGCACGTCTCATAAAGTACTCGCGAGGCGAATCTTGTCAAAGTCTCTACTAGCGGGGCAAATCTATGCAAGTCCAGTTTGACATCTTGATCAATACTCAGCGGTGTGTCCTAATCAAATCCAGGAATGGTAGTTACTATAATACTGGGGGCAATGTTCAAGGCATCCATGCCTTCCCACAGCTCCGATTTCACAAGATCATATCCCCACAGAGTAATCATTAAGAAGATACCTTCAAATACTCTCGACAGAATACATGGCTCCCCAACAGAGATCTACATCTTCAACACTATCGGTTCTCCGACATCCTCCATCCCCAGTCAGGGTACATCAAGCTACTGATCATACCCCAAGCAGAGATCATAAAATCCCCAGCTGTGCGTCTTCAAAACAAGATCAGTTATCAGAGTCATAATGACCTAGAAGTTTATTTTCTCAGTCAAGATACTCCAGATAGCACAAATAATAGTCATACATCATATACATTTTATACAATGCAAAAATTCATACATAACATACAAGTTTCTCATTTATTTTGAGAGACTCGTCGTATAATACATGCATCATGACATTGCATATTTCTAACTTTGTTTCCAGGTTCCGCCTCGACAAGCATTCCTCTCAGATATAATCGAGCTGAATATTCATTCTGACAAGCCTTTTACATTCCAAAACTTGATCAAAAAACTTAACAAGCAAGCATTCTCTATCAGATATGGTCTAATATATGACCCGTTCCGGTATTCTCTATCAGATACGGTCTAATGTATGACCCGTTCCGGTATTCTCAGTCAGATATGGTCTAATGTATGACTCGTTCTGGCATTATCCTTCAGATATGGTTTAATGAATAACTCGTTCTGACACCCTCCAACAGATATGATCTAATATTCTCCTTCAGACATGGTTTCATGCATGACTCGTTCTGACGTCCTCTATCATATATGGTCTAATGTATGACCCGTTATGGTATTCTATTTACAAGATCTAATTCTATCATCACGAACGGTGTAGACACGAGCAATCTCCAACAAATACTCCTCAATACAAAGGATTCAGTCTAACGTACGACTCATCTTGGGATGCAAACTGACGTACGGTGTATCCCAACAACTATCAACACAGAGGATCCGGTCTAACGTACGACTCATCCTTCAGCCTAACATACGGCTTTCCAGACATTCATCAAATGAAAATTGGATCCGGTCTAACGCACGACTCATCCTTCAGCCTAACGCACGGCTTTCAAGACATCTACCGATGCAAGTGGATCCGGTCTAACGCACGACCCATCCTTCAGCCTAACGTACGGCTTTTCCAGACATTTATCAATGCAATCGAACCTTGTCTAACGCACGACTCATCCTTCAGCCTAACGCACGACTTTCCAGACATCTACCGATGCAAAATCCTAAGTATATTCTTCGGATACGGTCTAACGCACGACGTATTCTCAAGTCTATCAAGCGGCATCTCAATCATACATATTTTCCGAACACCTGGATGGAATCTTCAAGCCCATCTCCGACAAAAGTCCCTACTTCAGCTTGGGCAAATTCCTGGGTATTCTAGTGTTCAATCCTCTTCTACCTTCAGATTCCAACAGGCACACATGCCAATCTACATCCTCAGATATAAGAAGATTGAACAGAGGCAGCTGTCATATCCCAAAAATTTCCCATCATATTTAATCATATTTCAGTCCACCTGACTTTCAAATACTCAAAGATACACAAGAAGGAAGCATGCAGTCTTTCTCCTAAACGATGACTCAAAGAATTAGGGTTTTGATTTCTATGAAGAAAATGAATGAATCAAAGGCTCCAATGCATTTCATATGGCTTATGATACTTCAAACTATCTCCATGATAAAATTCAGGTTTTAATTCCAAGGACTGATCACTCAATTGCTCAGAAAGTCAACAGTCGGCTGATTTGACCTAAAAGTCAACCGTGGTCAAAGTACAGTCAAAACTCCCGATTTTTTGTCAACATCCTCATTTTGAAGTATCATTCACCATTTGATCAATAATTGATCATGGTTCATCAAGAAAAGATCAGAAATCAATAAAACCTAAAGTTGCTAAATTAGGGTTTCTAAGTAAAAGTCAACTGAACTTTGACCAGCCATATCTCTCTCATACTTTCTCAGAAATTCCTCAACCAAAGCTCATTCTCAAGGAAATTGGATTCTCTACGACTTTGATGTTGGCCCCAAGGTAAAGAAATGCCTCCGCATAGGAGATATGAGCCAATACATTACAGGTCCTTCTAGAAGACCGCAAAAAGCTGTTTTCTTCCAGGAGCCATATCTTCAAGATAAAATCTTCATATGCAAAAATGTTTTCAAAGTGGCTTGTAAAGGACATCTTGGGCTTTCCAAAAAGTCCTAGAACATGTTTATATGATAAAAAATGAAAGAGATACGCTTGGTACAAGTTGGTCAATTTTTGAGAAATGCTTGAAACCATAATTGACAATTTGCATACTTTTGAGTATTGGGCTTTTAAAATTGAACTTCCCACGTGGATACAAGTTTATAAGAGGCCCATAAATCAATTTTATTTTTATTTTATGATTTTGTTTCTTTTAGTTTGATTTTATTCATTTAAAATCAAATTAAATCTAAATAAAATTATAATTAAAGGAACAAATATGTTATGAATCAATTCCCATTCATTTATTCAGCTCCAAACCCAATCAAAGGGATTCAAATTCGTGCTAGCATAATCATGGAGAGATATTGGCCAAAAAAAGAAAGAAATACATGATTTTTTCAATCAAATTTTGCTTCTCCAAGTACCAAGCATCCATGCCCATGAATAAACCCTAAAATCCTCTCATATATATTCTTCAACACTGCAGCCATTAGGGGACGAAAATTAAGCAAGAGTGCTAGGGTTTCAAAGTTCAAAAGATATACATAACTTTGCAAGTTTTCATTCTCCTATTTTGCATTCACCATCAATCCAAACGAGCAATTCTATTCTCCTCCTGAGATGCCAAGGAGTAGATCTGGTTCATTGTACGTGTGTCAGAACGCCCAGGATAAGTACACCATAACCATCATTATCGTCCATGTTAATTTTTCCATATTTTGATGTTTACTGCGTTTTGATGCGAACTAATAATATCAATGTGTTCCTGAGACGAATTAATGCAGGTCCATCGTATTAGACTCGACCATTAAGCTGTGAGTCACCATCCGCCATGGCTAGGGCTTGAAGTAATAAGGTCTTCGTTTTGCTAGATACATACCACTATAGCCAAAACCGTGACCATCATCGAGGTCGCAGGGGTGCGTTTAGGGGGTCTGGGTCCCTCTCATTGTCGTTCTCACCTTCGTTTTGCAGGTTTTAATCTTGCAATGATTAGCTACGAAAATTGCAGCAGAACCCGTAGCAATTCTCAAGCGAAATCGTAGCAGAACGGGGCAAGTTTAGTGAAGGTGATGATGAATAGTAATGTGGAACGGTTGACTACGCGTGAGCATCTCTTATAGGCCAGTCAACCACCCACGAGTCTCTCTCCCTCTACAATTGGTTCATCCAAGAACTCTGGGGCCCACGCTTGACTCTTTTGGAAATTCAAACTAAAGTTTTATTTATTTATTTGTTAATTGTTTGTGATATTATGAACAGCGAATGAATATGGCAGAGATGGCAAGGCAATGGTTTGGCATCCCTAGGGTCACGAGTTCAATCCCTGGGTGAGACTTATACTTGTTTTTTTTTCAATTCTTTTGTTTCTACCAGATCCAACACGCCTCAGCACCAGGCACGCACCATGCTCTCTCACCTGCCAACCATTAGATGAGCAGATCTTCAGATCCAAGGGCCCTGGATCGCGCCTCCACCATGGACTCTCATGGACGCCCCACACCTGATCCGAAGCTAAGTGTCTTTTAAATTTAATTTTTATTTTATTTGTAGACACCTTATTTTATGCTTTTTTATTTATTTATTATTATTTTAAAAAATTAGTTTTCAAAACATGTTATTTATTAATTAAATAAATATTATCACCATTACTTCTTTTAATCAAAGATCCGATTTTTTCTTATTACATTAAAAACAATCGTTTTTTTTTGTTTTTTTTACTAATGATTATTTTAGGCTAATAATTTAATTTTTTTTTATGTTTAAAACCTTGTTTTTTATTTTAATTATTTCTTTCCATCATGATCACTAATCACTGCTATTGGTAGGTGTTATCCACTAACGCATTTTTTTAAGCCTTATAAACCCTTTAGGTCACAATAAGTTTTATTTTTAGGGTTCATAGATCTTTAATCAATTAAGGTTTGTAGATCATTCATACACCAAAAACCTCTTCTCTTCTTGGCGCAAATTTTCAGGGTTATTTCAAGTTCTTCAGCCACGCGCTTCGCCCGACCAAAAGCTAAGTCTTCTAATTTTTTATATATTTATTTTTATTTTTAATTACATAATTCCTCTTTTATTTATTACCACTGCCTTGTATTTTCCACAAAAAGTTCTCTACCTTTCTCTTCTTCATTTTTCAGGGTTAGCCAAGATCCTCCGACTACGCACCATCAGAGCTAAGTTTCCAATCCTTATTTTATTTTATATAAATATTATTTTACTTTTTGCCTTTTGACCAAAATAGGGTTTGCCTCGAATAGTCAATACATTCACCCCTATTATTTTCATTTTAATTTTTAGGGTCAATCGAAGGTTCAAGGAAGATCAGGACATTCAAGATTTTTTTATTAATTATTGTTCCTTCTTATTCTTTGCCTTTTAATTCCTCATCCCCGCATGTGTTTATTGTAATAGCGTAGGATTTTCATTCTGCCTTTATTTTTCTGCTGTGGTTAGTAATCTTAGGGAGTGCAAGCCTTGAACTAAATTAGATCACTAATTACAAGATAACAATATCTGAATTAATCACGTGATTGTGCCACACACACACCTTTAGGGTAATCCCTCTTGTTGCTTGCTGCCTATTAATTGCTGCCTTGTTGCCTTAAATTTTGTTGCCTAAAAATAGTCAAGTCCCTCGATTCCGAGGATACCTGAAGCAATGTTGCCTGCCGCCTTCAAAGTTATTGAAACTCCCTCGAGGTTGCCTCATAAAGAATAATTGTCCCTATTGCTAAGGTATCCTCGCATGATGCCTAAAAAGATTAATGACTATTATATCCTTCCCTTAGACTACCTGCCCTCTTTATGGCAAGGGACAGTCTTGTGGCGAACGATAATTTCTCGATGACCCTTCAACATCCAATTGAAAGACTTCCTGCCCTCTTATGGTATGGATAGACCCTTTCGCCCGAAAAGCTAAAAGAACGATTTTTTAAACTTAGGGTAGTTGCTATTAATTGCTTGCTCTAATTCAAAATCTTTTTCCCACTCTTTCCAAATCAAATTCAAAAAGACTACGCTTATTTACAAGCAAAAGTTCTTCTTCGAAAATCCTTTCAAACAATTCAAACATTTCAAACAAAGTGAGCTAAGCAATTAAGAGCCCATGGATAACCATGGATACAAATGGTGCCTTACACCTTCCCTTTGTATAACTTACCCCCCGAACTCAAATTCTTTTTAAAAAGGTCTTTTCCTGTTCTTTTAGCCTTCCTAATTGGATAAAATAAAAGTCGGTGGCGACTCTTGCTTAACCGCGACATTTCGATAAAGTCAGTTCACCGTATTACAGAACCTGCGACTCTGTTGGGGATGCTTTCGAATAAAAGAGGGGTTACCTTAGAGTTTAGGATTCACTTTAATTGTTTGATTTGTCTGCTTTATATTTCAAAGGCTGTTTTGGGTATTTACTTGTGTGAAAGATCCTAACCCGGATCTGAGAACCTTAGGTAAATGGCATGAGACCAAGGAGACTGCACAGCGTATACTGATGTGGTTGATATGGTGGCCATCATTAGTGTGACACATTTGTTTGTCCTGGTGTTCCTTGGGATCCGACTTGAGGAAACACTTGGCTGCTGCGTGGTGTCATTAAGCACTAATTTGCCCCTAGAACCCTAGTTGAACTTGACTTTGGCCTATTAGAAAGTAGCGAGATGGCTGGATTTGGTTCCGACTGAAGTTGGTTGATACTCGAAGCTACACTCATATGGACTGGACTTTCAGGACCTTCTCGGTTGGTGATTCGGTCGCCGAACTGAGATAAGCGCCTTCGAGAAAGGTCAATGATATGAGCTCCCTAGAACCCGATCTTTATATAGGACAGGTTGAACCAACTAAACTTCAGTGGGGAGGGTACTTACCTATGAACTTCGTGCAAGCCTCTAAACCTAAGGGCACTTGTGTGACTTGTTTGTATTTTCTACTAACCTTTGTTTCCTTGCAGGTTTTGTTAAAGGACTTGTTTGTCCTTATTACCTTACGTTTTGCCTGATGCATTGCACTCGCATAAAATCATAACATCATAACATCATAACATATCATATTAACTAACCCTTTCAAGGATCTTAGGGATTTTGGGCGAACAATTTCAGGTACTCTTATCAAGGACCGAATTCCTAATCAAGGGGCAAGAGGATTTATTTTCCTCTGGCCACATACCTTCCAATTCAAAGACTCGATACCTATCAAGGGGCAAGAGGCTTTATTTTCCTCTAGCCACATGCTTTCAAATTCAAAAGTACAAGTATCCCGAATCAGAGGCGATGACCCACTCGATATGGTGAGCTTGATTCTCAAAGAAGGACGCCTAAGGACAAAAGCCAAGATTCTTCAGACAAAGCTGTGACTGATTCAATGTCTAAATGTCGCAAACTAAATTACTATAGATCCTTAAAAGATTGCATTTGTATTCATAACATCACATAAAACTAACTTTGCCTTTCAGGTCGACCAACTGGTCAGAAAAATACCATCGACAAATCAATCCCAATCAGATGAACATTCTGGAAGCTTGACCCCCAGACTTCTGAAACATTCCAATCAGATATACATTCCGGAAGCTCGAACCCCGGACATTCTGAAAGTCCCAATCAGATGAACATTCTGGAAGCTTGACCCCCAGACTTCTGAAACATTCCAATCAGATATACATTCCGGAAGCTCGAACCCCGGACATTCTGAAAGTTCCAATCTGATGAACATTCTGGAAGCTTGACCCCCAGACTTCTGAAACATTCCAATCAGATATACATTCCGGAAGCTCGAACCCCGAACATTGTGAAAGTTCCAATCAGATGAACATTCTGGAAGCTTGACCCCCAGACTTCTGAAACATTCTTTTTAGATACACATCCCGGAAGCTCGAACCCCGGACATTCTGAAAGTTCCAATCAGATGAACATTCTGGAAGCTTGACCCCCAGACTTCTGAAACATTCTTATCAGATACACATCCCGGAAGCTCGAACCCCGGATACTCTGAATCTCTGCACCAGTTCCACAACAACGACGCAAGCCAGATGCCCCTAAGCGTCAATTCACCAAAATCAATATGTTGTCGGCTCAAGCATTACAACATCTGTTGAAGATCAGATTGATTACTCCGAGGGATGCTCCTAAGAATTCTAACACCTCCACTCCTGGCTATAAACTCAATGCGAGGTGCGCGTACCATTCCAACATTCCTGGACATTACACAAACAATTGCTAGACATTGAGGAATAAGATTCAAGACCTAATCGATAACGGGTAAATCAAATTCAACCCTCCCGAAACTCCTGTGGTGATCACCGCTCCTATGCCTAGTCATGACAAGACTGATGGACGTCTAGACGGACGAACTTTTGGATCATTAGATCTACTTTCATTTACAAGTTTCTTTTCTGTTTGTTTAAACATTTGATTCATGATAGACATTATCTGTTTTAATAATCATCATTAGTGCATTGCATATGTTTGTCTTGAACAAATCATTTCGTTATCACTCACTTTAAATTGCGTCTTTACTTTGCATATGTTTTATGATACTCAACTCCTGCTAAAGCTGTATACCTTTTGAGGGAGGATGACGAAAACAATACCGCAACCTCATACAGTATGCTTTTGAGCGGACTATGCTGACAATGTACAGGCATTGTTTCAATTCCTAAATAGTGGAGATATAAGGATGTTAATCCCTCGTCAACCCCTTTGAGCCTAAGAAGTAGAAGTTTCTTTCTTGTACTACTTAAAACCCTTGATCATAACCTGGGGCAGGGTAGTTCTCAGTTAATTTGGCTGTGCATTCTATTTTAAGAGAATCATTCAGTACACCTTTCAACAAAGGTTTCAATCACAAGCGTTCATCCGCACACATCAAAGAAGTGTTGGAGATGTCAATCAAAAGCCAATGATGGTTCATCAATCATTAAGTAAGGCAGTCAATATCTTTCAAAAAAAAATGATGAAAAACATACATACAAAGAAAAGCCTGCTAAGTCAAAAAATCAAAAAGAAGACTTAGGCAAAAATCAAGGCATCCCGCTGACTGTAAGCTCAAAATAGACAGTTCAGGCAAAAGTTAGGGATATCAAAAAAAATGAAAAAAGAGAAGTCAATAAATTCCCGAACAACACAATGTTGTGACTACAAAAAGGAAGAAGTGGCTGCCATCTCAAAAGTTCTCTTTGCTTGTGAACCATCATCATTATCAAAGGTGCAAATCCAAAAGTCTCCTGGAAACTGAATTCATAAGTTGAATTAACTGAGCTTAGGATTGAAGATCATCACGAAGAGGGGTGGGTACAATCAAATTTTGAGCCTTTATCCTTTGTTTCTTAAACCGTGAACCGAGCCACGTTACAACCCTTAAAAGTCCTAACTGAAGCATGGTTAGTTAGAAAGCATACTGTCACCAAAAAGGTATCCTGACTCCTTAAGGTTTACCACAAATGCTGAGTTGACACTTCTTTTTTTACAAATATCACGTTTTTTACATCTCTTGTTTTAATGTTTTTTCAAAACTCAAGACAAATGTATGCATTGCATCTCATGAATTCATTATTAAACAAATTCTGCTACATAACTTCAAATGTTAGCAACAGAAAGAACCTGCACGGGGTACAACTAATGACTAAAAGTCATCCCGACAGACAATATTACTCCAAGAGGCCAGGTCTCCTACGTATACAAAGGGCATGGCACGCTTCGCCCAATCAATCTGGGGCAATCAAGTCAAGATTTTGAGAATATCTCAAGGATGCCAAAACAATCAGGGGCATGCATCCAAGTAGATCTGAAGCTACTTCCCAACCAACATGGGATATTGTCTTTGGCCTATGATTATTAGGGGCATGTCGCCCATAGTGCACGTCTCATAAAGTCCTCGCGAGGCGAATCTTGTCAAAGTCTCTACTAGCGGGGCAAATCTATGCAAGTCCAGTTTGACATCTTGATCAATACTCAGCGGTGTGTCCTAATCAAATCCAGGAATGGTAGTTACTATAATACCGGGGGCAATGTTCAAGGCATCCATGCCTTCCTACAGCTCCGATTTCACAAGATCATATCCCCACAGAGTAAACATTAAGAAGATACCTTCAAATACTCTCGACAGAATACATGGCTCCCCAGCAGAGATCTACATCTTCAACACTATCGGTTCTCCGACATCCTCCATCCCCAGTCAGGGTACATCAAGCTACTGATCATACCCCAAGCAGAGATCATAAAATCCCCAGCTGTGCGTCTTCAAAACAAGATCAGTTATCAGAGTCATAATGACCTAGAAGTTTATTTTCTCAATCAAGATACTCCAGATAGCACAAATCATAGTCATACATCATATACATTTTATACAATGCAAAAATTCATACATAACATACAAGTTTCTCATTTATTTTGAGAGACTCGTCGTATAATACATGCATCATGACATTGCATATTTCTAACTTTGTTTTCAGGTTCCGCCTCGACAAGCATTCCTCTCAGATATAATCGAGCTGAAGATTCATTCCGACAAGCCTTTTACATTCCAAAACTTGATCAAAAAACTTAACAAGCAAGCATTCTCTATCAGATATGGTCTAATGTATGACCCGTTCCGGTATTCTCAGTCAGATATGGTCTAATGTATGACTCGTTCTGGCATTATCCTTCAGATATGGTTTAATGAATAACTCGTTCTAACATTCTCTATCAGATATGGTCTAATATATGACCCGTTCCGGTATTCTCTATCAGATATGGTCTAATGTATGACCCGTTCCGGTATTCTCAGTCGGATATGGTCTAATGTATGACTCGTTCTGGCATTATCCTTCAAATATGGTTTAATGAATAACTCGTTCTGACACCCTCCAACATATATGATCTAATATTCTCCTTCAGACATGGTTTCATGCATGACTCGTTCTGACGTCCTCTATCATATATGGTCTAATGTATGACCCGTTATGGTATTCTATTTACAAGATCTAATTCTATCATCACGAACGGTGTAGACACGAGCAATCTCCAACAAATACTCCTCAATACAAAGGATTCAGTCTAACGTACGACTCATCTTGGGATGCAAACTGACGTATGGTGTATCCCAACAACTATCAACACAGAGGATCCGGTCTAACATACGACTCATCCTTCAGCCTAACATACGGCTTTCCAGACATTCATCAAATGCAAATTGGATCCGGTCTAACGCACGACTCATCCTTCAGCCTAACGCACGGCTTTCAAGACATCTACCGATGCAAGTGGATCCGGTCTAACGCACGACCCATCCTTCAGCCTAACGTACGGCTTTTCCAGACATTTATCAATGCAATCGAACCTGGTCTAACGCACGACTCATCCTTCAGCCTAACGCACGACTTCCAGACATCTACCGATGCAAAATTCTAAGTATATTCTTTGGATACGGTCTAACGCACGACGTATTCTCAAGTCTATCAAGCGGCATCTCAATCATACATATTTTCCGAACACCTGGATGGAATCTTCAAGCCCATCTTCGACAAAAGTCCCTACTTCAGCTAGGGCAAATTCCTGGGTATTCTAGTGTTCAATCCTCTTCTACCTTTAGATTCCAACAGGCACACATGCCAATCTACATCCTCAGATATAATAAGATTGAACAGGGGCAGCTGTCATATCCCAAAATTTGCCCATCATATTTAATCATATTTCAGTCCACCTGACTTTCAAATACTCAAAGATACACAAGAAGGAAGCATGCAGTCTTTCTCCTAAACGATGACTCAAAGAATTAGGGTTTTGATTTCTATGAAGAAAATGAATGAATCAAAGGCTCCAATGCATTTCAAATGGCTTATGATACTTCAAACTATCTCCATGACAAAATTCAGGTTTTAATTCCAAGGACTGATCACTCAATTGCTCAGAAAGTCAACAGTCGGCTGATTTGACCTAAAAGTCAACCGTGGTCAAAGTACAGTCAAAACTCCCGATTTTTTGTCAACATCCTCATTTTGAAGTATCATTCACCATTTGATCAATAATTGATCATGGTTCCTCAAGAAAAGATCAGAAATCAATAAAACCTAAAGTTGCTAAATTAGGGTTTCTAAGTAAAAGTCAACTGAACTTTGACCAGCCATATCTCTCTCATACTTTCTCAGAAATTCCTCAACCAAAGCTCATTCTCAAGGAAATTGGATTCTATACGACTTTGATGTTGGCCCCAAGATAAAGAAATGCCTCCGCATAGGAGATATGAGCCAATACATTACAGGTCCTTCTAGAAGACCGCAAAAAGCTGTTTTCTTCCAGGAGCCATATCTTCAAGATAAAATCTTCATATGCAAAAATGTTTTCAAAGTGGCTTGTAAAGGACATCTTGGGCTTTCCAAAAAGTCCTAGAACATGTTTATATGATAAAACTGAAAGAGATACGCTTGGTACAAGTTGGTCAATTTTTGAGAAATGCTTGAAACCATAATTGACAATTTGCATACTTTTGAGTATTGGGCTTTTAAAATTGAACTTCCCCCGTGGATACAAGTTTATAAGAGGCCCATAAATCAATTTTCTTTTTATTTTATGATTTTGTTTCTTTTAGTTTGATTTTATTCATTTAAAATCAAATTAAATCTAAATAAAATTATAATTAAAGGAACAAATATGTTATGAATCAATTCCCATTCATTTATTCAGCTCCAAACCCAATCAAAGGGATTCAAATTCGTGCTAGCATAATCATAGAGAGATATTGGCCAAAAAAAGAAAGAAATACATGATTTTTTCAATCAAATTTTGCTTCTCCAAGTACCAAGCATCCAAGCCCATGAATAAACCCTAAAATCCTCTCATATATATTCTTCAACACTGCAGCCATTAGGGGACGAAAATTAAGCAAGAGTGCTAGGGTTTCAAAGTTCAAAAGATAAACATAACTTTGCAAGTTTTCATTCTCCTATTTTGCATTCACCATCAATCCAAACGAGCGATTCTATTCTCCTCCTGAGATGCCAAGGAGTAGATCTGGTTCATTGGACGTGTGTCAGAACGCCCAGGATAAGTACACCATAACCATCATTATCGTCCATGTTAATTTTTCCATATTTTGATGTTTACTGCGTTTTGATGCGAACTAATAATATCAATGTGTTCCTGAGACGAATTAATGCAGGTCCATCGTATTAGACTCGACCTTTAAGCTGTGAGTCACCATTCACCATGGCTAGGGCTTGAAGAAATAAGGTCTTCGTTTTGCTAGATACAAACCACTATAGCCAAAACCGTGACCATCATCGAGGTCGCAGGGGTGCGTTTAGGGGGTCTGGGTCCCTTTTATTGTCGTTCTCACCTTCGTTTTGCAGGTTTTAATCTTGCAATGATTAGCTACGAAAATTGCAGCAGAACCCGTAGCAATTCTCAAGCGAAATCGTAGCAGAACGGGGCAAGTTTAGTGAAGGTGATGATGAATAGTAATGTGGAACGGTTGACTACGCGTGAGCATCTCTTATTTGCCAGTCAACCACCCACGAGTCTCTCTCCATCTGCAATTGGTTCATCCAAGAACTCTGGGGCCCACGCTTGACTCTTTTGGAAATTCAAACTGAAGTTTTTTTTATTTATTTGTTAATTGTTTGTGATATTATGAACAGCGAATGAATATGGCAGAGATGGCAAGGCAATGGTTTGGCATCCCTAGGGTCACGAGTTCAATCCCTGGGTGAGACTTATACTTGTTTTTTTTTCAATTCTTTTGTTTCTACCAGATCCAACACGCCTCAGCACCAGGCACGCACCATGCTCTCTCACCTGCCAACCATTAGATGAGCAGATCTTCAGATCCAAGGGCCCTGGATCGCGCCTCCACCATGGACTCTCATGGACGCCCCACACCTGATCCGAATCTAAGTGTCTTTTAAATTTAATTTTTATTTTATTTGTAGACCCCTTATTTTATGCTTTTTTTTATTTATTTATTATTATTTTAAAAAATTAGTTTTCAAAACATGTTATTTATTAATTAAATAAATATTTTCACCATTACTTCTTTTAATCAAAGACCCGATTTTTTCTTATTACATTAAAAACAATCGTTTTTTTTTGTTTTTTTTACTAATGATTATTTTAGGCTAATAATTTAAATTTTTTTTTTATGTTTAAAACCTTGTTTTTTATTTTAATTATTTCTTTCCATCATGATCACTAATCACTGCTATTGGTAGGTGTTATCCACTAACGCATTTTTTTAAGCCTTATAAACCCTTTAGGTCACAATAAGTTTTCTTTTTAGGGTTCATAGATCTTTAATCAATTAAGGTTTGTAGATCATTCATACACTAAAAACCTCTTCTCTTCTTGGCGCAAATTTTCAGGGTTATTTCAAGTTCTTCAGCCACGCGCTTCGCCCGACCAAAAGCTAAGTCTTCTAATTTTTTATATATATTTATTTTTATTTTTAATTAGATAATTCCTCTTTTATTTATTACCAATGCCTTGTATTTTCCACAAAAAGTTCTCTACCTTTCTCTTCTTCATTTTTCAGGGTTAGCCAAGATCCTTTGACTACGCACCATCAGAGCTAAGTTTCCAATCCTTATTTTATTTTATATAAATATTATTTTACTTTTTGCCTTTTGACCAAAATAGGGTTTGCCTCGAATAGTCAATACACTCACCCCTATTATTTTCATTTTAATTTTTAGGGTCAATCGAAGGTTCAAGGAAGATCAGGACATTCAAGATTTTTTTATTAATTATTGTTCCTTCTTATTCTTTGCCTTTTAATTCCTCATCCCCGCAGGTGTTTATTGTAATAGCGTAGGATTTTCATTCTGCCTTTATTTTTCTGCTGTGGTTAGTAATCTTAGGGAGTGCAAGCCTTGAACTAAATTAGATCACTAATTACAAGATAACAATATCTGAATTAATCACGTGATTGTGCCACACACACACCTATAGGGTAATCCCTCTTGTTGCCTGTTGCCTATTAATTGCTGCCTTGTTGCCTTAAATTTTGTTGCCTAAAAATAGTCAAGTCCCTCGATTCCGAGGATACTTGAAGCAATGTTGCCTGCCGCCTTCAAAGTTATTGAAACTCCCTCGAGGTTGCCTCATAAAGAATAATTGTTCCTATTGCTAAGGTATCCCCGCATGATGCCTAAAAAGATTAATGACTATTATATCCTTCCCTTAGACTACCTGCCCTCTTTATGGCAAGGGACAGTCTTGTGGCGAACGATAATTTCTCGATGACCCTTCAACATCCAATTGAAAGACTTCCTGCCTTCTTATGGTATGGATAGACCCTTTCGCCCGAAAAGCTAAAAGAACGATTTTTTAAACTTAGGGTAGTTGCTATTAATTGCTTGCTCTAATTCAAAATCTTTTTCCCACTCTTTCCAAATCAAATTCAAAAAGACTACGCTTATTTACAAGCTAAAGTTCTTCTTCGAAAATACTTTCAAAAAATTCAAACACTTCAAACAAAGTGAGCTAAGCAATTAAGAGCCCATGGATAATCATGGATACAAAGGGTGCCTTACACCTTACCTTTGTATAACTTACCCCCCAAACTCAAAATCTTTTTAAAAAGGTCTTTTCCTGTTCTTTTAGCCTTCCTAATTGGATAAAATAAAAGTCGGTGGCGACTCTTGCTTAACCGCGACATTTCGATAAAGTCAGTTCACCGTATTACACATAGCAGGATGATTATCAGCATCTAGATTCTCAGCATCAGCTTCTGATTCTGAAGCAACTTCAGCAAACACAGGAGAAGGGATATAAGCATCTGGATTCTCTAGATCCAGAAGAATTCAGCCAAGTTCTGAGGAGGTGTAGGAGCACCTGGTTCTGATGGGTATTCAACTTCTGGATATACCAAACTTGGTGCTTTAGCAGAGGGATTCTCCCTTAACCAGTTGAATATAGACTGAAAGTCGCCAGTCAGAACATGATAGTGAGGCTTCCACACGACCATAGCAAGAGGATGCACTTCTTCAAGCTCATCATAAAATTCCTTCTCTTCAAGAGATTTCCAGCTCCTGATGGGGTGATAGTACTTACCATCATCTAACTCCAAAAAATAGCCAGAAGGTCCAGATGCATCAGCCAAGCATCTCTTCTGGATGTACAGAAGATCAGTCTGAATATCCTTTTCAAAAATTTTCCATAACTTGCCAGTAGCAACATGATCCATCTTGGAGTCATGAGCAGCTCTCAGAGTGTCCAGCCCTGTTCTGACCTTATACTTTAACAAGTCATAACAAGTATCACAAGAGGGTTCAGGAGGATTGAAGGTGAAACGATAGTCAGGGTAAAAAATACTATAGGGTTTAGATTCTCTTGAGAACAAAGTAGAGGTGATAGAAGAGGTTAAGGAGGATGAAGAATCTGCGGTGGATGTGGTTGAGAATATATTTTCAGAAGGAATTTGGGGGAAGACAACATTTAGTGGTTGAGGGTTTAGAACTGGTGTAGAAGGAAGTGGACGGTTTCTTTTTGTGGTGGTGGAAGAAGATGGAATATTAGAAGGAGGTGGCTTTTTCTGAGGGGGAAGGTCAGAAGAATCTGCATGGTAAATTTTATGAATGAGCTTCTCAAACTGTTCTTCGGTTCTGGGTATTTTGAGAGACTCTGTAGGTTTCTTCTACTTCTTTGCTTGCTTAGCATCAGGTCCTTCTTCTATGACCTTTCTCTTCAGCTTCTTTTCTTTCTTCTTGTCCTTCTTTCTTAACTCATCCAGAGATGGAAGAGTTCTTCCTCGAATCCAAGCAGGATCAACAGAAGTTTGTGCTTTAACACATGACTTCAGACAATGTTTAACAGATTTGTCCAGCTCCTCTTTGAACATGTGAGAGAAACTCACAACATGAGTTCTTCTTGTCAGAATATCTGGAAACACTTTTGAAGGAGTGGTCACCTTTTCAATCAGCTGCATCCTTTTTAGAGACTGAGCATTCAGAATACTCCCTCGGATAACAGTCAGATTCTGAGATGAGCCAGCTGCTCTCAGAACATCTATCAAGCCACTCTCAATCAGAATATCTGAAATCATTCTTCCAAAAGGAATAGTATTCTTCTTGAGTTTGGGATACTTCTGACGTTCTTCATCTCTTGATTCTTCAATATTTGTCTTCAGATGTTGAAAAAGAATGTGTGGTAGATTGACTCTCATGCCTTTTTCAATGCATAATAATATATACTTCTGATCCTGATTGACATAGGTAGCAGAGTTTGATGGTTTTCTATGATAGAGAGATCCTAGAATGATCTCAGCCCATACTCTGTAGGAAGGCTTCAAGTCAGTAGTGTAGGGAGAGGCAACACCAGAAGAAAACAACTCTCGATCAATTTTATCCCAATCAGTTCTTCCATGAAGAGCACCAGTGATTCCATCTATACCATCAAGACTATACAATTTCCTTATCAGATTCTCAGTCACAACAACTTCATGCCCTAGCATAAAGGAGATAATGGCAGTTGAAGTAACTGTAGCATGTGTCAAGAATTCCTTAACCAATAAGGGATAAATTGGTCCAATCAACCTTTCAAAGAAATTTGACCATCCTTGTACTAGCATTGCAGTTTTGGTTTTGAAATCATGTGCCATAAGATTTTCAAAATCCACCATTGTTTCGCAGAGAACCTCCAGTTCATCATAAGGAATCGAACAAGACTTCAAAGGAGGATTTGCAGATTTCTTTTGTTGAACTTGATGTGGCGATGATGCCTTGCGTTGAACATTTGAAGATGAAGCCATGGATACACACTGAGATTAGGGTTTAGTAACTAGGGTTTATGCAAAACGAGAGAGATGAACAAATATAGACAACGAACAAAGAGAGAGAATGGAAAGAGATGAAATGTTATGAGTTTATATAGGCACAAATTTGAAATAAAATGCAATATGTTTCTGAATGAACAAGACTACAGAGATTGAATCAGTTAGCATTTAATGATGAGTGAAGTTAGGGTAAAACGTGATATTTGAAATGATTTGCACAGTTACCTAGGGCGGCGTCTCATCAACTGCACGCATGCTTGTCCAATTTGAGTGAACACGTGTTCATCTTCTGGAATAGCTGGTGACAGCTGTTTTACTTTAAAAGAGATTCTGAATCAACTTAGACATATGAAACGTTTGGAATAACAGAATCAGAATATCTAACTGATCAACATTCAGAACTTCTTATAAGAAAATAAAACTTATCATTTCAAATCCAATCCATATATCAGAACTTCTCATCCTTTCATTCTGGGCATAAATCCATAATGATATTCTTCAGAATGAACTTAAACCTATCTTCATCAAGGGGTTTTGTAAAGATATCAGCCCATTGATGGTCTGTATCAACAAAGTTTAAAGATAGAACACCCTTCTGAACATAGTCCCTAATGAAATGATGTTTAATCTCAATATGTTTAGCTTTGGAATGTAAGATTGGATTCTTAGATAAATAGATAGCAGAAGTATTATCACAGAAGATAGGAATGTTACTCTCATATATCTAGTAATCTTCTAGCCGACTCTTCATCCAGAGCATCTGTGTACTACATCCAGCAGCAGCAACATATTCTGCTTCTGTTGTAGAGAGGGCAATTGTAGCTTACTTCTTGCTGTACCAGGAGATCAGGTGACTTCCAAGAAATTGACAACTTCCAGAAGTACTTTTCCTTTCAAATCTATCTCCAGCGTAATCAGCATCACAAAATCCTACTAAGTTGTATTCTTCAGATCTTATGTAGACTAAACCAACATTAGTAGTACCTTTCAGATACCTCAGAATTCTCTTAACAGCTATTAAGTGAGATTCTCTAGGATCTGATTGGAATCTTGCACATAGACAAACACTGAATAAAATATCAGGTCTAAAAGCAGTAAGATATAGAAGAGATCCAACCATACCTCTGTAGAGCTTATGATCTACCTTCTTAATTACCTCATCCTTACCTAGAACACACGTTGGATGCATAGGAGTTTTTGCTTCTTTGCTTTCTTAAAGATTAAACTTCTTCAGAAGTTCTTTCACATACTTGGTCTGATGAACATAAGTTCCTTCATAAGTTTGATTGATCTGGATCCCAAGGAAGTACTTGAGTTCTCCCATCATGCTCATTTCAAACTCAGCCTGCATAGACTTAGCAAACTCCTTTCCAAGTGTAGCATTAGAGGTTCCAAAGATAATATCATCAACATAAATTTGGCAAATTAAAATATCCTTTTTAAAGGTTTTATAAAAGAGAGTAGTATCCACTTTTCCTCTAGTGAAACCATTATCTAGAAGGAAAGAACTTAATCTTTCATACCAAGCTCTAGAAGCTTGCTTCAGACCATATAATGACTTCTTTAGTTTAAAAACATGTGCTGGAGACTTAGAGTCTTCAAAACCAGGAGGTTGGTGGACATATACTTCCTCATCTATATAACCATTTAAGAAGGCACTCTTAACATCCATCTGATACAGAGTGATGTTATGTTGAGTGGCAAAAGAAATTAATAATCAAATAGATTCTAACCTGGCCACTGGTGCAAAGGTTTCAGTATAGTCAATACCTTCTTGCTGACTATAGCCCTGAGCAACCAGTCTGGCTTTGTTTCTTACAACTTCTCCTTTTTCGCTTAGCTTGTTTCTGAAGACCCACTTAGTTCCAATGATGTTAAATCCTTTTGGTCTTGGAACAAGATCCCAAACATCATTCCTTGTAAACTGATTTAGTTCTTCTTGCATGGCAATTATCCAGTCAGCATCCTCCAGAGCTTGATCAACAGAAGTTAGCTCAATAAGAGATACTAGACCAAATTGACATTCTGCATTGTTCTTAAGGAATGCTCTTGTTCTGATAGGATCTTCTTTCTTCCCAATGATAACATCTTCTGAGTGAGCAGAGTTGAGTCTAAAAGATCTTCTGATAGTTGGCTCTTCAGAAATTATGAGATTCTCTAATGAAGCAGCAACTTGATCTTCTGATACTTTGCTTCTGGGTTCTTCAGAGTCTGAATTAGAGATTTCTATATCTGCAAAATTCTCAAACTGCTTTGGCTTTTCAAGACCAAGCTTATCATCAAATCAGATATTGATTGATTCTTCAACAATCAATGTTTCAGTATTGTATACTCTGTAGCCTTTAGAGCATTCAGAATATAACATATACATCCAAATGGAAGTAAGAGATGTTGGGCTTTCTGTTCTTCCACAATTCATAAGGAGTCTTATTAAGAATAAGTCTTATGGAGATTCTATTATGAATATAACATGCAGTGTTTATTGCTTCTGCCTAGAAATGCTTAGCCATATTGGTTTCATTGATCATGGTTCTGGCCATTTCTTGTAGAGTCCTAAACTTTTGCTCTACAACTCCATTTTGCTGTGGAGTTCTAGGGCAAGAGAAATCATGGGCAATGCCTTTTTCTTTGAAATACATCTCAAAGAATCTATTCTCAAATTCGCCACCATGATCACTTCTGACCTTTATGATTTTACACTCTTTCTCAGATTGAATCTGAGTGCAGAAGTCAAAGAACACTGTATGAGACTCATCCTTGTGTTTCAAGAACTTTACCCACGTCCATTTTCTATAATCATCTATGATGACTAATCCATATTTCTTCCCTCTAACAGATGCTGTTTTGACTGGGCCAAACAGATCAATATGCAGAAGTTTTAGCGGCCTAGAGGAAGAGACAACATTCTTAGACTTGAATGCAGGTTTGGAAAACTTCCCTTTCTGACATGCTTCGCAAAGAGCATCTGATTTATATTTCAGATTAGCGAGTCCTCTGACCAGATTAAGTTTGTTAATCTGAGAAATCTTTCTCAAACTAGCATGACCCAATCTTCTGTGCCAGACCCATTGCTCTTCACTAACATACGTAAGACAAGTTACCTTCTGGTTCTTAAGATCTTGAAGATCAATCTTGTAAATGTTGTTGTTTCTCTTGCCTGTAAATAGGATTGAGCCATCCTTTTGACTAATAGCTTTACAAGACTTTTGATTAAAGATTATGTCATAACCATTGTCACTTAATTGACTTATGGACAATAAGTTATGATTTAATCCATCTACTAGCAGAATATTAGTTATGGAAGGAGAGTTACCAATAATTATGGTTCCAGAGCCAATGATCTTGCCCTTCTGGATCCCTCCAAACTTAACTTCTCCAGCAGATTTAAGCACCAGGTCTTGGAACATAGACCTTTTTCCCATCATGTGTTGCGAGCACCCAGAGTCCAGGTACCATGACATGTTTTCCTTTGTCTTCTTTGCTGCCAAGGATATTTGCAACAGGGATAATCTTTTCCTTAGGTACCCACAATTTCTTGGGTCCTTTCCTTGTTAGTTCTCCTCAAGTTCTAATTGAACTTGGGTTTAGCATGAAAATTAACAGGAGGAACAACATGATATTCCCTATTCTGAGTTACATGATATTTTCTAGTGTGTGTCACACATGTCTTAGTGTGTGTAATGTGGAAACTTTTAGCATGTGATGTGAACCTAATATCATGGGAGTGGCCATACTTGAATTGATCATACAAGGACTTGTATGTGATTTTCATATCATCCACAGATTCAAGTTTGTATGGGGTTTCACCCTCATAGCCTATGTCAACTCTCTTGTTTCCACTAACTGCATATATCATAGAGGCAAGTTGACTTCTTCCAATACCTCTAGATAAAAAATTTCTAAAACTCAAGTCATATTCCTTAAGAATATTGTTCATACATGGAATAGACTTTTCTGAACCAGAAGATGATTCAACATCTTTGGATAATTTTAAAACTTTTTCCTTTAGTTCAGAATTTTCTACATCAAGCTTCTTAGTTTCAGATTCAAATAGCTTCTTCAGCTTTTTGTATTTGATACTAAGTTGAGCCTTGAGTTCCAGAATTTCAGTTAGACTAGAAACTAACTCTTCTCTAGATAGTTCAGAAAATACCTCTTCAGAATCTGAGTCTGATGTAGATTCTGATTCATCATCAACAATGGCCATCAGCGTAATGCTTGCCTGCTCATCTTTAGAGTCTGATTCTGATTTTGATGAATCTGAATCATCCCAAGTTTCCATAAGGCCTTTCTTCTTTTGAAACTTCTTCTCGGGCTTTTCTCTCTGAAGCTTTGGACACTCACTCTTGTAATGTCCTGGCTCCTTGCATTCAAAGCACGTGACCTGCTTTTTGTCAGATCTTCTGAGTCTAGAAGATTCTCCTCTTTCAGGCCTTTTGGAACTTCTGAAGTTCTTGAACTTCGTTTGTTTACTCTTCCAGTGTTGGTTTACCCTTCTGGAGATCATGGACAGTTCATCATCATCATCATCTTCTTCTTCTTCTAATTCTGACTCTTCAGAATCTTCTTCTTCAGCCTGAAAAGCGTTAGTGCATTTTTTATTATTTGATTTTAAAGCAATAGACTTACCTTTCTTCTGAGGTTCATTAGCATCCAGCTCTATTTCATGACTTCTTAGGGCACTGATCAGCTCTTCAAGAGAGACTTCATTCAGATTCTTAGCAATCTTGAATGCAGTCACCATTGGGCCCCATCTTCTGGGCAAGCTTCTGATGATTTTCTTGACATGATCAGCCTTTGTGTATCCCTTGTCAAGCACTCTTAATCCAACAGTCAGAGTCTGGAATCTTGAGAACATTGCTTCAATATTTTCATCTTCCTCCATCTTGAAAGCTTCATACTTCTGGATTAAAGCAAGAGCTTTAGTCTCCTTGACTTGGGAATTCCCTTCATGAGTCATCTTCAAGGATTCAAAGATGTCATGGGCAGTTTCTCTGTTTGATATCTTCTCATATTCAGTATGAGAAATAGCATTCAGCAGAATAGTCCTTGACTTGTGATGATTTTTGAATTGTTTCTTTTGATCATCACTCATTTCTTGTCTTGACATCTTTACCCCACTAGCATTTACAGGATGTCTGTAACCATCCACAAGTAGATCCCATGAGTCACCATCTAGACCAAGAAAGTAACTTTCCAATCTATCTTTCCAGTATTCAAAGTTTTCACCATCAAATACTGGAGGTCTAGAATATCCATTTCCATTTCCATTGTTCTTTTGATCATTAGAAACAGGTGTAGCAGTTGATGCAGCTGTTGATGGATCAACCATATTGACTTAGTGTTTTTCTCTTCCTGAATCATTTTCTCACGGTTAAGTGCTTGCACATAGAACCGTCGCTCTGATGCCAATTGAAGGATAGGAAAACACTTAGAAAGGGGTGGGGGTTTGAATAAGTGTGACTTTAAAAACTCTTAAGATAAAAACAATGAACAAAATTATTTTTATCCTGGTTCGTTGTTAACGAAACTACTCCAATCCACCCCCTTAGAGTGATTTACCTCAACTGAGGATTTAATCCACTAATCAATCTTGATTACAATGGTTTTCCACTTAGATACCCTCTAAGTCTTCTAGAGTATACTGATCACAACTTGATCACTCTAGGAAATCACCACTTAGATAACTTCTAAGTCTTCTAGAGTCTACTGATCTCACTGATCACTCTAGGAACCTTTTACAATCAATGTAACATAAATGTTTACAAGAGTATGAAATGCTTCTTAAAAAGCTATAATCACAACTGTGATATTTCTCTTAAGTTCTAAGCTTAACACTCACTAAATATTACAATAGTTGTGAGCTTGAAGATGAAGTTCGTGAGTTTTGAATTCAGCAGCGTTTCAGTATTTTGCAAGAGTTGTGTTACTGCTTCTGATCAGAACTTCCATATATATAGGCGTTTGAGAAGATGACCGTTGGGTTGCATTTAATGCATTGCGTGAATAGTACAACGCTGCATTTAATGTTTCACACTTTTGTCAACTACCTCGAGCCATGCTTTTGCTGCTTTTACTGACTTTGCCTTTTGTAGCTTCTAACGTTCCTTTTGTCAGTCAGAGATTAGACTTAATAGCTTGTCATCTTGTACTTGCTTCTGATCTCAGATTTGTGAATACAACGTTTGAATAATCATAGTCATTCAGCTTAGTGTAGAGCATTGTCTTGTCTTCAGACTTTGAAGTGCTTGAGCGTGATACCATAAGAACTTCGGTGCTTCTGATTCTGATCTCATGTTCTTCTGATGCTTCATAGACAATGTTCTGATTTTGCTTGACCATCTTCTGATGTCTTGCGGGAGCATGTTCTGATGTTGCAATCTTGAACCTTCTTAGCGCTGAATTGTGCATACTCTTTATGTATTTCCTGAAATGGAAAATGTAAAGGATTAGAGTACCACATTGTCTTATACAAAATTCATATACATTGTTATCATCAAAACAAGAATATTGATCAAAACAAATCTTGTTCTAACATTAATGTCTTAAAGTTCCATGAAAACCAATATAAACAAACCATTTGCATTGCATTTCATGCATCATTATGCATTTTGGTCTTGCTTTCGAGAGTATTCCCAGGGTCTTATTCAGTGCTCTTCATACAGCATCAAGCTGTCTCACCGGTATAACACTCGAGATAACTGCAAAAAAGAAGATGGAAGGTCTTGAACAAGAGAACAGAGAATTACGTGAAGAGGTTGTTACTTTGAAATTTGGGTTGGAGTGTCTTACTGCTCTAGTCGAGACATTGATGGCTGCTCAGAATCAGAATAAGGTTCCTCCTCCTTCCAATGCCCAAGCTCAAGGTCAGCCACAGGGTCATACCATTGTGATTTCTTAGACGGTTGTTACAATAATTCCTGCAAATCCTGCTGCTGGTGCTACTCAACAACGTATGCCTAATGGATATCCCTGGGGTATGCCCGAAGGTTATTTGTCTATTTTGGAAATGACTCGTCCTCTAACTCTTGTCATGGTCACTACACCTCCATTTGTTCATACTGGTCCATTTGTCCCAGAGCCCGTTTATGATGTTGTGTCAAGTGAAGATTTTGGTATTCACGACAGAATGGATGGTTTCCAAGATCAATTTGAAGAATTGCAGAAAGAGATGAAAGCCCTTCGTAGAAAAGAATTGTTTTAAAAGAATGTGCATGATCTCTGTCTTGTTCCCAATGTGAAAGTACCTGCTAAGTTCAAGTTGCTGGAATTTGAGATGTATAAGGGAAACTCCTGTCCTCATGCACATATGGTGATGTAAGTAAGAAATATGTCCACTCACACTAATGATGAGCGTCTATTGATCCATTATTTCCAAGATAGTTTGACTGGAATCGCTTCTAAGTGGTATATGGGCCTTGATAGCACCCATATTCGCACTTTTAATGACGTAGCTGAAGCGTTTGTTAAATAATACAAGTACAATATGGACATGGCTCCTGATCGAGATCAGCTGAGAACTATGATGCAGAAAGAAAAGGAATCCTTTAAGGAATATGCTCATAGATGGCGTGAAGAGAAAGAGATGACTAAGATTTTCCTGAAGACTCTTGGCCCATTTTACTATGAGAGGATGATTGCAAGCGCTCCTGTAGACTTCACTGAAATGGTGGGTATGGGTGTTAGACTTGAAGAAGCTGTAAGAGAAGGTCGTCTGGTTCAGAATGACAATCTGTCCGGTAGTGCAAAGAAGTATGGTTCGTCTTTTCAAAAGAAGAAGGAATTAGATGCTAATGCCGTTTCCCATGGAAGGAATGGTTAATCTAGAAGAGAACTTAGCTATCAACCTCAACAAGTGGCGTTAGTGACTCCCGTTATGAATTCAACTCCTGTGGCTTCTGCTAATCAACAGCCAACAAGAAGCAATCCATATCCTCAGATTAATTTTGATCCCATTCCTATGACCTACACAGAATTGTACCCTGCTTTGATTCGTAAGAATTTGGTTTAGACAAGGTTACCGCCTCCTGTTCCAGAGAAGCTCCCTTGGTGGTACAAAGCTGACGCCACTTGTGTTTTTCATCAGAATGCCCCTGGGAATGACTTAGAGAATTGTTGGCCTCTAAAGAATGAAGTTCAGAGATTGGTCCCTTCTGGTATGCTCTCGTTCCGTGATATTGGTCCTAATGTGCAGAATAATCCTTTGCCTCCTCATGAAGTGTCTGTTGTGAACATGCTGTATGAATGTCTTGGGAAGTATCGGATCTATCGTGTGCAACACATCAGAGGATTGTTGGTAGAGATGCACGCCACTCTATGTGAATATAGTCATTATGAGCATAATCATGCTGCTTGTAGAATTTGTTCAGTCAACTCTAGAGGATGTTATGTTGTAAGAAGAGATTTGCAAGAGATGTTGGATCAAGGGCTCATTGAGATTCTTGGAGACATAGATGAAGATGGTGTCAATTTGATTGAGCCGTATTTTGAAATACCAGAAAGTGTAGAAATTGGTTATTATGGAAAAGCTGCTATAGAACCACTTGTGATATGCTTGCCTGGAGCTGTACCCTATAATTCTGATAGAGCTGTGCCATACAGGTACAATGCTACTATGCTGGAAGGTGGAAAAGAAGTAGAGATTAAGCCTTTATCTTGTGTTGTGAATATAGCAGATGTCAATAGAGTGACAAGAAGTGGGCGAGTCTTCACTCAACCCCAAGCAGTTGTGGATGTCCAGAAGAATCCCACTCAAGTGCCTATGACTACTAGAGATGCGACGAAAGTGAATGATGGGTCGTCTTCAGGAAAAGAGATGGATGAGATTTTAAAGCTTATTAAGATGAGTGATTACAAGATTATGGATCAGTTGCATCATACTCCCTATAAGATATCTATAATGGAATTATTGACAAGTTTTCATGGATCATCATGTGACCGTGGATCACTTTAATGGGGTTGTGAGTAATATTACTGCGTGTAATAATTTGAGCTTCAGTGATGAGGATTTGCCTGAGGAAGGAAGAAATCATAACTTGGCTTTACACATCTTCGTTAGTTGTAAAGAGGATTCGTTTTCTAATGTGTTGATTGATACTGGCTCATCGCTGAATTTTATGTCGAAATCCACTCTCGTTAAGTTGTCTTATGGAGGCACGCTGTCATACCCCAAAATTTGCCCGATCAGATCTACATCTTTTAATTCATCAAAGGTCAAAATTAGGAGTCATGGGGTTTGACATTCCTATTGTCAAACTCGCCCTCTTATAAAATGTCCTGAGAAATTAATGGGGTGAAATTAACAGGAATCTTGGGTCCAAACATTTGGCCCATCTGTCTCAGGTTTGGATCATTTGTTTGGGGTATTTTTTATGAGTTTTTATTCTTCTAACAACTTAATTGGTGTGATGTTTATTATTAATTTATTAGGTTCATTGGCTGTTATCAAAATAATTAGGGGATTATTAATTATTAATTTTGGTATTATTATTAGAATTATTAATTAGTAATATTATTGATAATTGTTAAATGATGGGATAATAGGCCCATTGGGTGTATAAAACCCTAACCTAATACATTAATATAAATAGGTGCTATTTCTAACAATTAAGGGAGGCCAACTTCATTCATCACTAACCCATATACGCTCCCAACTCACTCTCATGTAAAGAACCATATCAATTTTCACAATTAGACATCACTGTACAAACTTTTCACTAACATTCCTAATTATCCCACCCCTTTTACATAAATAAAAAAAAAATCCTTCTGACGTGATTTGTTTCAATAAAAAAGGTCAAAGCCTTTATCACCCCCGTTCCGACGTCGACACTGCTTCTTGCTCGATTCACAACACAACGCCACTCTGTGAGTCCTCCGGTATCAACACCGATCGTTTATCACCGCTTTTTGTTGTTGTTTTGTTTGGCAGGAAACAAGAAGGAAGAAAACAAAGCCCACCATAAGGACCGCTCCGACGAACCCAAATCGCACCGCTCCACTCGCTCAGATCCGACAGCTCCTCATCGGTGAAACCCCCTCCGATTCACCCACCATTTGATTCGACGCAGGCCACGCCCAGTCCACCACCGATAGGATAGGTTTCCGGTCGCTATTGCAGCCTCACCGGAGTGCTTAGATCCATCATCGATTTGCCGTGCTTCCTCTTTCGTTTTTGGTATGTGATTCATGATATGGTTGTGTGATCCTTTTACTTTTTGTCACTGATTATGATTGTGTTTTATCATGAATGAGGATGGTTTTATGTTTACTGTGAAAGGAGTTATTATAAGATGATGAAGTGTGATGAAGTTTGAGTGGTTATGCTTATTATTATAGTATTATGTTTTCTTGTTTGTTTTAATTTAATTTGGTACATCACCGGTCTGGTTTCTATTGGCTTTTGGTCTTTAATAAAGTTTCGTAAAAAGTCGACATGGTAATAACAATAAGATATCAAGTGCCTCTTTTCCATAATGCATTGTTTTTTTATTTAGTTTTGTAACATGGTTTATTTAGAATAATAGTTAGAAATTAGAATTGGAATTTCTAGTCGAAAATAGGTCTGAGCTTTAATTTTCTCATAGTTAGACTCCTTAAAATTCTACTTCACTTCTTTAGTTTTTTCTATTTAATTAGTTAGCTCATCTAAAATTAGCCTTTTATTTTATTTGATTTAATTGTTTAGTTTGGTTATTTAACTTTATCATTCACAAAAATAATAAAATAAAAATAATAAACATTATTTTGCTAAATGGTTTTAACCATCTTATTAGTTATGATGATTAGCATACCTTATCAATTTGTTATTATTTGTAATCGTATTAATCGGTTATGAGAGGTAACAGTATAAAAATACAAATTCATAAAATAATAAAATACGTTAAATCATTATTAGTGATAATCGAATCAATCGATTTGAATTGGTAATGGTGCAAAACCCCAATCTTTTAACTATGGTGATCAAATCTATTGATCATTGCGGTTAATTGTGCCAAATCAGGGTTGTACGCCCGAAACATCTAAAATACACTAAACCACGATACTACAGGATTTTTATCCTGGGCAACTCAAAATGCCCTTTCAAATCAAATTCAAACTCCGATAGGCAATTCGAAGAGCCTCAAAACAATTTCAAAACAACTTCACACAATCTCTATAATCAATTCTAAGGCGTACAATCCTGTGCCCCGAACTACGTTGACTCTGATTCTCCATAAGGAGATACGTAGGCACTTGGCAACAAGGCGAGTTCCCCTTCCCTAAAATCTCAATTTTCCCCTTATTCATTTCCTTACCTATAAACTTCAATAATTTTAGCCACAAACCTTTACCTTAGATTCAAAGCCAATAGGAAAGGGTTGAGGGTGCCTAACACCTTCCCTCGACCTGAATATAGTATCTTACCCTGATCTCTATACTGCGTAGGGTTTCCTATTCGCCCTTCAGAATAGGTGGCGACTCTCTAAGTTATAATTTTTAGGCAGGTTGCTACAGCTGGCGACTCTGCTGGAGATAACTATTTCGGTGAATTACTATGCTCCTAAGGCTTGAAAGGGTTTAGGTTTAGGTTTGTGGCAAACGGTTTAGGTTTTTGGCGAAATTTTTAGGGTTTGGCTAATACGCCAAAAATTAGGGTTTATTTATTTTTGTAAATATCTATTTTTTTTAATTTTTTGTTATTCATTTATTTGTGAATATATATTTTTAAATATTCGCTGCTTTAATATATTGTCTAAACTATAAGCGGCCGGATTTCGAGGTTAGTATAAATAGTTAAATTTTATTTATTTATTTTCCTCTGCGATTTCATTACTGCAATGTAATTAAATATTTATTTAAGTGAATATTCTATTTCTATGGCATCTGTTGGGTATATTATATTGTTGTTAAAACCTAAGTGTGGGAGTTAACTTTGAGACCAAAAGGGGACATGAATCGCCTTACGAGTCTCACTGATAACTCCACTCGGAGTGGGTTAGGTATTCGGAAAGGTCCGAAACGAAGCTTGACTTTGTGGAGGGCTGGACTGGATACTTAGCTGATCTCTCCGGGAACCTACCCCAAAAATTCGAACCTCATGGATAAAATGAGTTGTTCCAAAATCCGAAGAGACGAAAAAGTCTCGGAGGCTACGAACGACCCCATGAGACCTTCTAGAACACTCCCATAAAAAGGTTGGCTCCCTAGAGCCCCCTACGTCGAACCTATGAACCTAGGACTTTCGTGCTCATGTGCTTATTATATGTTTGCAACTTATTTGCTTTGGATATCTATGCGTTTGGATTTTGCAGGTATCCCTACGTGGTCCCTAGCCTGTAGGGACTCTAATTTCTAAAAGACCGTGTCTTCCCCACGGAAGACATCACCATCTATGCATCCCCTAGCCTGTGGGGATTTAATTTTTATATCCTCGTATTCTTACAACTACGCGTCCTTCCCACGAAGGACATTTCCATTAACGCACGTCAATTGGCCTCTCGATGGCCATGCGATTCGGTGATTGTCGTGAACGATCACCCCGTGCTTGCTACTACGTACTCCCTAGCATACAGGGATTTTCTGTTACATCCACGTGTTTCCACAATGACGCGTCCTTCCCCGAAGGACAACTTCACTAGCATGCGTTAGATTGGCCTCTCGATGGCTATGAAATCTAGTGACTGTCCTGAACGGTCACTCCATGCTTATTCCCGCGCACCCTCTAACTTGTAGAGTTTGGGATCTCCATTTACACATCACATCCCTAGCTTGTAGGGATTTCTCTTCGTCCATATCGTCCTTAGATAGGTTGTGTTCCGCATAGAGAACCTTCCCACGAGGGACAAATTCATTGGTACACGTCAATTGGCTTCTCGATGGCCATGAGATTTAGTGACTGTCTTGAACGGTCACTAGCCGCTATCTTCTGCATACTCTCGAATCCAAAGGATTTCCATTGGCGTGTCATAACATTTATCCTGCAAAGATTCCAAGAGGGTCTAATGTCGCCTCTAAGGATATCCCTAGGATTACATGTCACTCGTCTGCATTGCATACACGGAGTTACAATATAAGGAGTCTCTCGCGTACGCGTACATTTGCATTTTCATGCATTCATGCATTTACATTTGCATCTTCGCCCGCATCCATACCAACCATGCTAGCCGGTTTCCCGAAAATCCCAAAAATCAAAGGATCATAGACTACGGAGCAAGGAGAATAAAAGATCTTAGTCTTGCTAAAGGAAAAAAGATGCCTTTCGCCATGCCAGCCGCATGTCCATGCCTTGTCATAACAGGATTATGAATACAATGAAGGTTGTCATCGAGCAAGGATTAGTTCAACAAAGAGTTCCCTCATAGATACACTCAAGATGTATCTAGTTATAAAGGGGTTCATCTTAGAACATATCAAACTTTCGAGGACGCTCTACGATAACCTGGGGGCAAGGATTAGTCCAACTGGGGAAATATCCTGAACAAAGAGGCATAACTACGATGGAGGGAATTCGACATATGTCAGCCCCACACCAAGAAAAAAGGGTCATAGGTGATACTATCCTTAGGAAAAGCAAAAGAGGTTCAGTCAAAGGAAACTCATGAAGTTCCGATACGACGAAAACCCACCGCTAACGATTTATTCCCGCCAGGTTTGACATGTCCAAAGAAAATTCGAGGTTGCCCTCACTTCTACAAGTTTAAGAATCTAAGGAGTGAAACAAGGTCAGTGGATCTACAAAGGAGATTATCCCTAGGATCAATAGGTGTTTACCGTGCTCACAATTTCAACCCTTACGACCGCTAAGTGTTACTCAAGATAAAAGTTGTACCTTCAGATTAGTAATTCTAATGGGACAACCATGCAGGTTTTGGAGTCAATTCATTCACTCACTACCATGACTTTCCAGTCACACACTTCTATTTTTAGGGTTATTAACAAACTTGAGGGAGAATGACGAATACAAAAACTAAGTCCAGCTAAATATATGCTTTCAAGGTAAGACCGAGCCGAGGATGTACAGGCATTGTTTCCATTCCCAAACAGTGGAGATATAAGGATGTTAATCCCTCGTTACCCCCTCGAGCCAGGAGTTGGAGTTTGTTTCTACTTTCCAAATAAACCTTGATTTTAACCAGGGGTAGGGTAGATTTCAATTAATACAATGGTGTATTTTGGTTGTCAAGAGAATCAGTTAATCCAAGCAAGGATTCAAGCAAAGGTTCAAGCATATTTTCTTCCTCGCGTTCATCCAAGATTGAGGGAGCAGTGGAGATGACATTCACAATATCTTCTTCCTCATTACATCATTCAAGATCGAGGAAGTATCAAAGGTGAAGCTTACAAATCAAAATCAACATGGCAGTCACAACATTCAATATCCAAGGATCAAGTACTTCAAAAGGAGCATTCAAAAGAAAAAGGAGAAAAGCGCCCGCTAAGTCAAAATGGAAAATTCCATGAATGAAAACAAAAAAGACGTAGGCAAAATTGGGGCATCCCGATGGGTCAAATTCAAAAGAATTAGCTCATGCAAAAATAAGGGATAAAAACAAAGGCGAAATACAAAGGATAATCTTGTGACTGCTAAACCATCAAAGCTTCACATCAATGCTTGGATCTTTACAACATATGTCATCAAAGTTTGGATCTCTACTAAGGCTTCTGCTCAACATCGAAACTGAAACGATTCTCTTGCAAACAAAGCACATCCATTGGATTAGGCGAATTTTTAGGATCTGGAGAACATCAAGGAGAAAGGGGTGGGATAAATAAAATTTTGAGCCTTATATCCATTGTTTCTTAAAACATGAACCAGGCCAAGTTACAACATTTAAAAGTCCTAATTGAGGCAAGGTTAACTACGAAAGCATATTAAGCAGGAATTTGTTATACTGACTCCTATGTTTGTTAAAACTACTTCTAATCACTATGCTTCTTCAAGCATTCTTTTCAAAACCATCCAGTCCTAATTCATAACGGACTTCGATTTCAAAACTTGCATACGCATTCCATTGGAGCTACTTCTCAAAAAGTACAACACCATCTACGAGTATACACTTAGCATCGAGGAAATCTCGAAATTGGTTTAATCAAAGGTGATCATTTCTAATAAAGACCCTGGAGTCGGGGGAACCACATCTAGGGGGTTCTCCTAAACAGGGGCAAAAATTTCAAGGAGCACAGGGGCATACAATTGAACATCCTATTAACTAGGGGCAGTCTTCCTAAGGTTCAATCGACTTGGGGCACATCTCAAAGCAATCTCAAACAGGGGCATGTCAGACGTGGGAAGAATTCAAATTCAAAGGATAGAACACTATGGATAACCTTCCATGACCTGGAGATCAGGGGCACACCCTTCAATCTAAACATCGAAGCATATGACAAGGCTATTCCCTGGGGCACTTCCTTCATAAGCATCTTTCTCCATGAAAATACTGGGG
The DNA here is from genome assembly GCF_029867415.1 of Vicia villosa. Classification (NCBI taxonomy): domain Eukaryota; kingdom Viridiplantae; phylum Streptophyta; class Magnoliopsida; order Fabales; family Fabaceae; genus Vicia; species Vicia villosa. The sequence continues at coordinate 159,021,817 of NC_081182.1, forward strand.
CAATGGATATCAAATCCGCAAGACACACAACAAAAGGAAAAAGGCGTTCTCGCACTTTACAACATCGAACAAATCTTTCTCCTAACTACGATCTTCCGAGCTCAAACAAAACATGTATTAGGAAATCGCGCTAGCATCACACCCCATCCTAGCAAACAGACCTGTTACTCCAGCGAACTATATACGCTTTGGTTATTAATAACCTACCATTGGAGCATCACACAAATACATACAAATCACGCATTACATACATTGGTTGATACATTACACCGTAACTCTTTATGTGGTCTTCTTTAAGACGAATCTCACGATCCTTTCTAGGAGTTTCCTCAAGCTGTCTTATACAAGACAAATTATCACCATTTCCAAGAACCTCTTTAGGTAGTCCTTTTTCAAGACATTTCTTTTCTAAGTTCTTTTTCAGGCAGTCTTCTTCAGGACATTACCTTTCTAAGCACCTTTTCAGGTAGTCTTTTTAAGACATTTCTTTTTCCAAGTACCTTTTGAGGTAGTCTTCTTCAAGACATTTTTCTTCTAAGCACCTGTTTAGGTAGTCTTCTTCAAGACATTCTTTTTTCTAAGTACCTTTTCAGGTAGTCTTCTTCAAGACATTCTTTTTTCTAAGTACCTTTTCAGGTAGTCTTCTTTAAGACATTCTTTTTTCTATGTACCTTTTCAGGTAGTCTTCTTCAGGACATTCTTTTTCTAAGTACCTTTTGAGGTAGTCTTCTTCAAGACATTCTCTTTCTAAATACCTTTTCAGGTAGTCTTCTTCAAGATGTTACTTTTCTAAGTTCCTTTTCAGGTAGTCTTTTTCAAGACGTTCCCTTCTTTCTAAGTTCCTTTTCAGGTAGTCTTCTTTAAGACATTACTTTTCTAAGCACCTTTTCAGGTAGCCTTCTTCGAGACATTCTTGTCCTAAGCACCTTTTCAGGTAGTCCCTTTCAAAAAAAAAAACAATTCGTCATCCCTCTCAAGAACCTCTTCAGGTAGTCTTCTTTAAGACATCTTTCAACCTTTTCAGGTAGTCGTCTTTAAAGACATTCTTCATTCCTTGCTAAGAACTTTTCAGGCGATCTTCTTTAAGACAAATTTCTATCTACTCTAAGAGCCTTTACAGGTGGTTTTCTCTAAGACAAATTGCTACCATTTCGATAAATCATTTCAGATAGTCTTCTTTAAGACAAACATTCACTTCCATTCCAAAAAGACCTTTTCAGGTAATCTTACAGAAGACATTACTTCGTTCCACTCATTACGTCAACCAAACATACGCATAAGCATAAGCATACATAAACATTACAAAGCCAGCATAAGCATAGTCAGGGTATAAGTGCAAGCATGGAATAAACAAGTTCAATGGGTTTGAGGAGATAAAACCATGGGATTGCATCAGCATTAGCATACATGCATACGCATTAGCATTAGCATATACATATCACAAAAGCCCAATTTTTATTGGTAATCCAAACCAGTTCAAAGTCCAGTTCTCGTCCTGGAAAATCATTAAATCCAGTTCCCGTCTGGTAGTCAGTTCCCGTCTGACTATTACATCAAAATCCAAATCACACTACAAAAGCCTAGTCTCCAACCCTCGTGTTGTGAAAGGTGTATTTTCTCCGACCCTATAGTCGTGAGTCTACAAAACAGGTGAATCTTTTTCATGCAGATAAGTTCGCTAGAACTATAGCAGGCGATCACTCTTATGCAGGTACACTTGTCAGAACCATGGCAAGTAATTCCTTTGGTGCAGGCGAAGTTGTTATGAACATAGCAAATTAGCCTAAAATGGTACAGGTAAATTCTGCGATAACACTCGCAGATAACCACGGTGGTACAGGTAAATTCTGCGATAACGCTCGCAGATAACCCTGTTGGTGCAGGTGAACTTGCTAGAACTATAGCAAGCAATCCTATAGGGGTCCACAAACTGCGAAACTTACTAGAACTATAGTAAGTAGGGGTCCACAAACTGCGAAACTTACTAGAACTATAGTAAGTAGGGATCCACAAACTGCGAAAACTTACCAGAACTATGGTAAGTAGGGGTCCACAAACTACGGAAACTTACTAGAACTATAGTAAGTGGGGGTTCACAAAATGCGGAAGCTTGCTGACCATAGCAAGCCAATTACACAACCAACAGAAGGTCCTCGCTATTCCTTTTCAGGAACCTTTCCAGGAAGTCTTCTTCAAGACGTATTCCATCCTTTCTAGGATCTTTTCCAGGCATACAAGATTTTTCAAACGATTCCTCAACTGGGTTTATCGCGTTAGTCCCCCGGCAGTGATATTCTCCAAAACTTCAACAAACAATCAAAGGTGCTATCTTTCTTTTCAGAATTACTAACATACTTCGATTAACGTAACTAACAATCATGCATCATTTCAACTAACTAACCTCATTCATACATAATGCATATACATGCATCACTCTCATTTATTTTGAGAGGCTCATCGCATCATACATTGCATTGCATAAATTTCAGGTTGCCTTTTTAGGCCGTGCTACAAAAAAAAACACAGTGGTCCCTTTCCAAAGCGTTTGCTCCGCACTCTGAAAAACGGTATTCACCTCGGATGGCATCTGTAAGCCCATCTCCTACGGAACTTCTTCCCATGCAAATTTCAGGACATTTCAGTGTTCAATCATCTTCTACCTTTAGATCACGATAGGCAGACGTGCCTATCCGACTCTTTAGGTTTAAGAAGATTGAACAGGGGCAGCTGTCATACCCCAAAATTTGACCGATCAGATCTACATCTTTTAATTCATCAAAGGTCAAAATTAGGAGTCATGGGGTTTGACATTCCTATTGTCAAACTCGCCCTCTTATAAAATGTCCTGAGAAATAAATGGGGTGAAATTAACAGGAATCTTGGGTCCAAACATTTGGCCCATCTGTCTCAGGTTTGGATCATTTGTTTGGGGTATTTTTTATGAGTTTTTATTCTTCTAACAACTTAATTGGTGTGATGTTTATTATTAATTTATTAGGTTCATTGGCTGTTATCAAAATAATTAGGGGATTATTAATTATTAATTTTGGTATTATTATTAGAATTATTAATTAGTAATATTATTGATAATTGTTAAATGATGGGATAATAGGCCCATTGGGTGTATAAAACCCTAACCTAATACATTAATATAAATAGGTGCTATTTCTAACAATTAAGGGAGGCCAACTCCATTCATCACTAACCCATATACGCTCCCAACTCACTCTCATGTAAAGAACCATATCAATTTTCACAATTAGACATCACTGTACAAACTTTTCATTAACATTCCTAATTATCCCACCCCTTTTACATAAATAAAAATAAAAAAATCCTTCTGACGTGATTTGTTTCAATAAAAAAGGTCAAAGCCTTTATCACCCCCGTTCCGACGTCGACACTGCTTCTTGCTCGATTCACAACACAACGCCACTCTGTGAGTCCTCCGGTATCAACACCGATCGTTTATCACCGCTTTTTGTTGTTGTTTTGTTTGGCAGGAAACAAGAAGGAAGAAAACAAAGCCCACCATAAGGACCGCTCCGACGAACCCAAATCGCACCGCTCCACTCGCTCAGATCCGACAGCTCCTCATCGGTGAAACCCCCTCCGATTCACCCACCATTTGATTCGACGCAGGCCACGCCCAGTCCACCACCGATAGGATAGGTTTCCGGTCGCTATTGCAGCCTCACCGGAGTGCTTAGATCCATCATCGATTTGCCGTGCTTCCTCTTTCGTTTTTGGTATGTGATTCATGATATGGTTGTGTGATCCTTTTACTTTTTGTCACTGATTATGATTGTGTTTTATCATGAATGAGGATGGTTTTATGTTTACTGTGAAATGAGTTATTATAAGATGATGAAGTGTGATGAAGTTTGAGTGGTTATGCTTATTATTATAGTATTATATTTTCTTGTTTGTTTTAATTTAATTTGGTACATCACCGGTCCGGTTTCTATTGGCTTTTGGTCTTTAATAAAGTTTCGTAAAAAGTCGACATGGTAATAACAATAAGATATCAAGTGCCTCTTTTCCATAATGCATTGTTTTTTTATTTAGTTTTGTAACATGGTTTATTTAGAATAATAGTTAGAAATTAGAATTGGAATTTCTAGTCGAAAATAGGTCTGAGCTTTAATTTTCTCATAGTTAGACTCCTTAAAATTCTATTTCACTTCTTTAGTTTTTTCTATTTAATTAGTTAGCTCATCTAAAATTAGCCTTTTATTTTATTTGATTTAATTGTTTAGTTTGGTTATTTAACTTTATCATTCACAAAAATAATAAAATAAAAATAATAAACATTATTTTGCTAAATGGTTTTAACCATCTTATTGGTTATGATGATTAGCATACCTTATCAATTTGTTATTATTTGTAATCGTATTAATCGGTTATGAGAGGTAACAGTATAAAAATACAAATTCATAAAATAATAAAATACGTTAAATCATTATTAGTGATAATCGAATCAATCGATTTGAATTGGTAATGGTGCAAAACCCCAATCTTTTAACTATGGTGATCAAATCTATTGATCATTGCGGTTAATTGTGCCAAATCAGGGTTGTACGCCCGAAACATCTAAAATACACTAAACCACGATACTACAGGATTTTTATCCTGGGCAACTCAAAATGCCCTTTCAAATCAAATTCAAACTCCGATAGGCAATTCGAAGAGCCTCAAAACAATTTCAAAACAACTTCACACAATCTCTATAATCAATTCTAAGGCGTACAATCCTGTGCCCCGAACTACGTTGACTCTGATTCTCCATAAGGAGATACGTAGGCACTTGGCAACAAGGCGAGTTCCCCTTCCCTAAAATCTCAATTTTCCCCTTATTCATTTCCTTACCTATAAACTTCAATAATTTTAGCCACAAACCTTTACCTTAGATTCAAAGCCAATAGGAAAGGGTTGAGGGTGCCTAACACCTTCCCTCGACCTGAATATAGTATCTTACCCTGATCTCTATACTGCGTAGGGTTTCCTATTCGCCCTTCAGAATAGGTGGCGACTCTCTAAGTTATAATTTTTAGGCAGGTTGCTACAGCTGGCGACTCTGCTGGGGATAACTATTTCGGTGAATTACTATGCTCCTAAGGCTTGAAAGGGTTTAGGTTTAGGTTTGTGGCAAACGGTTTAGGTTTTTGGCGAAATTTTTAGGGTTTGGCTAATACGCCAAAAATTAGGGTTTATTTATTTTTGTAAATATCTATTTTTTTTAATTTTTTGTTATTCATTTATTTGTGAATATATATTTTTAAATATTCGCTGCTTTAATATATTGTCTAAACTATAAGCGGCCGGATTTCGAGGTTAGTATAAATAGTTAAATTTTATTTATTTATTTTCCTCTGCGATTTCATTACTGCAATGTAATTAAATATTTATTTAAGTGAATATTCTATTTCTATGGCATCTGTTGGGTATATTATATTGTTGTTAAAACCTAAGTGTGGGAGTTAACTTTGAGACCAAAAGGGGACATGAATCGCCTTACGAGTCTCACTGATAACTCCACTCGGAGTGGGTTAGGTATTCGGAAAGGTCCGAAACGAAGCTTGACTTTGTGGAGGGCTGGACTGGATACTTAGCTGATCTCTCCGGGAACCTACCCCAAAAATTCGAACCTCATGGATAAAATGAGTTGTTCCAAAATCCGAAGAGACGAAAAAGTCTCGGAGGCTACGAACGACCCCATGAGACCTTCTAGAACACTCCCATAAAAAGGTTGGCTCCCTAGAGCCCCCTACGTCGAACCTATGAACCTAGGACTTTCGTGCTCATGTGCTTATTATATGTTTGCAACTTATTTGCTTTGGATATCTATGCGTTTGGATTTTGCAGGTATCCCTACGTGGTCCCTAGCCTGTAGGGACTCTAATTTCTAAAAGACCGTGACTTCCCCACGGAAGACATCACCATCTATGCATCCCCTAGCCTGTGGGGATTTTATTTTTATATCCTCGTATTCTTACAACTACGCGTCCTTCCCACGAAGGACATTTCCATTAACGCACGTCAATTGGCCTCTCGATGGCCATGCGATTCGGTGATTGTCGTGAACGATCACCCCGTGCTTGCTACTACGTACTCCCTAGCATACAGGGATTTTCTGTTACATCCACGTGTTTCCACAATGACGCGTCCTTCCCCGAAGGACAACTTCACTAGCATGCGTTAGATTGGCCTCTCGATGGCTATGAAATCTAGTGACTGTCCTGAACGGTCACTCCATGCTTATTCCCGCGCACCCTCTAACTTGTAGAGTTTGGGATCTCCATTTACACATCACATCCCTAGCCTGTAGGGATTTCTCTTCGTCCATATCGTCCTTAGATAGGTTGTGTTCCGCATAGAGAACCTTCCCACGAGGGACAAATTCATTGGTACACGTCAATTGGCTTCTCGATGGCCATGAGATTTAGTGACTGTCTTGAACGGTCACTAGCCGCTATCTTCTGCATACTCTCGAATCCAAAGGATTTCCATTGGCGTGTCATAACATTTATCCTGCAAAGATTCCAAGAGGGTCTAATGTCGCCTCTAAGGATATCCCTAGGATTACATGTCACTCGTCTGCATTGCATACACGGAGTTACAATATAAGGAGTCTCTCGCGTACGCGTACATTTGCATTTTCATGCATTCATGCATTTACATTTGCATCTTCGCCCGCATCCATACCAACCATGCTAGCCGGTTTCCCGAAAATCCCAAAAATCAAAGGATCATAGACTACGGAGCAAGGAGAATAAAAGATCTTAGTCTTGCTAAAGGAAAAAAGATGCCTTTCGCCATGCCAGCCGCATGTCCATGCCTTGTCATAACAGGATTATGAATACAATGAAGGTTGTCATCGAGCAAGGATTAGTTCAACAAAGAGTTCCCTCATAGATACACTCAAGATGTATCTAGTTATAAAGGGGTTCATCTTAGAACATATCAAACTTTCGAGGACGCTCTACGATAACCTGGGGGCAAGGATTAGTCCAACTGGGGAAATATCCTGAACAAAGAGGCATAACTACGATGGAGGGAATTCGACATATGTCAGCCCCACACCAAGAAAAAAGGGTCATAGGTGATACTATCCTTAGGAAAAGCAAAAGAGGTTCAGTCAAAGGAAACTCATGAAGTTCCGATACGACGAAAACCCACCGCTAACGATTTATTCCCGCCAGGTTTGACATGTCCAAAGAAAATTCGAGGTTGCCCTCACTTCTACAAGTTTAAGAATCTAAGGAGTGAAACAAGGTCAGTGGATCTACAAAGGAGATTATCCCTAGGATCAATAGGTGTTTACCGTGCTCACAATTACAACCCTTACGACCGCTAAGTGTTACTCAAGATAAAAGTTGTACCTTCAGATTAGTAATTCTAATGGGACAACCATGCAGGTTTTGGAGTCAATTCATTCACTCACTACCATGACTTTCCAGTCACACACTTCTATTTTTAGGGTTATTAACAAACTTGAGGGAGAATGACGAATACAAAAACTAAGTCCAGCTAAATATATGCTTTCAAGGTAAGACCGAGCCGAGGATGTACAGGCATTGTTTCCATTCCCAAACAGTGGAGATATAAGGATGTTAATCCCTCGTTACCCCCTCGAGCCAGGAGTTGGAGTTTGTTTCTACTTTCCAAATAAACCTTGATTTTAACCAGGGGTAGGGTAGATTTCAATTAATACAATGGTGTATTTTGGTTGTCAAGAGAATCAGTTAATCCAAGCAAGGATTCAAGCAAAGGTTCAAGCATATTTTCTTCCTCGCGTTCATCCAAGATTGAGGGAGCAGTGGAGATGACATTCACAATATCTTCTTCCTCATTACATCATTCAAGATCGAGGAAGTATCAAAGGTGAAGCTTACAAATCAAAATCAACATGGCAGTCACAACATTCAATATCCAAGGATCAAGTACTTCAAAAGGAGCATTCAAAAGAAAAAGGAGAAAAGCGCCCGCTAAGTCAAAATGGAAAATTCCATGAATGAAAACAAAAAAGACGTAGGCAAAATTGGGGCATCCCGATGGGTCAAATTCAAAAGAATTAGCTCATGCAAAAATAAGGGATAAAAACAAAGGCGAAATACAAAGGATAATCTTGTGACTGCTAAACCATCAAAGCTTCACATCAATGCTTGGATCTTTACAACATATGTCATCAAAGTTTGGATCTCTACTAAGGCTTCTGCTCAACATCGAAACTGAAACGATTCTCTTGCAAACAAAGCACATCCATTGGATTAGGCGAATTTTTAGGATCTGGAGAACATCAAGGAGAAAGGGGTGGGATAAATAAAATTTTGAGCCTTATATCCATTGTTTCTTAAAACATGAACCAGGCCAAGTTACAACATTTAAAAGTCCTAATTGAGGCAAGGTTAACTACGAAAGCATATTAAGCAGGAATTTGTTATACTGACTCCTATGTTTGTTAAAACTACTTCTAATCACTATGCTTCTTCAAGCATTCTTTTCAAAACCATCCAGTCCTAATTCATAACGGACTTCGATTTCAAAACTTGCATACGCATTCCATTGGAGCTACTTCTCAAAAAGTACAACACCATCTACGAGTATACACTTAGCATCGAGGAAATCTCGAAATTGGTTTAATCAAAGGTGATCATTTCTAATAAAGACCCTGGAGTCGGGGGAACCACATCTAGGGGGTTCTCCTAAACAGGGGCAAAAATTTCAAGGAGCACAGGGGCATACAATTGAACATCCTATTAACTAGGGGCAGTCTTCCTAAGGTTCAATCGACTTGGGGCACATCTCAAAGCAATCTCAAACAGGGGCATGTCAGACGTGGGAAGAATTCAAATTCAAAGGATAGAACACTATGGATAACCTTCCATGACCTGGAGATCAGGGGCACACCCTTCAATCTAAACATCGAAGCATATGACAAGGCTATTCCCTGGGGCACTTCCTTCATAAGCATCTTTCTCCATGAAAATACTGGGGCAATGGATATCAAATCCGCAAGACACACAACAAAAGGAAAAAGGCGTTCTCGCACTTTACAACATCGAACAAATCTTTCTCCTAACTACGATCTTCCGAGCTCAAACAAAACATGTATTAGGAAATCGCGCTAGCATCACACCCCATCCTAGCAAACAGACCTGCTACTCCAGCGAACTATATACGCTTTGGTTATTAATAACCTACCATTGGAGCATCACACAAATACATACAAATCACGCATTACATACATTGGTTGATACATTACACCGTAACTCTTTATGTGGTCTTCTTTAAGACGAATCTCACGATCCTTTCTAGGAGTTTCCTCAAGCTGTCTTATACAAGACAAATTATCACCATTTCCAAGAACCTCTTTAGGTAGTCCTTTTTCAAGACATTTCTTTTCTAAGTTCTTTTTCAGGCAGTCTTCTTCAGGACATTACCTTTCTAAGCACCTTTTCAGGTAGTCTTTTTAAGACATTTCTTTTTCCAAGTACCTTTTGAGGTAGTCTTCTTCAAGACATTTTTCTTCTAAGCACCTGTTTAGGTAGTCTTCTTCAAGACATTCTTTTTTCTAAGTACCTTTTCAGGTAGTCTTCTTCAAGACATTCTTTTTTCTAAGTACCTTTTCAGGTAGTCTTCTTTAAGACATTCTTTTTTCTAAGTACCTTTTCAGGTAGTCTTCTTCAGGACATTCTTTTTCTAAGTACCTTTTGAGGTAGTCTTCTTCAAGACATTCTTTTTCTAAATACCTTTTCAGGTAGTCTTCTTCAAGACGTTACTTTTCTAAGTTCCTTTTCAGGTAGTCTTTTTCAAGACGTTCCCTTCTTTCTAAGTTCCTTTTCAGGTAGTCTTCTTTAAGACATTACTTTTCTAAGCACCTTTTCAGGTAGCCTTCTTCGAGACATTCTTGTCCTAAGCACCTTTTCAGGTAGTCCCTTTCAAAAAAAAAAAACAATTCGTCATCCCTCTCAAGAACCTCTTCAGGTAGTCTTCTTTAAGACATCTTTCAACCTTTTCAGGTAGTCGTCTTTAAAGACATTCTTCATTCCTTGCTAAGAACTTTTCAGGCGATCTTCTTTAAGACAAATTTCTATCTACTCTAAGAGCCTTTACAGGTGGTTTTCTCTAAGACAAATTGCTACCATTTCGATAAATCATTTCAGATAGTCTTCTTTAAGACAAACATTCACTTCCATTCCAAAAAGACCTTTTCAGGTAATCTTACAGAAGACATTACTTCGTTCCACTCATTACGTCAACCAAACATACGCATAAGCATAAGCATACATAAACATTACAAAGCCAGCATAAGCATAGTCAGGGTATAAGTGCAAGCATGGAATAAACAAGTTCAATGGGTTTGAGGAGATAAAACCATGGGATTGCATCAGCATTAGCATACATGCATACGCATTAGCATTAGCATATACATATCACAAAAGCCCAATTTTTATTGGTAATCCAAACCAGTTCAAAGTCCAGTTCTCGTCCTGGAAAATCATTAAATCCAGTTCCCGTCTGGTAGTCAGTTCCCGTCTGACTATTACATCAAAATCCAAATCACACTACAAAAGCCTAGTCTCCAACCCTCGTGTTGTGAAAGGTGTATTTTCTCCGACCCTATAGTCGTGAGTCTCCAAAACAGGTGAATCTTTTTCATGCAGATAAGTTCGCTAGAACTATAGCAGGCGATCACTCTTATGCAGGTACACTTGTCAGAACCATGGCAAGTAATTCCTTTGGTGCAGGCGAAGTTGTTATGAACATAGCAAATTAGCCTAAAATGGTACAGGTAAATTCTGCGATAACACTCGCAGATAACCACGGTGGTACAGGTAAATTCTGCGATAACGCTCGCAGATAACCCTGTTGGTGCAGGTGAACTTGCTAGAACTATAGCAAGCAATCCTATAGGGGTCCACAAACTGCGAAACTTACTAGAACTATAGTAAGTAGGGGTCCACAAACTGCGAAACTTACTAGAACTATAGTAAGTAGGGATCCACAAACTGCGAAAACTTACCAGAACTATGGTAAGTAGGGGTCCACAAACTACGGAAACTTACTAGAACTATAGTAAGTGGGGGTTCACAAAATGCGGAAGCTTGCTGACCATAGCAAGCCAATTACACAACCAACAGAAGGTCCTCGCTATTCCTTTTCAGGAACCTTTCCAGGAAGTCTTCTTCAAGACGTATTCCATCCTTTCTAGGAGCTTTTCCAGGCATACAAGTTTTTTCAAACGATTCCTCAACTGGGTTTATCGCGTTAGTCCCCCGGCAGTGATATTCTCCAAAACTTCAACAAACAATCAAAGGTGCTATCTTTCTTTTCAGAATTACTAACATACTTCGATTAACGTAACTAACAATCATGCATCATTTCAACTAACTAACCTCATTCATACATAATGCATATACATGCATCACTCTCATTTATTTTGAGAGGCTCATCGCATCATACATTGCATTGCATAAATTTCAGGTTGCCTTTTTAGGCCGTGCTACAAAAAAAAACACAGTGGTCCCTTTCCAAAGCGTTTGCTCCGCACTCTGAAAAACGGTATTCACCTCGGATGGCATCTGTAAGCCCATCTCCTACGGAACTTCTTCCCATGCAAATTTCAGGACATTTCAGTGTTCAATCATCTTCTACCTTTAGATCACGATAGGCAGACGTGCCTATCCGACTCTTTAGGTTTAAGAAGATTGAACAGGGGCAGCTGTCATACCCCAAAATTTGACCGATCAGATCTACATCTTTTAATTCATCAAAGGTCAAAATTAGGAGTCATGGGGTTTGACATTCCTATTGTCAAACTCGCCCTCTTATAAAATGTCCTGAGAAATAAATGGGGTGAAATTAACAGGAATCTTGGGTCCAAACATTTGGCCCATCTGTCTCAGGTTTGGATCATTTGTTTGGGGTATTTTTTATGAGTTTTTATTCTTCTAACAACTTAATTGGTGTGATGTTTATTATTAATTTATTAGGTTCATTGGCTGTTATCAAAATAATTAGGGGATTATTAATTATTAATTTTGGTATTATTATTAGAATTATTAATTAGTAATATTATTGATAATTGTTAAATGATGGGATAATAGGCCCATTGGGTGTATAAAACCCTAACCTAATACATTAATATAAATAGGTGCTATTTCTAACAATTAAGGGAGGCCAACTCCATTCATCACTAACCCATATACGCTCCCAACTCACTCTCATGTAAAGAACCATATCAATTTTCACAATTAGACATCACTGTACAAACTTTTCACTAACATTCCTAATTATCCCACCCCTTTTACATAAATAAAAATAAAAAAATCCTTCTGACGTGATTTGTTTCAATAAAAAAGGTCAAAGCCTTTATCACCCCCGTTCCGACGTCGACACTGCTTCTTGCTCGATTCACAACACAACGCCACTCTGTGAGTCCTCCGGTATCAACACCGATCGTTTATCACCGCTTTTTGTTGTTGTTTTGTTTGGCAGGAAACAAGAAGGAAGAAAACAAAGCCCACCATAAGGACCGCTCCGACGAACCCAAATCGCACCGCTCCACTCGCTCAGATCCGACAGCTCCTCATCGGTGAAACCCCCTCCGATTCACCCACCATTTGATTCGACGCAGGCCACGCCCAGTCCACCACCAATAGGATAGGTTTCCGGTCGCTATTGCAGCCTCACCGGAGTGCTTAGATCCATCATCGATTTGCTGTGCTTCCTCTTTCGTTTTTGGTATGTGATTCATGATATGGTTGTGTGATCCTTTTACTTTTTGTCACTGATTATGATTGTGTTTTATCATGAATGAGGATGGTTTTATGTTTACTGTGAAAGGAGTTATTATAAGATGATGAAGTGTGATGAAGTTTGAGTGGTTATGCTTATTATTATAGTATTATGTTTTCTTGTTTGTTTTAATTTAATTTGGTACATCACCGGTCCGGTTTCTATTGGCTTTTGGTCTTTAATAAAGTTTCGTAAAAAGTCGACATGGTAATAACAATAAGATATCAAGTGCCTCTTTTCCATAATGCATTGTTTTTTTATTTAGTTTTGTAACATGGTTTATTTAGAATAATAGTTAGAAATTAGAATTGGAATTTCTAGTCGAAAATAGGTCTGAGCTTTAATTTTCTCATAGTTAGACTCCTTAAAATTCTATTTCACTTCTTTAGTTTTTTCTATTTAATTAGTTAGCTCATCTAAAATTAGCCTTTTATTTTATTTGATTTAATTGTTTAGTTTGGTTATTTAACTTTATCATTCACAAAAATAATAAAATAAAAATAATAAACATTATTTTGCTAAATGGTTTTAACCATCTTATTGGTTATGATGATTAGCATACCTTATCAATTTGTTATTATTTGTAATCGTATTAATCGGTTATGAGAGGTAACAGTATAAAAATACAAATTCATAAAATAATAAAATACGTTAAATCATTATTAGTGATAATCGAATCAATCGATTTGAATTGGTAATGGTGCAAAACCCCAATCTTTTAACTATGGTGATCAAATCTATTGATCATTGCGGTTAATTGTGCCAAATCAGGGTTGTACGCCCGAAACATCTAAAATACACTAAACCACGATACTACAGGATTTTTATCCTGGGCAACTCAAAATGCCCTTTCAAATCAAATTCAAACTCCGATAGGCAATTCGAAGAGCCTCAAAACAATTTCAAAACAACTTCACACAATCTCTATAATCAATTCTAAGGCGTACAATCCTGTGCCCCGAACTACGTTGACTCTGATTCTCCATAAGGAGATACGTAGGCACTTGGCAACAAGGCGAGTTCCCCTTCCCTAAAATCTCAATTTTCCCCTTATTCATTTCCTTACCTATAAACTTCAATAATTTTAGCCACAAACCTTTACCTTAGATTCAAAGCCAATAGGAAAGGGTTGAGGGTGCCTAACACCTTCCCTCGACCTGAATATAGTATCTTACCCTGATCTCTATACTGCGTAGGGTTTCCTATTCGCCCTTCAGAATAGGTGGCGACTCTCTAAGTTATAATTTTTAGGCAGGTTGCTACACACGCCAATGAGATATAGCAATGTGATTGTGAAAGCTTTTGATGGATCAAAGAAGTCAGTAGTTGGGGAAGTTGATTTGCCCATTTGTGTTGGCCCGTCTGTCTTCAAGATTACCTTTCAAGTGATGGACATCTTTCCTGTGTAAAGTTGTTTGTTGGGACGCCCATGGATCCACGAAGCTGGGGTAGTTACATCTACTCTTCACCAAAAGTTGAAATTTGTGAAGGATGGAAAGATGGTTGTTGTGAATGGAGAACAAGCTCTGCTGATTAGTCATCTCTCTTCGTTTCATACTATTGAACTGATGAAGCTATCATTGGAACTATGTTCCAAGCCCTGTCTGTTAATGATGAATCCAAGAAAGAAGAAGCTTCCATTGCGTCTTTCAAAGATGCTCAGCAGGTGGTTCAGAAAGGACACTCAGGTGTATGGGGACAAGTAGTGAGTCTGCAAGAGAACAAGAATAGAACTGGTTTGAGATTTTCTGCCTCAAACAAGTATGTGATGAAGCCAGAATCTTCTTTTCTCCCTTATCAGGAGATATTTCGTAGTGCTGGGTTCCTATATCCGACTCCTCCAGAGGTAGATGCGATTATTGAAGATGAATCCGAGCCAGGGATGCCAAACTTTGTGACTCGTAGAAAGATGATCAGGAATTGGATCACTGTGGATGTTCCTGAGTGTACTCATGTTTCAAAGTAATTTGCTTTTTATGTTTTTCAAAATCCTTTCACTCTGCCCAAGGTGAAAGTGACGTTGTTGGGGATTCTTTTTCCTGTTTGTTTCAAACATTAAAATCATCAATAAAAGTCATTTTGTTTCTGCATATATATTCTTTTTATCTTTTTGTTTTTTTCTAGAAAGTGGTAACACAACAAACTTTAAAAATATGTTTTTCATAATCTGCACGATTACATGTTTTCATATATCTTTCCTTTTCCTGAAATAATAATCACTTGTGCAGATTAATCAATAAAACCGTTGAAAGTAATGACCCTGCACCCTCTCCCAACTTTGAGTGTCCTATGTATGAGGCGGAAGAAGAAAGTGAAGAATGTGTTCCTGACGATTTCCCGATTGCTTGAGCACGAGGAAGACACCATCCAACCATATAAAGAGCCGTTAGAAGTCATCAACTTAGGTTCTGAAGAGGATAAGAAGGAAGTCAAGATTGGGGCACTGCTTGGTTAGAGTGTTAAGAAGAGGATGATAGAGCTTCTTAAAGAGTATGTTGACATTTTTGCTTGGTCCTATCAAGATATGCCTGGGTTGGACACAGATATTGTGGAGCATCATTTACCGTTGAAACCCGAATGTCCTCCTATCAAGCAAAAGCTAAGTGTCATACCCCAAAATTTGCCCTCCTCTTTTCATCTTCAAGGGCTCAAAGTTCAGGGGTTTTCTCAAGTCACTCTCTCCTATTCAAAACTAGGGTTTGCATTTTATCAAAAGAGTTTGAATCTCTAAGGTCTCAAATGGATCTCAAGGTGTCTCATATGTCTCAGAGCATCTCCATGTCAAAAGTCAAGCTTCAATTCCAAAGATTGCTCACTCAATGGCTCAAATGATCAATAATCGACTACGCTGACCTAAAAGTCATCTATAGTCAAAGTACAGTCAAACTTTAAGATTTTTGGTCAACATCAAGTATGTGAGGTTATGTCCATCATTTGATCAAAGGTTGATCATGATCCATTAATAAAAACTCAGAAATGAACAAATGCAAAGGTTCAAATTAGAGTTTTTTATAGGAGAAAGTCAACTCAACTTTGACTGGTCATAACTTTCACATGGAGCATCAAAAATTTCCCAATCAAAGCCTATTTTGAAGGAAATTGGATTCTCTACAACTTTGTCTCTCACAAGCCAAGGCCAGAAATGCTTCATTTGAGAGATATGGTGCAAGAGATCATAGGTCCTCCAAAAAGTCAACAAAAGACACCTTTTGGGTCAAAGCTCGTAACTTGAGCATGGAAGCTCCAATTGAGGTGAAACCAAAGGAGGTTTTAAAGGACTCGTCAAGCTTTCTAAAAAGTCCTAGAATGCATTTATATGATTAAAATGAAGGGAGATACAATGCGCACAAGTTGGTCGATTTTCAAGATATGCATGAAACCCTAAGTGAACAAAATCCAATTTTTAAGCGTTAGGCCTATATTTCTTTGATCCAAACATGATTATAATCTTGTTAGAAGCCTCATGTCCCAACCCCACGCCTTTTTTATTTATTTCATTTATTTTAATTTTTAACTCATTTTAAATTCAATTTAATCAAAATAAATAATAAAATCAAAGATTTGATTTTAGGTCTATTATATGATCAAAATATCAGAATTATTAGGCCAAGGAGTCGTGAAAAAAGATTGGAAAGAGGAGTGGACCAAAATAGAAAGATTTGGTGCATATTTTGAAATCAAACTTTTTCCAATTAATGAGTGACTTTTTATCCAAGGTTGATAACCCTAATGGAGCCCATATATATACTGAAGCATTCAGAAAGAGAAAAAAAAGGAAGGCTGCAAGGGTTAGGGTTTGGAGTTGAAAAATTCAAGAACACTAGGGCATGGGGCAACTTGATTTCCAACGAGTTTAAAACCTCTCCAGCCATACACTCAATGTCCCGGAGTCCTCAGCAACAAGTTTCAATCGTTGATGGATCTCAGAGCGCTTCTGAATCATTCAACCAAGCAACTCGTGAGGTAACATCAAGGCTGAAATTGATTTCACTTATCCCTGCGTTGCTAACGATTTTTGTTTGTTCAAACGTAATCAGTAGGTTATTTAGAACAGGTGTGACGTGTTACATGGAAGCTTAGGAGTCTAAAATGAAAGACATCATTATTAGGGCATAAGGAAGAAAGCTATTCGGGTTCCGTGTTCCAAGGCGTTTTAGACCAAACAAACACCATATTCATGATCA